>NC_080571.1:8142916-8467708 GCF_030247185.1 Malaya genurostris
CATTCCGATGACGAAGAAAAAAAATGAATGAATGCCACGTTTCGAGTTGGAATTGGCGAGTGCAGATTTCATATTCCACACCCGTCATCGTCTACTTGACTGCTGTCTGCTGCTGAGTGAATCGATGAGATTAGCAAATGTAAACATTGCAGCTTAGGTGCGCATTGGTGAATCTGTCCAACCATTCGGCGATAGCAGGACAGCAGTACAGTAGTACTCAGGTCGAAGCTATTAATCACCTGACCGAGATGCACTGGGAGAAATTTTTACGTTTTCGGTTTCGACTCATCAGTGCATTAACATTTTATGTTGAACCACTAATGCCACCTTTAAGCAGAAACAGTATTAACTTTACGCCTGATTGGTAGTTTTATGTTGAACCGCAAGGTGGCATTACCAGTTCAAATAAACTGCTAATGCACTGATAAATCGAAGACCGAAAGCAAAAATATGAAATTAGCCATGTGCACTTTGCACAAACTGGTCACCCACGAGATACCAAAAACCCTAACTTACTCCGGGAAATGGTTTCAATAATTTAATCATTTTTTTCCGTTCAGCCATTGCCAAACTGAACTAAGTTATGACGACTTTACATCAAATCAACTAAAAATAGAGTTCTTAATTTACTATTCATGTTGAATGGAAATTTGGTTACATTGTGTTATAATATAGAATTTTATCTACTTCTACCGAAATTCTTCACGAATACACCCCAGGTGAACGATAAAAAGTTCACGAATTGTACAATACTATCCAAAAGAATTTTAATCACAGCTAAAATGGAAATCTTTTTTCGTAATCTATGTTTATGAAATTCATTGCCGTATTTTACAAAAGCACTTAATGTACTTAAAAGTCAGTTTAGCACAATGATTTTCAAACTGGTTCCTACTTTCCATTAGCACTAGTTTATCTAACAGTTAGTTTTCTTTTGTACACTGCTAGGTCTGTTGAAAAATAGGATCTAGCTCCGCATCGAAAAGCAGTACCCTGACTTGTGAACAATTGCTAACTGAGCTTCTGTGGTCCAATTTAATTACCATTGATTTAAAGTATTATCGTTATAGACGTATAAACCATGAGCTACTAAAAGAGCAAACGCACATCGATGTAAAGCAGGTTACAGATATTAAATTAAACAAAGTTACAAGTTCTGTGTTCATACAGTTACAGAAGAAGAAGTTGCTCACTGTGCAACTAAAGGCGAGAACAGAACTTTTCTTTCCGAGCACTTTCGAGATTTATATTCGAAAGCTCTTACCGTAATAGGGACAGATTTATTCCATCGAAAGGGAAGTGATTATTCATTCGTTGTATCCGAAATAGCATACGTGTTTTCCATTTTCGCTAGAGAAACCTGTTACTCCATACGAGATTTTCGAACAACACCGAATGAATACTGGTATATTGTGATGATTTGTTATTTAGTGTTGTTAACACGTAGAGCTAGTATTAAGAGCTGAGGCCAGTGTGTTCTAGAGTGATTAAGAGGACGATTTTCACGCATCCAATCTGATTTTCTCAGAAACGGTGACGAATATAAAAAAAACCCAACTGACAATCTCTTAGAAAATTAGTTTAGATTATTCTGAGAAAATTTCAGAATGATTCATTGACTTCAGCGGTCAGGAAAGTCTTTTTTCTGAAGGAAGAATTGCATAGCTGAAAACACCGTCTTTCAACTTGTTCATTGAATATCTTGCCTTCGAAAGCATGGATCAAAAATCTAGCCTGACAATGTCTAGATAATTTAATTTAGATGCGATTAGTGCATAAAAACAAAGGTGTTGTTGTGATAAAAATGAAGTGAATGTTATTTTTGTGAAGATAAATCGATTTCTAAGGCGGCGCCATTGTTTTCTGCTCCAGTTCCCTGGTAACGTAACGAAACATGAGAGAGAAATAAAGTCGTCTCAAAAAGGCTGCCAAACAAGCGGTAGCTTTGTTGGATTTTATGTGATGTAGTCAAACTTGTACACCCGGCCACATCGAGAGTCAGTTTGCACATTTGCGAGAGAGCATGGAGAGAAATGTAATATGCATTGCGAGCCACGTGGTTTTACGCGACCTACTGGCCTCAGCCCTTAAATTTGATTAGTATCTAACGAATCTAACTAGGAAACAGATTGGAAAATAACATGTGAATGCAACTATGCGTAGAAAATTGCGAAAATGTTACAGCTGGCACCGGATTCGAACTCGTAGTTACCTCCGAACCAGGGGAATTGTTTTGCCAATTAAACTACCCTGCATATGAAAACACGCCTTATTGACTAGAAGAACAATGCATGTACCTTATTTTGCTCCTGCGAAGATTAGCTGATTCTGTGTCAATATTATCAGCAACTCTATTACTCTATTACTATCACTAAACTGGTCAAAAGACTTTGATATTAGATGCTAAAATTATATATTTATTTATTCGTCAAACAAATGTAGACAGCAAACAAAAAAAAATTGCAATAGTTTTTTTATACGCTATAGATTTTTTCTACGATCTTGGTTTCAATTTCAGAATAAGCTTTTAAAATGGCTCCAAACAACTCAATAAAAAAACAGAGCTTCTCGTTTCAATATTGACGCTCTTCAACTAAGCCATCATCTGAAATAATTGTACAACTAGTGATATTAGCTTCAACATCCCAGAATAGCACTAAATATAATGAGACAAAAAAAGAGATACCCAAAATGTAGCTCCTGATTACAAAATCAAAGATAGTAACAATGAAAAAATGGACGAAGATGCATTACGTGAACCATTTTACCCTCAACCCGCAACTTGCACTGAATAATTATGAAACACTCAGAATAAAAAATGTAAACAACGAAATCTAGCAAATTTTTTATTGATTTTAATTCCCCAGAAATGTGTAACGATACTAGGGCTTTACGTAGGTTGGACAGTTCAAAAAACAAATAAATAAATGTTTCAAAGAAATTTATTTTCTTTCAAACACTTTTTGCCTAGAAAATTGCCACTTGGTTGAATTGTATTTGGAAAATGTTGTGGATATTTTTCTGAAAACGGGCTCGACTGCTTTTTTGGTTACAATAAAAATTGCTTTTTTGTCATTCATTGTTTTAAAACGTGCTTATTTTTCGTTACTGCACAACGTTTCGTAGGTTTATTCATTCATCATCAAGGTGAAACGACTAGAAATTAATTTGACCAAGCGAGCAAAATTCAAGGAAATTTGACCATTCAGTTTCAACAGACTTGGCAAACGAATCCAGCTTAGTGTACAGAACTAGTCAATTTTTAATACTACGCTCCTATTGATAGAAGCCAACCGCATCGGGGCACTAACATACGATAATTGACTTGTTAGACCAGCACTCTATGCATTGAATCACCAGCCCATAACAAGACTAGCACAGCTTTAAATTCAGCTCTGTTCTTCATGACACATTTATGGAGTATCGATTGTCCTACATCTTACAACTCTATTGAAAATGTGATGTGTTTTGTGAACCAACTGCCACTCAACTCTTCGTGGGTAGCAAAGATCATTATTCTGCAATTACAACAATATCGAGTGAACATTTAATTGATTTCGTCGACATAAATTATGTAAACTTATAGGACGGTAAATTTCACCGAAAGTTGAACTGGTTTTCGACTAAATGTCTCATTCGATTAAACGAATAAGACATGTAGTCGAAAACCAGTTTATTTCTGAAATTTTTGTGCACAGCATACATTCATGGCGATTTAAAGAAATTCTTACTACAATAGACAAGTGTTTTTAGCATCAAAAGTGAAGTCTCCTCGGTAGTCTCCTCTACCCACAGAAATCACATCTGTCTAGGTTTATTCGTTTTTGAAAGACTGTCTATAGCGAAAGTTTAAAAAATTATGCACCAATGTGAACTACAAATTCTATCCTGTAGATCAGGGGTTCCCAAAGTTGTCGATATAGACCCCTTGGGGTCGATATCCTTTTTGCGGGGGTCGACGTAAACGAAAACTTATTATGGGGGTCGACGAGGTCTAGAAATCGACCGACTATTACGTGATATAAGTTGTTATTTGAAATATTCAAGCTAAATAGTTGAGTTTATTTGACCATCCGCAAAAATTGGTAAGTATTTTACATCAATATTAAAAAAGCAAGAAATTGAATTTTCAAAGGAATTCGTTAATGGGGGTCTGAGTCCTAAGTTAATTTTAGTAAAGAGGTCCAAAACCCAAAATAGTTTGGGAGCCTCTGCTGTAGATACACTGCGGAAATCATAACGATTTAAAATAATTAAAACTCAAGACTTAAGTTTTATTCGCTGAGATTACCCGAACTTTCGGCTATATTATTGACTTTCGGCGAAATAACCCTAAATTCCCATTAGACGTTTTAGTGTAGTACTTTAGCGGATTGTAAGCGACTTGAAATTCATAAAAAATTTTTGAATTCGAATCAACTTTCGGAAACTAATGCAATTTAGTTCCGCAATCAATGATTGTTTCGTTTCTATTATAGATGCTTTAACCTTAAGGTCATTCGCCTCTCGGACCAGAAGACATAAAAGACATCGACTTATGTTTGATTTCGACTGTGGTGATAATTGTGCAAAATTAGGCAAAACGGCTGTCTCAGTATTATAATACAAACGAATGCTGTTTACTGGCCGACGTTTCGGCCGTTGTTGTAGGTTTTTTTCAAGGAAAACGGGAAAATTTATTGTGTTACATTAACAAAAACATTCAAACAATACTTTATGTTTTGAATTTCTCTATATAAAGGTATTAAAATTGCTGGAAAAACCGACTTTTGAACGGATCCTCGAAGACCCATAGTGTTATATACCATTCGACTCAGTTCGATGAAATCGGAAAATGTCTGTGTGTGTATGTGTGTGCCATCTCTGAGAAAATTGAGCGCGTAAGAATACAACGCTTTTTGTCGGTTACGTCACTTATACAATTATATCTCCGGAACCAAAATCACAGCAATTTGACCTTTGAACTTGATCAATGGCCTGACAGTAGCTTTGAAAACGAGCCCAAGTTTGTTAAAATCGGATCAGCAATCTCTTCGAAGATATTTGAACGCGCTCAATTTTTTCACAGAGATGGCTGATCCGATTTCAACAAACTTGGGCTCGTTTTCTAAGCTACTGTCGGGCCATTGATAAAGTTCAAGGGTCAAATTGCTGTGACTTTGGTTCCGGACATATGAGGGTATAAATGACGTAACCGACAAAAAGCGTTGTATTTTTACGCGCTCAATTTTCTCAGAGATGGCTGAACCAATTTTAACAAACTTATGCTCGTTTAAAAGCTACTGTCGGGCCATTGATTAAGTTCAAAGATCAAATGGCTGTGATTTTTTATTCCGGAGATATGATGGTATAAATGACGTAACCGACAAAACGTGTTTTTTTTACCGCGCAAGTTTCTCGGAGATGGCTGAACCGATTTTAACGAGTCTAGGCCCACTTTTAGGCCATAGATCAAGTTCAAAGATCAAATGGCTGTGACTTTTGGTTCCAGAGATATGATGGAATATGCGACGTAACCGACAAAACACGTTGATTTTTACCGCGCTCATATATATATATAAGGGTGCCAATATTTTTGGATCACCTCTATTTTCGTAAAGCTCTAGTGCTCAAAAGTTTTTCAACTCACCTCGAAAAAAGCCCTCATGCCAAATTTGAGCTAAATCGGACACGCGTAAGGGGTGCTGCCCGGTGGTAAAGGTTTGACAATTTTCGATCTTGAAAAAGCACCATAGGAGTACATGAATTTTCCAATTTTTTTTTGATGCCAAAAGTCTCAAAACTGCATGAAACGTCGAGATTTAGTATCATCTCAGAAAAAATTTTTTTTTGATAAAATCAACTTTCTGGGACTGATTTTTTTAAATTTTGGTATTTTTTTAAGTCCCAAAATGTCGATTCTTTAAAAAAAAAATTTTTCGTGATGACATTAAATCTCGACGTTTCATGCAATTCTAAGCCTTTTGGCATCCAAATTTTTTTTTTCGATTTCGGAAATTTCATGTGGTGATTTTTCAAGATCTATGAAAATTCCACTAAGTGGACTAAGAAGGGTTTTTTTTAGATTAGCATCACTCTTCTCATATAAATAGGCAACGTAAATGCCAAGCGCTTGATTGGAATAAGATACCGAGTATGTGACATAAACACTGAAGCATGCTTTTGTGAACCACTCGAATCAATCTGAATTAATTGGTGTCAAGAATGAGCCAAAATTAGTGTTAGAAATTTTTTCATAAAATGATAAAAAAATTCATGAGACTGCTTTGAAGAAAGAGAAAGGCATTATCACACCACTAGGTGGATTAAGAAGGGTTTTTTTTATTGATGTAACACAATAAATTTTCCAGTTTTTCTTGAAAAAGGCCTACACCAAAGGCCGAAACGTCGGACAGTAAACAGCATTCGTTTGTATTATAAGACTGAGACTGCCGTTCTTCCTGACATCGACTTACACATCACGATGCTTCCTGTAGAAATCAGGTTTTGAAAGTATTGTCTCAAAATGGATCCCGATGATTGCAAACTCTAAGGAATTTTGCTGTTTGTTGATTTTTCAGTAAGACAAATTTGGGTAAATTGCGTGAACGGTAACGGTTTTAACCATGATACTATGATTGCATCCCAAGAGTGATCTTTAATGTGTATTGGTGTGCAAAATATGGATTTAATTTTTACTTCTCATAATTATCAACGACAAACTAACCGATAGGAAAAAGTAGATTAATAAAACTGCGGAGGAATGAGAATTTTCTTAAAAGAATCGAAGAACGAAGAACGCCAAGGTAATGCTGTATCAACTAACGTATTCTGATATACAGGGTCCGGCACTCGAAGTGTAACCAACTTCAGACCTTCGAGCCTGGCGTCAAGGTAAATGCGACATATTATCGGGAAAGTATTCTGGAGGTTGCTTTGAAGCCGTGGGCAGACAAACATTTCGGTGGCAGACCATGGACGTTTCAGTAGGACTCGGCACCGTCGCACAAAGCTCGAGTGAACCAAGAATGGCTGAAAAACAACGTTCCGAACTTCATCACGTCCACACAATGGCTCTCGAATTCACCAGATGCGAATCCAATGGATTATTCTCTTTGGGCCATTTTGGAGAGCAAAGTCCGAACTAAAAGATACACCAGTCTCGAGGCGCTGAAAATAGTTATTGTCCGCGAGTGGGCCAAAATACACCTGCAAGTCACATTCGGGCAGCTTGCGATTCGTTTTTTGAACGTCTCAAGGCCATAGTCAAGGCAAAAGGTGGTCATATCGAGCAAAAGTGAATTGATTCTGAATTTTGTATTATTTTTACACATTTTGTACTTTGAATTAAGTAATTTTCCAAACTGAATTTATGGCGTTTTTAATTGGTTACACTTCGAGTGCCGGACCCTGTATGTGGGGAAATATTTCAGAAGGCAACCCGATTGGATAGAGGATACTTTGCACGTGTCGGTGGAAGTTTCACTAACGTATTTATTGGATTTGAATTTGTTCCTGTTATCATGTGTCCTTTTTCATTTTAAATAATTATTTCAATAAAGTTTATACCAATTTTCTAATACGGGACTAACAAAATGTTATAAATCGTTGCGAAACAAAAAAGTTTCGAATCGTTCGTTCTAATCGACACAGAGCACATTCCCACCGTGTTTGCGGGGTCGAATAAATCTACAATGTTTTCACTCGTCTAAGCATGAGCACACATCCGATGAGTTGATGAAAACCAAACACAAATTCCATTTGGAAAAGTTGTAAAAAACACGAGGCCTTCCTTTTTTTTCCTGGCTTGACCCGAAACATTGACCAGACTGCATCGATGACGATAACTGACCGACCGACCGTATATCCTTCCTGGTCGCAGTGCAAACCGAGACAAAATCCTATCTATATTCGGAAGCTTTCGGCATTGATTCCGTATGCCGAATCGTCAGGAGTGCCCCTAGCGTCTAGCGGAAAGTGATTTACTGGAAAAAAAAGTTGTTCGACTGATATCTGTTCGATATTTTTTTTCTCTCGTCCTTATATTCTATTCAGTTCTGCAAAAACAGACGGGTTGCAGAAATTATCGGTGGCAGGTTTGAGTTTTTTGTTCGGCATTCAAACTTGCGTTGCGGTAACTTTTGTGGTTTTAGTTGGTGAAAAATTACTGATTTGATTCGATACGAGAATCAAATCATCAGTTTTGTAAAATTTTATGCTAAGGCTTCTGATTTCAAGTCCTTTTGCTCTGCTAGGACATTCCAAGCAGTTTTAATAATGTCGTTTTCGCTTGAGAGAACTGAAGCTGACCCAGGGTAGTTTCATCATACAAAAACACTTTTCACGAAACTGTGTTGGGTTCGCACTTAGCAACGGGGGTTTGAGCAAACCTGATATAAAAACTAGGTTCGAAACTGACTAGCTTTTCAGTTCAACGACGTTAAAACTAGGTTCGAAACTAGCTTTTAAAAAACGGTTTGACAGCAGTTAGGGTGGAAATTGGGTTAGGTTTGGCATCAAGCGAGAACGACATAAGTGTTTTGACTCTGCGAAACGTTTGCAATCTAGTACCCATTGATTTTCACCATGAATAAATTGGAGAAATATCAAATCGGTCTAATTCTACTGCTCATATTGACAGTCCCCGAAGTACCGGGCTCTCCGTTGATTTTGACGATTCAGAAAGAATGGAAACACTCGGGATTTTGTTCGTCGAATACCAACATTTGCTGGGGGACTCTGCTGCAAGGGATCCCACGAGTTCTGACAGCTGCATCCTGTGTTTATCCGTTTAACGCAAGCACCGAGATAGTCACTGGGATGTTTCGGGAGGGGAACAAACGTATCTTCGGAACCGTTCACGTTCACCCAGATTACCGTCCAGATGAAAAGGGAAACTCTGTTGCTAATCTAGCAGTGGTGAGTGATTGCAAATCGATCATAACATCAATAACGGATTCAGCAGATTTTTATTCTTCTAGCTGTTCTTAAATGACTTCTTTCCCACTGATTTGACTAGTACACAAGTCGCGTTGATGGACATGAGGAATCCACTTCCTCACGCTGGTTTGTTGTATGACAACGCCGATTATCGGACAGTTTCGATTTTTCACAACGACACATGTGACTCGTCGGAAACCGCCGCCCATGGGCAGGATAAAATCTACACCGATCTGAACTGTAACACTCGACCGGGCGGTCCTCTGTTTCATATGGTCCAGGATCAAGTTCTGATTGTTGGAGTAGTATCTTCAGTTCCACAGCGTTGCAGTCAATCTCCCTGTCGGCTTCCAGTCACTTATATTTCCCCATACTCCAGCTGGATCGAAGACAGAGCGGCCATCGAATTACCCGACGTTCCAGCGATGGTTTTGTTCAACTTTCTCAAACTCCTAGCGGTGATCGCTTCGCTCGGAGGAATATCCTTTGTTTTTTGTTGTGTTATGTTCTTGATCACCGGCTAATAAATTGTCCCCATATGAACAACGGCTAATCCACCCGGGAACATTTATCCAGTGTATTTTTTTTTCTCCGCACCATCGCATCGTCGGGAGCAGAGGCTCGAATGTGTTTACCCAACCACCAACGTTGTGGTCAAAAGTCAGCTGAGGGAACACAGGAATAAAAATACATACGATAGCACTTTCCTATCCCCCACCCCCAGTGGTCGCACAGTGGTCGGCAGTTGTGTGGCGTAAACATTTTCGCGCGACTGTGGCTACTACTGCGACTGGATCGGTGAGGTGTTCGGCTTTTCGCGGGACCGTGTTTGACGACGATAATAACAGTAATAATAACGATAGATGATGGTCGGTGTGTGCCGTTTGGCTTCTGCCATATCACGGACAAAGGAGTGAGATCCGTCTTGTTTGCTTTTCCGGAGCTCACAGTCAGCGAAAAATTCCTATGCGCTTTCACGTGTTTGTGCACTGTGCCGTTTATCGAAATTCTAACCTCGGAATTTATCACCTGACGCATTTTGCTAAACAACAAGTAGGCTGTGACGGAACCGCGTGAAATCACGGAGCCGTAGGATTTTACGCCTCAAAACCGAAAATGTAATTACCACCCCCGCAAATCATCATCTCCGAGCCACGTGTTTGACCATCATTAGCGAGGTCGGTTCGAGCGAGGAAGGTTAACCTTTATCACTTCGACCAGTTTTCCCCATCCCGGAACCGTACCAGGATCGTGTGTCATTCAGCTGGTGAATGATGAACAACGACCGGTCGCCCCGCCCCGCATCGGGTGGGAAATAAGGGAGCGATCATAAATTAATTACCGGTGTTGATAACAACTCAGCACCATTAAATATTCAAAAGCGTGAAACTGCCGGGCGTCCATCACCGATAGTCGTCCTGCGATGGATAGGAATATCGGAAGAAAAAAAAAACATAATACCAAACATCACCACTGTTCACTTTCTCGGTGTGTATTGAGCGAGAGCAAAATAATTATCCTGTCTATCACTTTTTTTCCCTTGTAACACGATGACTGCGCTTTCCGTGCCGGGGCCAGGGGTGGGCCACGACAACTGACGGTAAGTTATTAATAGACACACGCGCGTTGACCTTATTTTCCATTGGCAGTAGCGATCTGGTGTCCTGTCCCCTCACGCCACGGTCGCCCAGTCATTTGTTTCAATTTCTATCTGAAAACCCAACCCAACTCCCCCGTTTCATGTCCCGATGATTAGAAACTTTTTTCGCGGTCCCTGCCCTCTTGAAAGATAATCAATTAATGGCTCTCTGCGTCGGGAGGAGTGTGCAAATTACCCACGGGGTGGGGGTCAATGCTTACACTTAATGATTAGATTTTTCTAGTAATTTTCCTCGCTCATTGAGGTTGTTTGATGGAAAAATAGAACAAAAAAAAATAATCACCCACCTCACCCTCTGGGGCACGAAGTTGATGACTTTGCTGCTTTCGGGACTCGCCTCGCACAGTTTTTAATTTACATTCGAAATTATGATATCGAAAAAATGTAATAATCTTGAAACGAAAAATGTTTCAATTTCACCTTGCCACCGCCCCAGAATCGTTTCGTTTTTGGTTCTTTATGCAAATCATTTTCTATGATATTATATGAGACATCATAAAACAATATCGTGTCTTTCGGAGGCGTTCGAAGCGGTGGCAGGAAGGTGCGCCTTGACTGGGCCGATGGGGAAGAATTTTTTGATTAAATCTTCCCTGTTTTTCCCCGTGCCGCGCCGGGAGATCAAGTTCGAGCAAGTTCGAAGCATCGAAGTCTTTGCAGCACGTTTCTAGCGTTAACAGCTTCGGACCGACAGAACAGGAGACGAATTACAAGGAGCGTAAAATATACAAGGAATAATTCTACGTTTACGCTGACGTGACACCGACGAGTGTCTGTCACCGAGTAATCAAACACCTCCGACGAAGGACACGTCAATTCCGACTTCCGAGTTATTGGCCGAACGAATTGGATCCTTTTTTTTTCCAATAAAAAGTGCCTCGCGACAAGCGACCAAAGATAAATTCAATCAAGCTTCAAGCATCGGTCGCGCTCGTGTTGATTGACAGACAAGCCCATCGCCCATTCGTAAGTAGGCGACGATGCGGGATCCCGTTACCAGTGGAAACGAGCTCGAGTTCAATTTGGAAGCTGCCCGGCGCTGACGACGGACGCCCTCGATTCCGAAGCGACGAAATTAAATTAATCGCTACTCGTTGGACTTTCTCAGGTAAATATAAAATTTATTGGTTATTCAAAACCTAAACTGAACCGGCTCGTGGGGTGGGGGACGGAACGGTGGGCGGGGGTCACAAACCAAGCGAGACGCAGCAGCAGCAACATGCAAGTTCAATGAGTCGTGAAGAAGCGCGCGACGCGTGTGCCGGTAATGTGACAGGTAAATGCAAATTACGACTCTCCGGGGCCGAATCGAGACGCGCCATTCAGCAAGTATGGAAGCACCGTACGGTATGTGGTGAGTGGGACGGGTGGAACGTCTAACTGAAAACGGCGAGTGGAAGAATTGAACCTAAAACCTACGCAAATTCATATTTTTTTCTGTGTGAATAGCAGATTGTATACGTTTATCTCCTGCGTTCATGGGAAAAGGTTTGAAATCGAATAGAAATATTGAATGTGAAATTAAAATAAAACGAGTTAAAAAACTGATGAATTCAATTATGTTTGACATTGCCATCGGCATCTTAGAGCTAAAGCAGTGTGCCTTCAAAAGTAGATTGTTTAAATAGTAATAAATTCTACATTACGAAGGACAGCGAAAGCCAAGAGTCTAAGTTCAAAGAATAGAAGATAGAAAATCTGCGAAAAAATATCTCGTTTGGCAAGTCACCTGTACATGTGGTAAAATTGGCCATTTTTCATTTCAACCGGGAATATTAAGGTCTGAGGCCAGTGTTTCTGATTTTCTTAGAAACGGTGACGAATATAAAAAAACCCAACTGACAATCTTTTAGAAAATTAGTTTAGATTATTCTGTGAAAATTTCGGAATGATTCATTGACTTTAGCGGTCGGGAAAGTCTTTTTTCTGAAGAAAGAATTGCATAGCTGAAAACGCCGTCTTTCAACTTGTTCGTTGAATATCTCGCCTTTAGAGGCATGGATCAAAAATCTATCCTGACAATGTCTAGATAACTTAACTTAGATGCGATTAGTGCATAAAAACATATACAGGGTCCGCCATGTAACTTTTATTTTGAACACTTCAGATTTGACAAAAACTTAGTTTTATCTTTCCACTGAACGAAAATGGTTGTGTATACGCTTGAGGAACGCGTGAAAATAAGGCATGCTGGGCTTGCGAACAGCTTGAAGAAGACGCCGATTTTTGCCAAAAAATCATCTTCTCGGATGAGGCACATTTTCATCTCGGCGGGTATGTTAATAAGCAAAATTGTCGCATCTGGGGGACGGAAAACCAGCACGTTAGAGTGACGGTTTGGTGCGGATTTTGGTCTGGCGGCATCTTTGGGCCATGTTTCCTCGAAAATCAACCGTGCCACACAGCCAACGCTACGATCGATCTTCTGCGCACAGTCTTCGAAGATTAAATTATCAGTCTAAATTCGGATGTCGTTTGGCCGCCTCGGAGCTGTGATTTGACGCCGTTAGACTATTATCTTTGGGGGGCTGTGAAAGATAAGTGTTATGTGGACAAGCCAGAGACAATTCAAGCCTTGAAAGACAACATTCGTGCAGCCATAGCTGAAATAAAGCTGCATACAATCGAAAATGTACTAAAAAACTGTACCGACCGTATGGCGTACTGCAAGGTCAGCCGAGGCAGCTATTTGAATGGAATTATATTTCACAAATAACCGAAAGGATTGTACTTTAATATGAAAACATAAAATTTGAAATCGGATGAACCGTTTGTGTTTTATTGCATGTTTAAAAAAAAGTTACATAGCGTACCCTGTATGTTGTCGCGATAAAAATGAAGTGAATGTTATTTTTGTGAAGGTAAATCGATTTCTATGGCGGCGCCACTGTTTTCTGCTCCAGTTCCCTAGTAACATAACGAAATATGAGAGAGAAATAAAATCGTCTCAAAAACGCTGCCAAACAAGCGGTAGCTTTATTGGATTTTATGTGATGTAGTCTAACTTATAACCTAAAATATCAAAACTTTCTTGGCCACCCGGTCACATCGAGAGTCATTTTGCACATTTGCGAGAGAGCATGGAGAGAAATGGAGTCAGCGCAGCCACGTGGTTTTACGCGACCTACTGGCCTCAGCCCTGAATAGTTTTATCTACTTCAGAGAGTTTCTCAAGAACGCCAGTTGCTACTTCTGCATCAGCATTCTCAAACCCCCCTGTTTTGGTGCGATTTGGCATCTTGTCACTATTCAAAAATGACTGTACTAGGAGAATGATACAAAGCTCTAACCGAGTGTAAAGAAACATACTTGAGAAAAAATGTTGAGAAACAGATTTTTTTTTAGATTTTCGTTTTGCTGGCTCCGAAGGTAAATAACCTTTCTGCTCTGAATGAAGCCTTTTCTGACATTATTGCAGTTTTGGAAGGAATGCAACATGATGTCATGAAATGTTTGGATTATGAGGCCACACACGAACGGAAGCATTAGTTTGTTGTTGTTGAATGGGAATTTTTTATACATCTCCAGGGTAGCTTAATGGCAAAGCAGACCCATGGATTGCAGAAGGTTCGAGTTTTACTTTTGGAGGATACTTTTAGTCAAATTTTACTATCGATCTTTCGAAATGTATGCTGAGCTCACCATTTAGAGTTAGAATCGATGATGCAATAATTATACAATTTTCAAAAAACTTTCTGTGGTGGGCAATTTCAGGGATGTTGATCATTGGTGAGAGATAAATCAACCAAAAATTAAGAAACTAACCGATTTGCACGAATTGCACATGACAAATTTAACTTTATTTCCGCGATTCGTCTTCGAATTATCAGTGCATTACAAATTGAATGAAATGTTGAACTACTAATGCCAATGTTTCGGTTGTATTGCAGTGTCTTACTAAACTGCTAATGCATTGATAAGTCGAGGACGAAACGTTAATAGAAAGACACAACCACTTTTGTTTTAATTATTGAAAGATATATTTCGGTTGAGTATTCCTTTACAAAATATTTATTTCGCTTTAAAGGCCGACATTTCGTTGAAATATCCCTTCATCTTCCAAGCAAAACCACATTCGATATTTTTTCATCAAGTAGATTGAAACATTGAAAATAGTTACCACAGTTTGTAAATCAAAACTTGTCCAAAAAACCATCTTTTAACAGTTAATAGAAGAAAAAACAACGCTTGTTTCAGTAAAAAAAAGTATTGGTATTCAAAGTCATAGTCATTGCTAGCCAGACATTTTCCCCATAGTTTTGGCAATTTGTGGATTCTTCGTCACAAAAAAATCACCTTTAATATTCGAGGACGCACTTGAACAAAAGTTCAGCTGGAGGTTCGGAACATTACAAAAATTCGTATGTTTTCCAAAATTACCTAACATAAACATAGAAAAAAAAATTTTTTTTTTCGTTATTTTTTTACAATAAATTTGGGTGTATTGTAAAGGGTGATTTTTTAAGAGCTTGAGAACTTTTTTAAACAATAAAACGCATAAAATTTGCAAAATCTCATCGGTTCTTTATTTTAAACGTTAGATTGGTACATGACATTTACTTTTTGAAGATAATTTCATTTAAATGTTGACCGCGGCTGCGTCTTAGGTGGTCCATTCGGAAAGTCCAATTTTGGGCAACTTTTTCGAGCATTTCGGCCGGAATAGCCCGAATTTCTTCGGAAATGTTGTCTTCCAAAGCTGGAATAGTTACTGGCTTATTTCTGTAGACTTTAGACTTGACGTAGCCCCACAAAAAATAGTCTAAAGGCGTCAAATCGCATGATCTTGGTGGCCAACTTACCGGTCCATTTCTTGAGATGAATTGTTCTCCGAAGTTTTCCCTCAAAATGGCCATAGAATCGCGAGCTGTGTGGCATGTAGCGCCATCTTGTTGAAACCACATGTCAACCAAGTTCAGTTCTTCCATTTTTGGCAACAAAAAGTTTGTTAGCATCGAACGATAGCGATCGCCATTCACTGTAACGTTGCGTCCAACAGCATCTTTGAAAAAATACGGTCCAATGATTCCACCAGCGTACAAACCACACCAAACAGTGCATTTTTCGGGATGCATGGGCAGTTCTTGAACGGCTTCTGGTTGCTCTTCACTCCAAATGCAGCAATTTTGCTTATTTACGTAGCCATTCAACCAGAAATGAGCCTCATCGCTGAACAAAATTTGTCGATAAAAAAGCGGATTTTCCGAATGGACCACCTAAGACGCAGCCGCGGTCAACATTTAAATGAAATTATCTTCAAAAAGTAAATGTCATGTACCAATCTAACGTTTAAAATAAAGAACCGATGAGATTTTGCAAATTTTATGCGTTTTATTGTTTAAAAAAGTTCTCAAGCTCTCAAAAATCACCCTTTATTATCTGTGATTGGCGAATTTTTCATTCGAGTATGCTTATTTGATTTTGCCGAAAATAATACGAAAATTGTCATTATACAATAACTTTAAAAAAAAATTTCGGCCAAATTATCACACTTGAACAAAAACTAAATCAATTTTTCTGGTTTATTTTACAAATTCCAACCCATATGGGATCGATTTTATTTTTATTCATTGGAAACCTAGTGATAGTCCTAACTCAATTCCCACCGCTACTACTACGACCGGATCATTTTTTTCACTCTCGTTGGCCCCGCCTTATCGACCGAAAATGTGTAATGACACAGTATTTAGAGATTTCCATTCATTTCGTTAGCGTTAGTACTGATATGGTTCGCGCAGTGTACAGTTCTGGGGTCGGGCAATTTTTCACTCGCTTTTTCCTTGGCTTATTATTTTTTGTGTTAGAATATGTTTAACGCGAACACGCAATACTTTAGTAGAGGGTCAACATATCAATTCTGGACATAAACTAGTGAAAGCTTGCACTATTCTAGCAACCATGCACTTGTAAAGTGATATCAAGTATCCTTTAATTCTACTGTATGCCCCTCGTATTCTAAACATTTTATCTATCACTTTCAGAATGGTTATCGACCTGTATTCGACTATTTCGAAGTGAGCTGCTCAACTCAACGAAAGCGTGTCCCAGCGGCGGTAATCTGAACGGGCTGGATCTGGTGAGTAAAACACATGCGACAGCACTTTCCATCCGAGCTTCTGGAAATTGTGTTACGAAGAAGTATCACTTTTTTGTGTATGAAACTTTTTACAGATAGTTTTAAATGAATTTCTCGGATAAAATCTATTATTTGTCGTATGAAGTGTGATATCTTCATTAAATAATCGCTGCCATTCGATGTCTTCGATTCTTTTCGACGGTCTTCAAAGCCCTTCGTTTTTTAAATAAAAATCACCATTCTGAAACTTGAAGTGATAGATAAAATGTTTAGAATACGAGGGGCAAATAGTAGAATTTAAGGGCTGAGGACAGTACCGTAAAGTGGTAGGTTTTTTGCTATTTTCCCGTTTCAAATTGAATTTTCTTGGAAACGGTGCAGAATATAGAAAAACCCACCTGACAATGCCTTCGAAATTTAGTTGAGAATATTCTGTGAAATTTTCATAATGATTAATTGAGTTTAGCGGTCGTGTTGTACTTTTTTCTGACTGAAGAACTGCTGAAAATTGGAACACTCGGAAATGCATACCTCTACTTGTTCATCGAATATCTCGGCTTTGAAGGCTTGTATCATAAATCTGCAGTGACAATGTCTAGATAATTTAGTTTAGATGCGATTAGTACATAAAAACATATATGTTATCGCGATAAAAATAAAGTCTTGTATTTTTCTGTGAAACAAAGTCAGTTTCAATGCATCCACCATTTTTTTCTCGCCTTGGTTTCCTGATAGCATTCTGAAGAAGGAGAGAGAAATAAAATTGGCTCGACAAGGCTGCCAAACACAAAGACATTCAATCTTTGTGGAAGTTGAATAGTTTTTCATTGTTCATTGGAATCCATGTAATGTCCACCCCTTACGATATTTTAATGTGATAAAAATTCTCATCAAAATAATAGAATGTATGCTGGCAACCCGGTACAGTTTGCTCATATACGAGAGAGCACAAGAGAAATACGATGCGCAAAGGGAATTCAGCGAGCCACGTGGTCGATTTAAAACTCAACACGTGGCCCTCTGTCCTCAGACCTTAAGGATACTTTATATCACTTCATAAGTGCATGGTTGCTAGAATAGTGCAAGCTTTCACTAGTTTACGTTCAGAATTAATATGTTGAACCTCTACACTGCAAAAAAAAGTTGTAACAATCTTAATGTGATTATGAATTGATGTGAAAAAAGTTTAGACGTGCTGAACATCGAATGCAATAATTTTCTGTCTCGAGAAATATTGCGGAGAATTAAACATTATTACATCGAAACAACGTATTGAGTAGATTACATCAGCTTAACTGAATACTGTATACGATTCTGATAGGAACTTATGCATCTTTTCGTGTAATATTACAACCTTTAGAACAAGCCATACTGCAGGGCTTGTTTACGTCAAACATATTCTAACACAAAAATTAATAAGCCATGGAAAAAGCGAGTGAAAAATTGCCCGATCTCAGAACTGTACACGACGCGAACCATCGTATCAGTAGTAACGCAAACGAAATGAATGGAAATCTCTAAATGCTGCGTCATTACACAGTTTCGGTCGATAAGGCGGGACCAACGAGAGTAAAACCAAAAATCACCCGGCCGAGGTACTAGCGGTGGGGATTGAGTTAATATTATCGCTAGATTTTATAATGTATAACAATAAAATCTATCCACTATGAGTTGGGATGAGTAAAATAGCGCAGAAAAATATCATCACTTTTAATTTTTGTGTTGATAAATGGATCATTAGAATGACTTTCCAAAAGAAACGCTGAGAAAGTTTTTTTTAAGTTATTGTACAATGAAATTTTTCGTCACATTATTTAACAAAACAAACATATTCGTAGCATTCGTCAATCTCAGATAATACAATATACTCAAGGTTATTGTATAAAAATTCAAAAAAAAAATACTTTTTTATACAATTTTTGAAAGAAATTGAATTTATATAATGTTCCTAACCTACAGCTGAACCATTGTCCGAGTGCGAGAACGGCAAGTAAGCAGGATGAGTGGTCTTTCTTAATGCTGGTTGAGAAAACTTAATTTTTGGTGGTTTATTTGAAATTTTACGTTGAGACATTGTTGACTAAGTTTTTTTTTTAATTTTTATCATTGCCAACGTAATACAAACCGAGAGGTATTTTAATTCTCAAGACATCATAAGGTAGATTTTCAGATACTCGTCACGGTTTCAAAGAAAATATGATTTGAAACGGGAAAACTAAAGAAAAAACTTTCATCTTAAACGTACTTTCCTCAGTTTTTGAGGCAGTATGGATGGAGTTTATTTTCTATTTTGTCCTGTGTCGCAATTGGTTGGGCAGCTTTGTCCATCTACATAGTTTAGTTTTAGGTTGTATATGATTAGGACACATTGGTGAACATATAATCATGAAATGTTGACCAATTAGATAAATTTAAAAAATACGTCCCTCGGTATAGTAAGGCGTATTCACGTCAATAATTGTTTGGTGTAAAAAGTTAAAAACACGTAACCGTAACCTGTTCCGAAATATGCGTTTTTACGGATGATGAAAAAACACGAGTGAAAAATATTCTGTTTGGCAAGCGATGTGTACACGTATCTGATCTTGGTAACCATTGATACCATTAAGGGCTGAGGCCAGTAGGTCGCATATAACCACATGACTCGCTCTGCGTATTACATTTCCCGCTATGCTCTCTCTCGCAAATGTGCAAAATGACTCTCGATGGGTCGGGTGACCAGAAAAGTTTTGATATTTTCGGTTGCAAGTAGCCTTTCCGAGCCTATTTTGATTCTCTCTCATGTTTCGTAACGTTACCAGGAAACTGGAGCAGAAAAAATGGCGCCGCCATAGAAATCGACTTACCTTCACAAATATAACATTCACTTCATTGTTATCGCGATAACATATATGTTCGCATCTAAATTAAATTATCTAGACATTGTCAGGATAGATGTTTGATCCATGCTTTTGAAGGCGAGATATCCAATGAACAAGTTGAAAGACGGCGTTTTCAGCTATGCAATTCTTCCTTAAAAAAAGACTTTCCTGACCGCTAAAATCAATGAATAATTCTGAAATTTTCACAGAATAATCTAAACTAATTTTCCAAGATATTGTCAGTTGGGTATTTTTTTATATTCGTCACCGTTTCTGAGATTTGAAGCGTGAAAATAGCCCTCTAAATGACCCTAAAACACACTGCCCTTAGTGATGATATTCATTGACCGTTGTATCACAAAAAGCGTATTATTTATTTTCACTCCTTAAATTACCAGAACCTGTATGGCCAGCATGCCGAAAATTGTTTCGTTCGAAATGTCAGTTTAGACATTGCACTTCGCTGTAATTGCAAAAAATTGTTATGCGAATAACATTAACTTTGTGTCTGCTTAGTAGTTTACACTGTTACTGTTAGGTGGCATTAGCAATTCAACATAAACTGCTAAAATACTGAAGAGTCGAAGACGACACGCAAAATAAAACCGTCAGGTGGATAAACCAAGACTGCATATGGTGCGATCTCTGGACTCGACTGGTAGGCAAAATTTGTATGAAGCCAAAATAAGCATACGATAATCAAACTAAAATTGATGTGAATGAGCAGAAACATGAATGGAAGGAAGTGGGAACATACAAATCAATGAGAAGAATACTGTTTCTCTTTCTCTTTCTATCCGTCCCATTTTATTTTTTTCGTTTGCCCGTTCATCCGAAGCTGTCAAAGCAATAGTCGAAAAAGAGCAGAATAATGAATTTGATTATGACCGAATGGCAACATTCTGCAGGAGCTGTCGGGTGTTGGACGGATGTCGGGGTGTGGGTGGAAGGTTGACTGCCGATGTAGCCTCAGCAATCATAATCATATTTTTGCTCTGTTGTTGGTTTGCCAGTTCCCGACAAACGACAGAATTTCGTGATAGCAGCATGGCCCTGCCAGTCGGTCGGTCGGTCATTATATTTTACAGTAGCCGTCATGGTGGTGTTGGTTTTCCCACTCCTGCACTCCCACTGCCACTTCGATACTCGAATCGTGTGACCGGCCGGGGACGGTCGCAGCAAAACGATACGAGCAACGTATTATTTTCAGGAAGGAAATCGTCGTCTACAATGATTGATAACGTATCGAAATATTGCGTGTCCGAGATTGTTTCTGCCTCCGTTGGTTCTTCGGATATCACAAAGAACCTTTATCGTAAACCAGCAACCGTTAGTTTCGACATCGTATTTTTTTCCTTCTTTTTTGAAAATTGTATGAGCATGAACCCAACCGCAGCCCGTGTCAGCGGAACTAGAATGTGATAAAACTTCAAGATTCTTACCCCTCGGCGTTAGATCTGATGAACGATTGACATTTGACGTTTCTTTGTTTTTTCCACGCACCCGCACAAACCAGGGCTAGGCATTATTCGCTTCGCCGCCTGCTGAGACCACAGCGGTGCTCTGTGTGCTAAAGACCGTATGTCGCTGATTAATCATAATCATAACAATCATGAAATGAATTTGAAAATCAAATAACAGGGTCCGTCGTCCACCGCTTTCCACATGCGTTTCCGTAGCCAGTTGAACGTGTGACTCGGTTCCGTTCCGTGATGTGATTCAAAACCCACGTGCTTTCCACGGGAGGGGGTGTAATTCGCACGTGAGTCAATTGTCGACCCGGTTCGTCGATTCGTCCGTCCCGGTTAGCCACCCGGTGGTGAGTGCGCGAAAACTATATTAATGAGTGTGCGATTCATTATTTAAATTCAAATTAGTGTTCGCCGCTGCTGCCCTTCTTTCTGGGTTTTCGCGAGTATGCTGCTGCTAGCGAGCGGCGCACGAAAAAAAACAACAAGCAAACGGTAAATTTGCATGCATTCCAGGGGTCTCTCGTTTTAATTACGATCAAATCGAAACAATAGCCCCGTCAAATCGTTGACGACATGACAGGCCGACTCCGGTGAAACCTGAGCTCCCTTAGATGTGCGGGTGAACACACGAAGGAGCCATCTGCTTCTACCTACGGGGGAGGAATCCGGGTTCGGTTGTTTTGGTTGCGCTTTCATCGCTTCTCCGGCCGTTTTTTGTTTTTCCTATTAGCAAAATTAAAGTCCATTAACGGAAAACCGCAGTACCTCAAGAGTACCGACGAAACCGTTTGCTAAAAGTCATCAGTGACGTGGTTTCGTCGTTCAGTCATAAGAGTAAAAATTAAAATTCCGAAAAGATCGATTCCCCAGACCCGGGAGGAAACGAACACAATCGCTCCATAAATCTTCGGTTCCGAAATCGACAACATTCAAATGAAGCCCGATTGTTACATCGGCGTGACAAAATTGATCGGACACCTACGCAGCAATTGCGCAGCAAACACAAAACCCGATTTCAATTTCGCGCTCACGCTTCCGCTTCGGCTTGTTCGGCAGACAACAATATCTGTCCGAAGCAGTTTCCAGTTCCCAGTTCCCGGACCCGGTTGCCGCCGTCACCCGAATTGTGTGTGTGCATAATTATAATTTATATACTTGCATGTTTTGCAGTGCATTTCAGCCAGAAGCTGACTTTGACCTGACTCCGGAGAGAGAAGAAGACAGCCGCCGAGCAATGATCCGTCGGTTGGTGGTTTTCCACGTCATCGTCGTCGTCGTCGTCGTCCTCCACGCCCTACCCGGGGGTGACATCCTCCGCGGACCTCGCCCAGACCCCGATAGATCGCAACATAAACACAATTCTGTATGTTTTTGATTACGCTAACTCTTTCGCCGAAACGGAGACGAGCAGCCGAGCTGAAATGACGCGTGTCTTTAATTTTCGTCTTAACCGCGAGTGGCGACACCGAATCTGACGATGACTGCGGCGGCAAGTGTCTTTCTTGGCAATCATCGCAGCACACCAGTCTGTGGTGAGTCGGTGGTGGTCGGCTGCCACTGTCAGTGATGACATCCCAACACCCCCTTCCTTCACCGGTCTAACCCAAGAGCTTCCGATAATCTTCCGAACGAACGAACCGCCCTCAGCTCAGTGCTGGATCAGCCAACCGAAAGGGTCCAAGATATTCAGTGGTTGACTTGGGGAGGACCCGTGCGGCTTCGGGGTGTTTATTAGTGCTTTTATTATTATTACCACAAAATTGCTGTTTATTCAAATTTCATTCGAAAATGCGCGTATGGTCCGAGAAACTCTTTGGGCCGGTTTTAAAACAGCGTCTGGCTTCGAATTAATTGGCCTTCAAAAAGTCGTTAAGAATTAGACTGCTTTGTCGATCTACGAGGGTTGGGTTTGGCAGAGGTGGTAGTGCGACGGTTTGTACCTCGGAAAGAGTGTCAGGATCGACAATCCTCTCCTCCGCTATCGAAGAATATGAGTCAACCCGGTCGGCTGTGGAGACTCGGCATGGATGGCACTTGTGGCTTTAAAACCGAAGAAGAAATTTACCTGAAAGAGAGGAAAACAAAAGAGAATATCATTAGTGGTGATGCTGTGCTGTGAGAAGTGGGAGGTTGGTTGGTTGGTTGGCTGGTCGGTTGGATGCTTTTATCCGAGTGTCGAGACAGGAAAAGCAGCCCCAATGAATAGAAAGAGCTTTTTAAAGTGTTAAAGACGTTGTGTTTTTGGGGTTGATACTGCGATACAGGTTTCGGAAGTGATGTGGGTAGAAGCTGGAGGAGACGACAACGGACGTTGGCGGCAGAGTTCGTATGCCACAGAGGATACGTCGTTTCGAGTCGATGACATTCATGCTGAGCTTGTCATCTTGACAATCGATGGATGATGTTTTTTTTTGCATCCGTGGAGTGATTCCCAAGTGCTTGATAACTTTGGAATTTTTAGAAAGTGACAGAATTATTGAACTCACAAAATTCCAAGTTGGTTTTTCCTTAATTTTTACTTGCCATTGTATGTCTACAAATTCAAGTTAGTAAAATATTTCAAATTCAATTTATTTGGTCTGTAAATGGCTGCCCATCTGCCGTGACTTGTCTTGCTGGAAGAAGTGAAACTTAAAATTAAAACATTTTTTTATTTTATACAAATTTTCAAATTCGAAACCAGAACGGAGAAAAAAATATAAATCAATGAAGTTTCGAGCGTCAAAATTAAATTTTCGCTCATACTTTCACCTAATCTCTAATCTGATGAAAAATGTGCTTATCGTTTTTTGACGATTGAGGTCTAATCCTTTCCTATCCTTTTTTCTAATACAGGTACGCTACAAACTTGTTGACGATTTGCTCAATTATTGCGCTTCGTAGAACTACCCTCAGCTAGATCGGTCGCCGCTAACGGCCGCCATTTTTAAAAGCTTCCCTTCCCTCATTTCTTGTACTCGACTCTCAAAACAAATTATATATTCTCAATAAACCAATGGCGTCTCGTGGTAGAATTTACGGGTGGTGTACTGGTCATGTGGTATGATATCAGATATAACAGTTCGTAGTAAGTGAAAACTAAAGATTGAGGAATGGATATTCGCTATTTCAATACAATGAAATAACGATATACTTTTGGTTGGGATTTGTTGATTGAACTTTTTTCGTATCATGATACAATATAATAATTCGGTCCTCTGCACATCGAGCAAACCTGTCAATAACTTCATCAATAACACCGCTTCGAAGTTGCAACTGAGACAGCAATTTGTTTTCAACTGCCATAAGCATATGCCAATGAAGCCTCTCGTGAGGGTGTGCAAACAAATTCCCACAGAGTCAAGCGTGATAGCGAGAACAACAAATCTTAGGGCTGAGCTAAGTAATTCGTTCTATTCTTGAATCTATGCACGAAAAAGACACTAATACAGCGACAAGAGATTTTTGAAATTTTAAGTTGAAGTAAATTTTTACATTTTGTGCTTTGGACAAAGTCGCTCATTATTTTATAGACAAATTGTATCGAATAAATAGAGAATCTGAAAAAATAATCAAATGCGGCTGGGGATGCAGTCAATTCCTTGACTTTGACCGGTTGTTCAGTGCACGAGGTGCACATGAGGACGAGACTCCACAGCAATAAACCAATTTTAACTACGTACCGTTCACAAAATTGTTCAAAAAAATTCAACAAGAATTGGCATGATTTCAGTTTGCTAACAAAATAGAATCCCTCCTTAAGCGAATTTCAAAAAAAAAATCATTCAGTGAACTAATATGCGGTGAAATGGCATTCGGGAAACTGTATTCCGAAGAAATGGCTTTCTATAAAACGACTTTCGATAAAACGGCTTTCGACGAAACGGCTTTCGACGAAACGGCTTTCCACTTAACGACTTTCAACGAAAGTTATTTTGGCAACACTGTTTACAGAAAAAATGATTTTCAACAAAACGGCTATCGACGACGCTATAGATTTCAAGGAAACGGCTTTAGATGAAATGAATGTTAGTAAAACAGTTTTTGAAGGAAACAAATCTCGACAAAACGGCTCAAAAAATCGAAGAGCCCTTTTGACGAGATTCGAATCGAAGAAATCAAAATAAACGAAACGGCTTTCTACAAAACGGCTTCCGACAAAACGGCTTTCGACGAAATGTAGTCCGGTAAAATGAATTTCGATTAAACGACTTTTGACTGAGCGACTTTCGAGGAAACGGCTTACGACTCAACGACTGTCAGCGCCATAAATTTCGACGAAATGTATACAAGTAAAACAAGCTTTAGATTTTGCATGTCTATAAAACGACTTTCAACAAAAAGAAATTCAGAAACTTGTTCAATGAAAACAAAATCGGCAAAACAGATTTCGACGAGACGAATTACGTTTAAATGGCTTTCGAGGAAATAAATTTTTGGTGAAATGTTTTCCGACAAAATGAAAATAAACGAAACGATTTTCGGCCAAAAGAATTTCGACACCAGTATTCTGGAAAAATCGAGTTTCGATTAAACGGCTTTTGACGCCTAAATACATGCCTAAAAACGACTTTCAACGAAAAGAATTTCGAAAAACAGGTTCTATGAAAAAACGAAAAATCGGACGAACAGCATTGGACGAGACGATTTACGGCGAAATAAACTTCGACAAAGTGTATTCCGGCGAAACGGCTTTTAGTGGAAGGAATTTCAGTGAAACGATTTTTGAGGAGACAACTTTTGATGAAACGACTTTTGCCGAAATGGGATCAATTTTGGCGAAACGGCATCGTAACGAAATTGATTTCGATAAACTATTGACGGAATAAATTTTTACAAAATGTACTGTAGCGAAACGATTTTCGACGAAATGAATTTCAACAAAACTTTCTTTCCCGAAACGACTTTTGACAAAATGGATTATGGTGAAACGGATTTCGGCGAAACATGTTTAATTGAAACGACACATACGTTTAAACAGCGCAATGTTTTCCGGTGAAACGACTTTTAACGGAATGGATTTTAGCTAAACTTATTTAAAAAAAAAACAACGGCACAACACTTTTGACGAAACGGCTTTTGTCGAAATGAAATAAATTTTGGCGAAAATGCTTCCTACGAAATTGATTTCAAAGAAACGATTCTCTAGAAAAAAAATGCAGCAAAACGATTTTCGATGTACTGAATATCATTAAAACTTTCTTTCCAATGTCCTAGTTCGAAACATTCTTACTTGTCGTGACCTTTCTTACATGAAACTTGTTTATCATTTCATAAAGATAATTGAAGTTTCAATTTAATAATTGACCCTTTTGAGACTTATTTCTGACTACGAACTGCGTCCATTAGTTCATCCAGTAGTAAAATTTTAATAAAAATGTCGTGCTGGAACAAACTCGAAATAGGTTATGAAATCAACAACAAAATGTATGAAAATTTCGGCTTATTTTATAATTTATAGCAGTTAATCGTTTGGTTCAAATAATATGATATTTAAAAATAAGAGGAACATATTTTATTAAACTCAAATCGTTGTGACTATATTAGTATCATATTAGGATAAGAATTCTATGTAAAAGTGATGCTACGGTGAAGAAAATCTTATGTAAATTGCCTTAAGAAATAAACGTATTTATCGAAAAAAACCTTTCTTGAACGAAATGAATTTCGGCGAAACTTTCTTCGGCGAAGCGGTTTACGGTGAAATGGATCACGATGAAACGGCTTTTGACAAAATGTGTTCCACTCAAAACAATTACGACAAAATGAATTTTAGCTAAAAAGTTTTCGACAAAATGAAAATCCAGACGGAATGCACGTTCCCTACGAGTACCGGAAAGGTATCAAGCGCTCAAAATTGAGTTTGACAAAACGGGTTTCGGAATAACTATTTCAATGAAACGGCTTTCGATTAAACGGCTTTCGATTAAGCGGCTTTCGATTAAACGGCTTTCGATTAAACGGCTTTCGACGAAACGACATTCACCTTTCGATAATTTCGGCAAATCAATTTTTTATGAAATAAATTTCAACAACCAAACCGCTTTCAATGAAATTAATTTGTACAACACAGCATTAGATGAAATTTATTCTGATGGCTTTCAACTTTCAAAGTACCCATAACATGGCTTTCGATGAAACGGCTTTAGACGAAATGATTTTCTACTATGTGACATTCGCCGAAACAAATGCTTTACGAAATTACTTTCAATGGAACGAATTTCGACAAAATAACGTTTGACGAAATGAATTTCGTCAAAACAACTTTCAACGAAATTTATTTTGACGAAATGGCGTTCGATGGAATTATTTTAGATGAAACAGCTTTCAATGAAAAGAATCTCGACAAATCGCATTCGGCGAAACGACTTTCAATTAAACGAGTTTCGACAAAATGTCATTTGGTGAAAGGCTTTTCGTCAAATTTCAACGAAACGGCTTTAGGCGAAGTGTATCCTGGTAAATAGGCTTTGAACGAAATTATTTCCTATAAAATAGTTTCCGGCGAGATTAATTTTGATAAAAAAGATTTCGACAGAACAGTTTTAAGTAAAAAGAATTTCGACAAAACAGCATTTCGACAAAATGGCATTTGACCGAAAGAAATTTCGATGGAACGATTTTCGACGAAATGGATCTCAGTTTTTGATGGAAAGAATTTCGACGAAATGGCTTTCGATCAAACGACTTTAGACGAAATGAATTTCTACAATATGAATTCGGCGAAACGATTTTTTACAAAACGACTTTCAATTAAACGACAATTTCGACAAAATGTCATTTGGTGAAAGGATTTTCGTTAAATTTCAACGAAACGGCGATAGGCGAAGTGTATTCTGGTAAATAGGCTTTGAACGAAATTATTTCCTATAAAATAGTTTCCGGCGAAATTAATTTTGATAAAAAAGATTTCGACAGAACAGTTTTAAGTAAAAAGAATTTCGACAAAACAGCATTTCGACAAAATGGCATTTGACCGAAAGAAATTTCGATGGAACGGTTTTCGACGAAATGGATCTCAGTTTTTGATGGAAAGAATTTCGACGAAATGGCTTTCGATCAAACGACTTTAGACGAAATGAATTTCTACAATATGAATTCGGCGAAACGATTTTTTACAAAACGACTTTCAATTAAACGACAATTTCGACAAAATGTCATTTGGTGAAAGGATTTTCGTTAAATTTCAACGAAACGGCGATAGGCGAAGTGTATTCTGGTGAAACGGCTTTCACCGAAATTAATTCCTACAAAATAGTTTCCGGCGAAATTAATTTCGATGAAAAAGATTTCGACAGAATAGTTTTCAGTAAAAAAATTTTCGGCGAAACAGCATTTCGACAAAATGGCATTTGACCGAAAGAAATTTCGATGGAACGGTTTTCGACGAAATGGATCTCAGTTTTTGATGGAAAGAATTTCGACGAAATGGCTTTCGATCAAACGACTTTAGACGAAATGAATTTCTACAATATGAATTCGGCGAAACGATTTTTTACAAAACGACTTTCAATTAAACGACAATTTCGACAAAATGTCATTTGGTGAAAGGATTTTCGTTAAATTTCAACGAAACGGCGATAGGCGAAGTGTATTCTGGTGAAACGGCTTTCACCGAAATTAATTCCTACAAAATAGTTTCCGGCGAAATTAATTTCGATGAAAAAGATTTCGACAGAATAGTTTTCAGTAAAAAAATTTTCGGCGAAACAGCATTTCGACAAAATGAATTTCGATGGAACGGTTATCGACGAAATCTCGGCTTTTGATGGAAAAAAAATTCGATGAAATGGCTTTCGATCAAACGACTTAAGACGAAATGAATTTCTACAGAATGGCATTCTGCGAAACAAATTTTTACTAAACAACTTTCAATTAAACGAATTTCGACAAAATGTCCTTTGGTTTCGTCAAATTTCAATGAAACGGTTTTCAACGAAATTAGTATCTACAAAATAATTTCCGGCGAAATTAATTTCGATGACAAAGATTTCGACAGAACAGCTTTCAGTAAAAAGATTTTCGACAATACAACATTTCGACAAAAATGGCATTTGGCAAAATGAATTTCGAGTAAACGGCTTTCGACAAAATAGATTTTGTATTTGTTTCAACTATAGAGGTTCAAACATTATGGTCATCCGTCTCTTGGGTCAGAAATCGAACCCAGGAGGGCAGCGTAAAAAGCATCAACTTATCCATTACGCTATACCCGTTTCCACTGAATGAATTTCTGTCAAACGGATTTCGACGAAATGAAAATCGGCGGAACGGCGTTTGACGAAACAAATTTCGATGAAACGATTTACTCAAAAAATCACTTTTGGTATAAAAGCTTTCGACGAAATGGATTTGATGTTGTAGAATAACGAGATGAGTTCGATGGATGACGCCGACCACCGTCATCTGTTTTCAGACTAATCTGTTGCCCATGAGCGCGATATTGTCACTGAATACTATATGCATTGAGATTGTTGAAATTAGTTGCCACGTTTTTCGTGTGAAGGGCGTATAAAGCAAAACTTACAACAGTTTCACTCGTTGTTGTCTGACCAAAGATGCCTGTAAATTGTCTGTAAATCTGCAGATTTCCGACACAGTGCTGCAGACATATTTTGTTGTGCAGACTTTTGAAAATCGAGTTTTTCGCAGATTTTCGTTCAGAATTTACAGACTTTTGAAATTGACGCGACCTTTTTTTTTTTGCTCGTCAAGTCAGTTCAGCGTATCATACTTTATAGAGCAAATGCTGCCAGCAAGACATACTTGCTAACTGCATATTTTTGCTCGGATATTCACACTTTTGCAACCCTGTCTGAAGATATTTGAAATTTTTACCTGGCATCTCTATGTCTGACGAACACAGGGCATGAATTTGATCCCTTTAAATGTTCGAGTCATTCCTCATTAGCCAATAAGGCGGGGCTAACGAGACCAAAATTTAAAACAAATTCAATGAGCCTAGATTATTTATTGTTGTTTCGATTGTAAAAAAGAAAGCCTCAAACGATTTTTGGTTTTTAAAAGCATCAACTATTTGTTTGTTTTTTTTTTCATTTTGAACAAGATCGAGCGCTTGTTCTTTGAATAACGATACAAAAATTTCTATAGATTTGTTGCCAAAAGTAGTTCGTCCAATTAGCTTAATTCGTAGTTATTTATGGTCATCTCGTACTTCTGACAATTGATTGATTGACTGCTGACCGTATCTATGATGGTATGGAGGAAGTATGAAGCTGTTATGTTAAGTGAAATTCGAAATATTAGTGTTCAAAAAGTTATAGTGAAGTAAGACGTATTCAAGCCAACATTTCAATCAGTATATCAGATATAATCGAAAGTGAAATATACGACCTAATACAAGAAAGAGGATTCGAACAATCAATTTAATAACGTGACCTAAATCTCAGTTTAAATCCAAAACATAATAAAAACTTCAATTGAAATATTTCGTATACACGCCAATTGACGGAACTACCGTTTGATCCAGCATTGTTTGCATGAAGATAAAAGCCCAATTTATATCAATTTGATGGTTTGAAAGTAATCAAGAAAAAAATATGAGCTCTCACTAAACACCATGCCCTCCAAATGAATTCAAATCATATGAGAACGCTTGGTACTTTATAGCCAATAGGTAATTTTAAGCTTCATTCGAACCAGGAAACAACCTCCATTAGTGTAAAACTTCTACTTTATCTGAAGAAAAAAAAAACAGAACGAGAACAAAAAAAACCCAAACATTCAAACTCAGCCAAAACTCAGCCCACCGAAAGTCTTTAATAAGCAACCAAAAACCTCAACTCTTTAACTGGGCAAAGCCCTGACAGTCGTGTTTCGACGAAGTTTCTTCCCAAAACAACAACATCTGTTGAAGGTTGCTTCCGAATGTACGGTGAAAAGCCCAGCACAGCACACACTGCAAAATTCCGCCTCGAAAGTGGAGCGGCGAGTTTCCCGCTGCGCTCCATTCTCGGTGATGGAAAATCAATTTTTATTACCGCTTGGAGAGCAGGCGGCAACAGCAAAAAAGAACAGAAGAAAGAAGCAGCGCGGCAGTAGTATTGCATGTACGACATAACCGCAAGAAGCCGTCGAATGGCATCGGCGACGTCGGTGGCGGAAGGACCCCCCCCCCCCCCGCGGTGGAGCGGCGAAGCACAGGACATTCACTGCCGCGCTAAGTCAGTGTCGAGGAGTGAGCTTGTGAGCGAATGAGACAGTACGAGAACTGAAACGGAAAGCTCTCCACAAAGCCAACGACGATTCATCGGCCCGTGGGTGGTGGGTGGTTGGTTGGTTGGTTGGTAGCTGCTGGAGGAAGAGAGTGCTATCCGGTGCTTTTGCCACTGCAAAAAAGCACTCACTCAATCGAAAAAGGAAGCGATAGAAGAAATAGCGCACCGACTAGGTTGAGCAGAAAGGAACGGTAGAAAAACAACAACAAAAAAAAGAAAATGTTTATAAACTTCGAGATGATTTCGGCGACAGGGAGAGATCGAGTGTGTATAAGAATAGGGGAGAAAAGGAGAGCGCGCTAGTATCGCGCTCTCTCGTTCTTCAAAGCTCGTAAAATCGCTTTCACCAACATATAGATAAGCGATATTCGGAATTGTATTTCTCCGATTACTGACTGCGAGGCGGCTGCTGATCATCGGAGGAGAATCGAGAAGGATGTGCTCTCTGGTATCGGCAGCAGCAGTAACAGCAGCGAGCAGCAGCACACACACCTTCGATATGGCGGACCCGGGAAATCGAAGCACTGAAGGATGGTAAGATAAAACACAGCAGCAGCACAGGAAAGGAGCTTTTTTCGATTTCGATTTTCCCAAAGCCAAATCGAATCAAAGCGCACTCGCGCCACCGAACCGGATGTAGTTGCTGTTGTTGTTGCTTGCTTGCTTGCTGGAGCTGGGTCTGTATGTGTGATCTGCAGTGTAGCATCCATGTGGCATTCGATTCCAAAGTCCGCGTGGCTGGTTGCAGCAAGGCGGAGAGCGAGATGCCGATTCGTTTGTGTGTAAATAACACTATAGATCGAGGACCAATCGATGCACAGTGGAGGATGAGGATGAGAGTTTCCCCGGTTCGGTTCGGTTCGGTTCTTTCTACTGCCGGCAGGTTTTCTTTTTTTTCCTATTCCTGTGTTTTGTTTGGTCTTGATGTCATACCACCACTACCCACTGCCCGCCAACCCGTCGAAACTCAACTTTTACTTGCATAGTGGATGCGCGCGCGAGATGGGGGTTGAAATTGCACTTCTTGCGCTATGTACAACATATCGGAATTGGATTCCGTTCGGCGCTGGAGACGAACGGAAAGAGATGCCAAGACGATGACGTCCCCGGGAGAAAAAATTGCCTTGTGGTGCACACACAGTTCTTGCCGTTGCTGCCATGGCTCGGCGCGGAACTCGGAACTGCTTGCTCCGATGGCTGCTGCTAATGGCGATCGGGAAATTGGATTAAAGTTGATGGCTCGCCAGAGAGCGAGATGGATTGGGGGATGGATTCAGTTAGCTTTAAATTGAGTTTCGTAGCTTTGTGCCGTCGATTGCCGGGGAAGATTAGTTTGCTACAGAAAATGGTTGGCTACTCAGGGTGACGTTTCTTTTTTTTCTTTTTTTTTTGCTCTGGTACGGGAAGGTGGTAAGGAAGTTTCCCAAAAACGTGCTCAGAGTTTCTGAACCACACTTGACAGCTCATTTATAGTGTTATCTTCACAGATTGATCAAGCTATCTTCAAAACTCTTTGTTCTCCGCAGGGAAGTGTCATTCGTTCTGACATGGGGTTTTTCATTTCTGACATGATGACGCATTGCATATTCTTTTCGTTTGAGGTAAAGTGTGTTGCATCAACTGAATAAACATCAACGGATTACGTACGTATATAATCGAGAAAGCATTGTTGAATATGAATGAGAGTGACAAAAGATATAACTTTTTTTACGATTTGTCTTCGATTCATCAGTGTAGATTCATCTATCTCTGTAATCGTCTTTTATATATTTATTTTTTTTTTCATAAATACGTTTATTTCTTAAGGCAGTTTACATAAGTTTTTCTTCGCCGTAGCATCACTTTTACATAATATTCTTATCCTAATTTAATTCTAACATAGTCACAACGTTTTGCATTTATTAAAACATATTCTCTTATTACTTAAATATCATCTTAGGTAACTCGTCATTAATTATGAAATCTACTCGGAAATATTATTTGAACCAAACGATTAACTTCTATAAATTATAAAATAAGCTGTTATTTTCAGACATTTTGTTAATAATTTCATAAACTGTTTCGAGTTTGTTTGTATCATTACATTATTTTTATTCTAATTTAGCTATTGGTTGAACTCATGGACGCAGCTGGGATCAGAACTAAGTCTTGAAAGGGGCCTTTATTAAATTGAAACTCCAGTTTTCTTTATGAAATGATAAATAAGTTTCATGTATGAAAGGTCACGACAAGCAAGAATGTCTCGAACTGGGATATTGGATAGTCTACCTTGGGTACGCAAAGAATTTATTAGTTGAGATCTGACATCACGATACTCCACGCATGTCCAAACGACATGATCAATATCTCGATAACCTTCGCCACAAGCACAATGATTAGTCTCGGAGAGCCCAATTCGAAGGAGATGTGCATCTAACGTGTAGTGATTGGACATGAGTCTAGACATCACACGAATGAAATCTCTACTCACATCCAGTCCCCTGAACCATGCCTTTGTCGATATTTTCGGAATAATTGAGTGCATCCACCGACCCAGATCATCTTTATCCCAAGAAGCTTGCCAGCTGGCAAGTGTTCTTTGGCGAGACGAGCTATAGAATTCGTTGAAAGCAATTGGTCTCTCATAAATTTCACCCTCAATAGCACCACGTTTGGCTAAAATATCGGCTCTTTCATTGCCAGGAATGGAGCAATGAGCCGGGACCCAGACTATAGTGATTAGATAATTATTGTTCAATATGTCGTTCAGGCACTGTTTTATTTTGCCCAGGAAAAACGGTTCAGTCTTGCCAGTCATGTTTGAGCGAATGGCTTCAATTGCACTCAGACTATCTGTGAAGAGGAAATAATGGTTTGGAATTAATGTGACGATTACACTCAAACTATATTGAACTGCTGCTAGCTCTGCTATATAAACAGATGCAGGTTCTTGAAGCCTAAATGAGGCCGAAACATTATTGTTGAACATACCAAACCCTGTCGCTTCTTCAATTCGCGATCCGTCCGTGTAAAACATATTCTCAGAGTCAATATGCCTGAACTTACTTGAAAATATTTTTGGGATTTCCGTCGAACGTAGATGATCCGGGATTCCACGCACTTCGCGCTGCATGGATGTATCGAAAAATAAAGTTGAGTCAGGGACATTTAGGAGGCTGACACGGATAGGAATATATCTTGAAGGGTTGATTTCCTGTGACATATGGTTAAAATATACTGTCATGAATTTTGTTTGAGATCGAAGCTCGACTAGTCGTTCGAAATTATTAATTACCATGGGATTCAGCACCTCACATCTTATTAGCAGGCGTGATGAAAGCTCCCAAAATCGATCTTTTAATGGAAGAACTCCCGCCAGAACTTCAAGACTCATTGTATGTGTCGAATGCATGCACCCTAAAGCAATTCGCAAACAACGATACTGAATTCGCTCCAGTTTGATAATATGAGAGTTTGCAGCGGAACGAAAGCAAACGCATCCATATTCCATCACTGAAAGTATCGTTGTCTGATACAATTTTATTAGATCTTCCCCACCAAGATCCTGTTATTGTTCGAAGAAAATTTACTCTTTGTTGGCATTTCGTTATCAGATACCTAATGTGTCCTCCCCACGTGCATTTGGAATCGAACCACACCCCGAGGTATTTAAAAGTTAAAACCTGTTGGATCATTCTTCCCATCATATGGAGCTGAAGCTGCGCGGGATCATGCTTTCTTGAAAAGACGACTAACTCTGTTTTCTCCGCAGAGAATTCGATACCAAGATGAACAGCCCAATCGGACAAGTTATCTAAGGTATCTTGCAATGGTTTATGCAGATCAATAGCTTTGGGTCCAGTAACTGAAACCACGCCATCATCTGCCAATTGTCTTAGTGTACATGGGGTTACTAGACAGCTGTCAATGTCATTTACGTAAAAATTATAGAGGAGCGGACTGTTTTATATATTTAAGTTGAATACATTTGGATGCGAACCCCGATGCTCCCAGGGCAGTTTATGACCTACCACTAAAACTATATTTTTGTGATTTATTCATTGGACGCAACTAAAGGTTCAGAAAACCTTACAGAGCTGGCTGTATTTCATGATTACGTCGTATTTTTTTTACTTGAAAAAAAAAAGAAAATTTCATTACCAACATGAAATTTGTTCAAGATCACTTGGTTCACAGATCACATCTTAGTCCATTGCTTTGTCGCTACAGTTGCTGCTGATGAAAACGTCTTCAAGGGCATATTCAGTAGTGTTCTAGTTCTAGATGCATAATTTATGTCAGTTACAAAATTTAAATCTGGATTTTATAACGAGAAAAACTGTCAACCCCAGCAGTGTTTTACTCGTGTTTCAAATATACTAAAAATAGAACGGTATGCCAGTTTTCATGCGCGCGGGTGGTTTCAGGAAATTTTTAATGGAAATTTTGAAAAATTTTCCAAAACTAAAAAATACAGACCTTTGAACAACTTTTATATATCTGCAGAGCAAAAATGGTTAAAAAATTCGGAGGATTTTCCGAGTGTTATCAAAAATATCTCTGAAAAATGAGTGTTTTGTGATCTTTAACAATTATTACACACATTCAAACTGAAGCGGATTTTCTTCAGTTCATGGCAAAATTGATCTTTTTCTGTGTAAAACTTAAAAAACTTTACAAAATTAACATTATTACGTTTATAAATTGAATTGTCGTCGTTGCGAAATAATTTGTATTTCATTTAGTACTTTCAAATCGTCAAAATACAACGAAATCTGTTATATGAATTTCGTTGATTTTTTCTTGAAGAGCGTGGAAAGCTTCTCCAAAACAGTTTCTGAATGTAATCCTTGCAGCCAGAAAAAAGTTTATTCGAAAAAAATTATCATATCATCGCATTTTTTTCCAAATAATTGTAAAAGATCAAAAGAAACACTCATTTTTCAGGGTTATTTTCGATAACACTCGGAAAATCCTCCGAATTTTTCAGCCTTTTTGCCATTTTGTTAAATTTGACAGAACTGGTCGAATAAATAAAACTAGAACGGCTTGCTGGGGATAGGTTTGTTCCAGTTTCTGTTCTATTATAGAGCTTCCATATAGAACTTCTAACTGCTTTATTCTAAGGTTTTTTCTATCCTACAATTTTCTCTGTCTTTTTTCGGATCCTGAATTAAGTACTAATTGTAGGAGATTGGTTCGTTGGTTGTCCTAATTAATATTGTTGTCTGATGACTCAAAAGTACAGGAGTGTAATATAAAAAGATTTTTATTTGAATCGAATAAATCAATTTCTGTCTTTACTTAAGCCGATTTCATTTGATAGTTAGTTTTGGGAAACCACTCTGATGGTACATATTTGAAACATTTTTTCTCTCATTTTAGCCGGAAACTCTCCAGTGACGCATTTGATGTCAGCTTTCAAGACTAGTCCAGTTAGACAAGATACTTAAAATAACCCCGTAGAAATAGTCCAACGCGGTTAAGTTTCTACTTACAATTTTAGAAAAAATAGTCATTATTGAAAAACACAAGAGTAGTTTTTTGCTCTTTTGCTCGAAAAATGGTTTCAAAAATCAACGACAGCGGAGAAAACTGTTTAAGCGCTTTTCGACAACTGTTGTTGTCCTAACATTGTAAATTGCTTCCCATCGGCCAATTTTTTGCACCATGTTTACCCACCGATCGGTGTGTAGTTTAGCGTGCAGTGTGGCATGTGGCACCGTTCTATGGGTACTATGAATACGTAAACCTAGTCTTATTCGTTCATTTAGTGATGTTCAGACTTTTGAAGTGGAACATAGACAATAAAAAATAAAATGTCCTATCATAATGCATTAGGGATATCATCTGACTAAGGATGGTGTCATTGATTGCACGTATTTCTCACTTTCGAGACGAAATAAATTATTATTGGGATTTGTCATTACAGATTGTACTCAACAGTGTAATATCACAGCTGTTTACTACAACAGAGATTGTAAATGATAATCGAAATATGTTCATCGCACGCCAAAATTATTCTAGAGATAATGATTTTACACTTCATGTAATTATTCGAAAAATGTTTCTCTAACGAGGAAAAAATAAAGCTCTTGGGACCAGAGATGTCCATCTCCTCTGTGTGACGAAGAGCAAGCAAAATTTCTCCCCTCGCACTGACAACTTCAACGAGAGCTCCTCTCTTTCATATATATACACCACTGTTGTATAAAGTGTCCACGCATCATGAGTGCGTTTGTTTATTTCCTTTTACCTCCTCCACTGAATCGCACCAAAGTGCTACAGCATTACCTAATAAATTCTCTGAGGTGGATGCAGATACTATCACAGAGGTGTTCACGCCGGTGAGCCTCTCTGCTGTATGGTTTGCGTAGAAGAAGCGTGGACACGCAAAATCAGCAAAATAAAACAATTTATCGTAAAATTTTCGGTTTCCCTTGCAAATGTTTCATAGCAAGGCCAGATCTACTCTCTATCAATTGAAGTTCACACCATCACGCGCCAGTGGTCACTTGGGTGTATATAGACGAGAGCGCGTCAGAGCGATTCATGCGAAGAGAATGTGTTTCACTCGCGCCAGCTGCTTTAACCACAAGCACACACTCAAATGCTGTCTATTCGACACTGAGAAGAAGTGCGCTTTCCTCTTTGTGCGATGCTTCGTTTTTTGCATCCTCGGTGTGGACAAGAATCTGACGCCAGCGTGTATCACTCTGGTGAAATGCCATCTCTGCTTGGGACCAAGCATCGCTTGTATTTAAAAGTCTCCTAATCGTATGCAATTACTACAGCAATGTTGGGGATCCGTTGGGTTTTTTGGAGTTGCATCGGGCTGCTCTGCACACCAAATTTGGCCATTCCGCTCGTTCACGTACCTACAGAGCTAAAAGTGAGCCTCGACATTGACTGGAATGTGGAAAAAAGTGTACCGAAATTGGTAAACTTTAACTGGAAACGAATCCGCAGGCAACATTTATGTGTTTATCTTCGAAAGTATTTTGCATGAATTGAATTGTGAAACATAGAAAACTTTCATCTAACATGTTCAAGTTTTATATTACGTCCAATATTTTTCTCAATTAGGGAGTTTGCGACTAGAGTTAGAAAAACTTCTTGGGACTATGTCGGGAATTGAACTCAGGTTGACTGCTTGAAAGGTAATGACAGACCTACCACCTATACAGTCTTCCTATGTACAATATGGTAAAAGAGGGCGGGTCATTTCGCCGAAAGCCATTTCGCCGAAAGTCGTTTCGCCGAATGCCATTTCGCCGACGTTAGCTGAGTCGCCGTCGACCCGCCGTCGGAAGCGGCGGCCTCTTGCATACAAACCTGTAACCGCCTCGTTACACCGCCCATCTTTTATTTGTCTTCATCTTAAATCAATTCTAATTACGATTTTAAGACGATTTCAGGATTCGACGAAATGGCACTCGGCGAAGAGGTCCATTCGGCGAAATGTCATTCGGCGAAATGGCTTTCGGCGAAACGGCTTTCGGCTAAATAGTTTTTGGTGAAATGACCCTGATCCATTGTAAACTGGAGCAAAACGTTCTTTGCTTCACGCTACTGTTGGAATTGTATGAAACTGAACAAATTCTTTTGTTAAGTTGAATGTCTTGCGCTGTCTTCACATCAGTTTTTGCAAAACTTCGATCTCATTTACTGTTGACCGAATATTACCACGCTCAGAGCTAACTAACCATGATCATGGAAGCACATGGCCTTTCATCACATTTTTAATTCGATAACAGAGGATATAAGACTAAATAGTCATTTGTCTGTCGGATCATAAAAACTCTATGAAGCTCTATGCGCGAAGTTGGAAATCGATACTAGGTAGGCTGCGTGGGAGCCAGTGAACGTCATCTCTGTATATTTAAACCTCATAATTCGAGGTAACTTTTCTTCGTTTTGTCTGAACCATTGAAAATAGTGTTTGACGGAAAAATCTTCTATAGTCAAATAAAAAAGTTGATACCTTTCCCAAAAACAGGGGAACAAAAAACGATTAATGGAAGCTTTTCAGTTTGGCTTTTACCGAATATTCTGTAGACAATTTTGAAGCAATGTCGGAAGAAAAATACAAGCTAAAACCTTTAAAATAGGTTCAAAATTTCGAAATGGCAAACAAACACAAACAACAAAAAATTGTAATATTTCTACAATTAATTTGACACATAAGTAATGCATTCTGATATAATTAATGATAAGTTTACTGAATTAGATTGATGTTTTACGGCGCTGAAAAATACTTGAGTGTTTTACCCGAATTAGCGAGTGAGGTAAAATGGGTAAATGGCTGAAATAGAAGTAAGCTGAAACGTAGGCTTTTAAAATTTAAAATCTTTTCATTGTCGAAAAACATCAATATAAACCAGTAAACATTAGCTAACGGTGCCCTCCTTTCTATGAATACAATTCATAATATGTTTTAATTTTTAATAATTCTAGTAGGATCGGCCAATTCGGTACTAACATGTGATTAGGGTATATCGTGCGATAGGCCCTTTTGAAAGTTACGAAAAATAATGCTCATTACTCAAGCTTTAAACATGGAATTCAAGCATATTGTGCAAATTTTCGTAGATTGGGCTTCTATCTACGAGATTATAACGATTATTATGTAAATGAAGGTTGTAGAGCCGAGCGATGAGCATTATATTTTGTAACATTCGCTAAGCACATGTTACTACCGAATTACGTTTTGACATATTACGTTAAATGTAGAATGATGAAAATCCTTTTCACTGTTGCGAATGAGAAGTGAATCTGCAATTGTAGTTTTATGGAAATTTAACAGATTTGGGGGATTTATGATAGTTCTTCACGAAAAAAAAACCAAATGATCGTGTCATTTGTCGATTTGTTTCAGTCCTGTTAAAACGTAGAGCCATCTTGATCAATATCTAACGGGGAAAACAGATTTAAAAATGACTTGAGAATGCAACTATGTAATGAAAGCCGCAAAAATGTTACCGCATAGACGGGATTCGAACCCGTAGCTAGCTCCTAACCAGGGAAATCGTTTTGCTAATTAAGCTACTCTGCATATGAAAAAAAGATAAACAAACAGCCCAATTGACTAGAAGAAGCAAACATGCTTCGCTTTACTTGGCCACCACAGCATTCAATTATAGTCCTATCGCTATGGAAACACAGTTAATAGAAAACAAACACACACGCCGCGTAACAAGTCTATCCTTACTATTCTGCTTTGCCGTCAGCAAGCTTTGATTTGAGATTTTGTTTTTGTCGCTTTTGCTGCCTATGGGGTTTTTGTTTCGAAATATGCTGAGAGATTAAAAACTTTTGTTTTTTGAGTTTGTTTTTATTATCGATGTTTTAACCTTGTGATCATTCGAACTTTTTCGAGTCAGAAAACAATTTCTTATCCTATTTACCGGGTTGGGATCACCCTCAGACTGACTGTGTGAAATGCATCAACTGACCCACCACGCTATACCTGTTCTCAATTTGTGCATTGAAGAAGGAATGGAAACGTTGTCGAAATAAACATAGACCATGCTCTTTTCGTGAAAATAAATATAGCCCATCTCTATACTCTCAGACAACAGTTAAGTATGTTACGAAAAAATGTGCAATGAAAAACGAAATCACGAGAACGAGATAAAATCTATTAGGAACAACCAAAATATTAGGATATGAGATTCAAATAAAGAAAACATAATGGAAAGTATCAAAATAAGAAGTAAAATTGAAATATTAAACTTTATATTCAAAGAAAACGCAGATATGAGGATGTGACCCTGTTAGAAAAATTGTGCAATAGATTATTTAATGGGAGTCATTGAACTAGGATTTTTCTTCTAGCATTTTGATTTGAATCTAGGTTAGACGAAGTCCACCAAAATAGGAGTTTTTTTCTACATTCAAAAGTTATACATTCATACGAACGCAAATTCTGAGGAATTGAATTCCGACTCGACTAGAATCAAATCAATACCGAAACCGTCCCATAAAGCATCAAACATTTATTCACGGTTCGACCGCCCAACAACATCCACCGGGCAGCGGCGAACGAATTGAGCCATAAACCTAGGGCCGCTTGTCATGGCTGCCGGCTGGGTCAATTTTCTCCCAGTTTAGTTTAGTGGTAATTGTTATGCTTTTTTTACGTCGAGCTTCGGTCGCAGCACGAACCCCACCAACAATGGGGCCCGGGTACTTTGCCACAAACGTTCGCGCTTATCGCGACGATAACATCGTACCGCGAAGCTGAACGGTCGCGCATAAAATTAGTGAAACGTCGTGCGCGCCACGGGTCCATTTAATTGGTATCCAACTTCTATTGGAATTCGGGGGAAGAGTGGAGCTTAGGGCGGGATTGTTGTCGAATGATTACAGGCCACAAGTCAAGATTCAAGACTCTTCCTTCCTAGCCTCGCACACTTATCACAGATCCCGGTGGAAGGTGGAGGGAAACCGAAATTGGATTCCGAATTATTCATATTTCAGAGATTGGCTACGCAACGGGGGTGGCCAGTAATATTCCTAGTCAAATAATGAAAGTGGCTTCCTGGGAAGAACAAATTGGGCTTTCGTGCCCAACGATGTGTGGCTTGATTTATCGACTTGAAGAGCAAAAGGAAGAATCAAATCAACGGTGATTCTAAAATATGATCACGTTTTCTTCTAGCACTTCAGCGGTGCAAATAGAAGAGACAGACAATAAAAAAGCCAGCAGAAACGACTAGAGTGCACATAAAAATGATGAGCGAGAGCGAGAACGAGTGGATCGATGAAGAAGAGGAAGCAGGAAAAAGTACGAAAAACGAACGGTCCAATATCGATGTTGGAGAGGCGTTACCAATAAGCGATACTCTGCTCCGCCTCACTGTGGGACGATGTGCCGGGGGGACCATCACACCTCTGCACCGGGCCAGGCTACATACAGTCACATACTCTTCGGACGGGTCCCCCGTCGACCCCAAAAAACGAGCACCGCGCTGTGACGAGCGAGCCAAAGCGTATCGATATTTATTGTGTGTACACACATATCTGTACAGCGCGGCGGAATGGGAGCGAGAGAAAAGAACCTATATGTGTGATCGAAACGACGATTACCAAAACCGTTGCCCGAGCTTGAACATTAATGTGGAAAATACGACCCGCGAGTGACAGAGACCGAATGATTATGATAATCGTACAAAAAAAAAGAACGTAATAAAAAATCACACCTTTTCTTTTTGGCTGCATCGCAAAAGTATATCGCAGCAGGCAGCGACAACTACCAAAGCTATTGACGACGGTGATGACGACGACTACGATGAGGAAAGCATCGAGCATGAAAGGAAATGGGAAAGAAAAAAGCTACCAAGTCCACACTGGCGAAGCTTCACATACCACTACATCGATTCGGATCGGATGGGCACGTGGTCGTACACGAGCGCGGGGTCCTGGCGGCGGGAAAGGATCCCGGGGACAGACACAAGCTTACATATTTCATTCGGAGTTTCCCGATAGCCGATTTATATACATCTAACGACCCCCGCCCTTCGCCCAGAGAAAATACTCAATAGAACTCGTTCCCCTCCAGACCGACTGACAAAGGCAAGACCAGGCAAAGACTTCCTCAATCCTGTGCTGTGTGTGCTCTCGGCGATCGGTATCGGTACATGTTCGGATTTCTTCTGAATCGCACAAATCGAGAGACGAACAAACAATAATAATCCCCCACCACCCGCGCATTGACTCGACAAATCCTTATATCGATAGCTCTCCACGGCACCGTACGGCTCCACCACCATCAGCACCACACCACATCAGCGCCACCAATACACATTCAACCAGCCGAGAATCTGTATCCGATTTCGCATCCTATGCTCCCCTTTCCATTTGACAGCAGGAACACCAGCAGCAGCAACAGCAGCACATTACGGGTTCGATTTCGCTTTCTTTTTCGCCTGCCTGCCTGACGACGACGGGTGTGTGCAAAAATCTCTCGCGTCTCACACGGACACGATTGGGAACTCGACTCACGCCTGCATATGCTCCTTTTTTCCTGGCAAGAAGGCACAGGTCTGCTGGTGGTACATATGCAGGCGTCTGTCTGTGGCGGCTTCCTGTAGGAGACATACCAGCACACAAATCTCTCTCATTGCTAGTGTAGATCGCAACCGCAGGCGAGAGGGAGAGAGCAAGAGAACGATTTGGTGAGATCGAACGCTGTTCGAACCGCATCAATAGCAGCAGCAACAGCAGGCAGCATTGGATCGGATTCGTGTGATTTTTTTATTCGGTTGCCTCTGTGTGTGCTCATCGCTCATCGACTGCTGCACTCACTATACTGCCACGATGTGAGTGATTTCTCTCCTGCTGTCGATTGTTGGACTCGGTGTGATGTACACTCTCGTCCGCTGCGCTGGTGTTGGTGTCAGTGTCCGTAAACGGCAACGGCAGCAAGTAACGAATAAAAAAATGCTGTTCCGTTTTCTTCCGCGCGCACACGACCATATTCGGCACGAGGTTGGTAGCCAGCAGGACTTTTCCCGATATCTGTGCGCTGATGGTGGCGAAGTGAAAAGTTCTTTTATTTTTCTTGCCTTTTGCCCGTTTCATCTATTGAAGCGCAAGCATCTCCGTCGGTGGTGGTGGTGGTGGTGGTGGTTCGGTTTGATGCACCGATTTCACAACCCTGGGCGCCGCGTTCCGACCGTGTCACGACGAGAAGCGAGACAGGATGCATCGCTCGCATTGGGAACTTTTGTTTCCGAGCGTCGGGTTACTAAATGTGTTGCGCATCTGGTCGCGGGGAGAAGACGACGGAGGTTGGATTTTCACTTCCGGGTTGTCATGGGTGTATTGTGACAGTCAAAAGTGTGACGGTATTCCGAAAAACCGGTCAATTCAATTAAACTGTCATTCCGATTATTCTGTCATTGGAATCAAACTGTCAACTGTCAATCAAAAAGCATCTAGAATCGGAAAAAATGCAAATTTATAGCTACACAAAAAATTTAAAAATTTTACTGTTGATGTAATTCCTCATAAGACAGATTGATATATATGTAATTCTTCAAATGACAGGATTACACGAGAATGTCTTATATCTGCGGCAAAAATAACAAGTTTTTATGGGGGGACGACATTCGTTAACAAATAAACATCAGAATGCAAAAAACTGGCCTAGATTCAATTGTAAAAAATACCCATTTTTTCGCCATTTCTGATTAATGAAGTCTATCCTTAAGAGATGACTCACAATCTTAGGAAAACGGCCATTGTTGCCAGAATGCAAAAACAGCTTTCTTCACTGTCGTTGAGCGGAAGTTCAAAAAAGAAATATCAGTTTATTTGGATTTTTTTTTTTCAAATAAACGGATGTTTTCTCCGTGAAGCTTCGTTTTGCAGTAGCGAAGAAAACTCATTTGCGTTTTCCTACAAGAGCTGTTTTCCTAGGATAGAAAGTACACCGAAAGAAAAGAAACCTACACGACATATAAACCGATAGAACTATGAAATAGACATCAGTTGAAACGAAAATCTGATTCAAAACCATGATTAATGTAAAATTCCATTAAGATTCATTTAGTTTTTCATTGAATAAGACTGTATTTTTACAAAACGCCTAATTTTGTAATGTAACTTTCAATTCAATTGTCTGCTTCAAATGTGTGCATGAAAATAAATGTAAATTCACAAAATATTTTCATCTGTGTAGAACTTTTCGGAATCTGCCATATAAATTGTGAAATAGAATATCAACTCTTGTCTGTCCCATACTCTTAGAAAAAAATGATACTTGCTCATGACGTAAATCCAAACAAGCCGTAATTTCTTGGTTAATGATAGAATGTTACATCTACTTACATGAAAAATAAAATTATTTGTTTATTTCGATGTGAAATTCAACTAAATTGGTTGTGAAGTTGAAAAAACGATTCATTTTTACATACTTTGGGTTGTAAATTTAAGTGGAATGCAACGCTCCTTTTATGTGCATACAATGAGACGCTAATTGATTTGATTTTTTCGTAGTGTGCATGTACAAAGTATTCGCATATCTGTCTCATTTAGTGCAAATGCCATCAATGACATATGTTGAAATCTTAGTAGTATATCACCAATATTTCGTGCAATAAAACCAGTGTTTTGTGGTATGAAAAATAAAAAACATCTGAAATAAAATTGGAACCGTCTTTTTCTCAGCATACCGATATTAATTTGAGACTGATATTCAAGTATACTCTGAAGTGTCAGAAGTCATAAATTCATACAATTTTTTATTAGTTTTTCGTTGGAGTTGTTAGTAGAATATTGTCACTAATAGTACTGTTGTTGTACCGTTTAATTCTACTATGTCACGTCATTACACTCTCACAAAGTCACTATTTTCACTAAAGTGTATCACACGTTATAATACAGATACGTACACTGAGGTTTTTTTTATACGAGTTTACGTACCGCATAAAAACCGCATAACTCTGAAAATTCGCATTAAAAAAATCGCATAACTCTGAAAAATCGCATAAAAAAGACGCATAAAAAAAGACCTTATTGTATTTCGAATATTCGAATATTAAACCTGATACACTGATGAAGAATATAACGTTTGATACACTTTTGGGAAAATAGTGACTGTGAAAATAGTGACTTTGTGGAAGTGTAATGACGTGACATAGCAGAATTAAACGGTACAAAAACAGTACTATAAGAGACATAATCTTTTCTCAGTGTGTAGATTTGAATTCCATAGCTGGAGTTTGAAGTTAAGTGGAAATTGTTAAGACATTGGTTTTGTCGTTCTTTTGTGTGAGGTTTGCATGCATAATCTTAACAGAATCAAAAATACAGATGAAGCAAATTCTCATATGACACAATGAATAAAAACGTAATTTATCAAATGGTCGGATTTCATGAGAATTACATGAACCATGTGCTAACATGCACAACCTTTTACGCAGGTACGTCAAATTACATATATCAGCGCTTAAAATGTATCAGAATGTATGAAACTTGTGTTGAATTAATTGATTGAATTTGTCATTTTCTACGCTCGAATATGTTGGACTTAGAAGACGTTAATTTACATGATATTTTTCTAAGTGAGTTCATTCTTGAAAAAAACCTGAAGCTTACATTTGACATAAGTTCAAACACATCGTAATATTTTTTGTGTGTTGACAGTATATTACATCTATTGAAATGTAAACACAAATTTAATGTCTATTTCGATGTCAATTTCTGCCAAATTAGTTGTGAAGTTGGTGTGATTCATTTTCACATGTATTTTCAGTTATAATTCTAGTGAATTACGAAACTTCTATGTTACGTGCATTCGACTTTAATTAACAGGTTTTTTTCAGAGGACATTATTCTAAGCCCAAAAATATTAGATCGAAGGTAAGTAGGTGCCATCGATGCGAGAGGTGAATGATCTTGAGGGTAAAGTTTTTACAATCAAATAAAAAAAATTATTAAAACTTTGGAGTTTTTTGGTTAGCCTAAAAACAATATATTTCAATTCGTTTTTTTTTAACGTATCGTCTTTGGTTTATCAGCTCACTGCATCAGTGTGAAATTTGCGTCTTTGCGTGAACTGCTAGGTGGACATGGCAGTTCAATTTGAACTGCTGTAAGCACTGTTGAGTCAAAGGCGAAATGAGAAGAAACCGGATTTTATCTATGATTTCACTTTTAATTGTCGTATATTTTGATAATCAAGGGAAGGTTGACTAATCGATTATCGAAAACTATCCAAAACACCAGCTTTTAAAATAAAATTTTTGTCTTACAACAGTACTCGTCCAGCGACTTATTGAGAATTCAAGAATTTACAAACAATAGGCGGAACGTGCCCTCCGTCCCGGTCGACTGGGATTTTAACTCTGGTGCGTTTGAAATTGTGCGGTTTAAGAATGGAGTTTGTCCTTGATATCATTGACAGTTGAATTAAAGAATGTTATCTTAGACGCTTGCAAATTGTTCAACTCGAGCATTTACTGGCTTAACTGAAGCCTTTTCTTTGCGGAGATACGGATGGTATAATAAGAAACCCGCTTCTAAAAACTGCTTAGTTTCAAAAATTCACGAGAAAAGCCCACATAACATTGTGAAATCTCTCAAAAAACCGCTTATCTTCCAAAATCCACATAAAAAACCTCACAGTTTTTAAAATAGTTACAGTACAAACTCATAGCTTCGCCGGTCGACTCGAAAAAAACACAATTTAGGAAAACCGCATTAAATTAGAAAAGTCCATATAATATTTTTTTCATACGGATGATAAAAATTATGTATGGGGTACGTACCGCATTAAAAAAAAAAGAAATAGAAAAAAAAATTAAAATCTGAATATTAAAACACATAACTACGAAAACCCTTACTTTAGAAAAAACTGCTAAGCTTCGAAAATACAAAAATACGTCTTATAAAAGATTTTAATGTATTAAATATACAAATTCTACGAAATGAATGTAACACGAAGACAAGTGAAAACGAGATAAAAATCCGTGTTGCCACTGCAGACGCACACGGAACTGGTTCTGCATGAGAAGCTTATTCTTTTGGTTGGTTGTATGCAGAATATTCAATGATGGATCATTTTTTCCCTAACGTTCGCTCGATAATGACATTTGAGATTATTTCCTTTTGGCCTTTGAATGACTTCAGCTGGTGTGTAATAGGGGTCAGGTGCGGCAACTATCAAGGAACGTTGCGCGTTGGAAGGAGGAGCTATTCTTCCCCGCCCTCTCTCAATATTTCGACAACGGGAATAAATATTAAATTTATTAGAGATATTCTAAAGGATCACACTTTTTTATAATCCCCACAATACATCTCCTTAATCTATCATATTTTCAACTATTTTATTACAATTTTTGAGTTCTAATTATTCGAATTGACTTTCTTATCCCACATACATTTGAACGGGTTAGCACAAGTTGGGATGAGAAATATGGTTGGCAGAAATGTGAAAAGTGTCGAATGATTTTTTGGTATTTTTATACATTAAATTCCTGTTTATACATTGCCAATGTTACGCATTTTTAGACTCTAGCTCTAAAAATTCTGACATGAATTTTTTGCTCACACACACACATATTAGTACAAATGAAGACATACCCTAGAAAAGGTCATAAGTGCAAATGACAGTTTCTCTTTGTTTACTCTCTCTATTTTGATTAGTACGTGTCTATCGGCAATCCCTTCCTCTAACACTTAGAATGATGACTGAAACCATCAACTTTTGATCTGCACTTATGAATTTGTTGAAAAAAACAGGAATAATAAGTAATTGAAAGAGAAATTAAAGTAAAGAAAGAAAAACTGTCATTTGCACTTGAGACCTTTTCTAATGTTTATCAAGAAATGTAATATGCCGTGCACATCAGGGGTGCCAGGTTAAATTTTTTAACAGGTTTTTAAAAGTATGTGCTATTAAATTGTTGCAGTGACAATTGGAAAAATTATCGTATTTTATCGTGCAAAATGAAAGCTAAATGATCTAAAGACGTAAATTTCCGAAATGTCCATTTAACATTTGATAATGAGTACAATCCTTGAATATCTACGGCGTCAATCAGAAATCCGTAAATTCAGGTATAAATCTGCATAAGTGGCATCACTAGTTTTCATATACTGGACTTATTTGTACGTGTGTACTGTGGGAAACGGACTGTGCAAATATTTATTTCGCAGGAGTCTAATCAAGTATGAAATGCGCAATACATATGGTTTCATGTTCATCGCCACGATTGATAATCACTCTTCATCCGCTTGGAAAAAAACTGTTTGAGAAATTTATTTTCTTCTCATCTAAACTAGATATCTGAGAAACCTTACCCTTTTATTATACTATTTTTCTCCCGGATTCTAGGCAGATACGTATTTCGTCTATTACTAGCAGTCTTCTCTAGTGTCTTAATATATATCTTCAAGTATTAGACGAATTCTGTACTCGTGCAGAATACAAGGGCAAAGTAGTAATATTGGAGGAAAATATTTCTTGCTAGTAAAGCGTTTTATAAGGAGAAACTATTTTTTGTTACAATTATAAAGTAAAAAAAAACAAAGGCTTTATAAATCAAATTCCAATTTAATTAAATTACAATTCGTGTATTCTTCAGGATCAGAAAGTGTTGAGAGCAATGCATTGCAGTGGCGTCTGTTGACTTACTGAAAGGGTTAAAACAAAAATAATCGTCTTAATCCACTAGTGACTGAAAAGCCGATTATCACAAAAAAGTTTCGCTTTTTTAAATTCGCATAATGTTCTCTCACTTTCTAATTTTCAAGCAGTTTAGAAAATTTTCATATGATCAAATGAGATTTATAGCAAAATGATCAGTAATGTTCAAAAATATATCAAAAATCAAGTTTGTTAGAACATATTTTGGTTTTCTAATTTGTTTCTCTTTTGGGAGGATTTTTAGTCAATTTAATATCTATAGTCTATCAGAGGTTAACCAAAGATTACTCAGATTTCTTGATTATATTAAACCAAAAAAAATTAATCAGCTAAACTTTGTACAGTAAAGCATTTTTTATACTTCGGTTATAGTGATTTTAACCTTATGATAAAAAACCTCCTGACCCAATGTCTTACTTATATACTAATTTAGCGTAGGAGAGTTCGAGACAAAATCTCCTACGTTTAAAGAAATTCATTTTTCAACAAGACAGTAATAATTCCCGGATAACAACTTATGCCACACACTAGTGTCTTTCCTAAGGAACAAATCTCTCATCATCATGTTCATAGATCCCTATCAGTTTTCAATTTTTACCTAAAAATTTGAAGATGTGTCGATTTTGGCCATTCAGAGAACCAACGGGGACGTACGCCATTCGACCAGGGCAAATACGCCAACTTGAATAATTCAAGAAAATCGGATGAATATAATAGAAAACCAATTTTGTTTTTATTTACGTGCAAGGCTTGATTTTCTAGGCACTATCAGAATATTCACTGAAATAGTTCTCACAAGTTAAAAAAACAGTAAAATAAAATTTCTTGTATATTCAAACTTGAATTAAAAGACTACCGAAATTCTATGTCAAGTTCAACATCAGAATAGAATACTAAAACCTTTCAAACTTTTCAACAAGTTCAAAGTCGAATTTTCTCTATGTGTATACAACTTAACAACATAAAATCTTCAGTTATCAAGTACCGTGATCTGATATGAAGCATGTCTGTCAACGTCGACAAATGTAACGCTCATTAGGTGCCGCACCCATATCGAATCACTGGCGCTGTCGGAATCCTTGCAAGGATGCATCATGACACTATGATTACCCGTTTTGACAATCAGATTCTGAAAGCAAATTTCGCCATCCGCCAAATCAGAAAACGGACTTTTTCCGCTTGCCCGAGAAATACGCTGAAGTATGGATGTGCACCTAGATTAGAAAATCTTGCCCCGAGCTATCGATCGGGTGGTCGGTTTGTCGGTTGGCTAGCGGGTTGACTGGCGCACCAGGCACCCACCAAAGAAATAGAGCCGACGGGAAAAAAACTAGCATCCTAACCATCCATTCCCCCCCACTCCCTCTCGTACCGATTCTTTCTGCTCCCCCCGCCACCCACTACACACACCGAATAAAAAAGAAGAAGGTGGAGATTTCGGAAAAGCGCATATGTACGAGTAACGCGCTCACCTCGATGCTTCCGGCAGGCCCTGCTGCACGGTGGGAAAAGCAGGCCAGAGCGAGACAGGTTTTGATATCGGTTGGATGCTGCTGCTGGTTGCCACTGCTCCCGGATCGAATTCACCGTGTGGAAGAAACTCACATGCTCGTTTTCGGTATTGATTTAGCTGTTGAACGACTTTTTCCCATGTAGACTTGAGGGGTTTTTCCGACCCATGCTTGCTTCGATGGGTTTCGGATGTTAGGATGCGATGATGGGCGTGTGTGTGTGTGTTTGTGTGCTCTTTCCTACTCGCAGAAGCAGCAGCAGCAGCATGTGTTCCCCATCGTTTGTCATCCTATCGAAAATCTGCACACATAAAAGCGGGACCGAAAGAAGTCGATGTGTGCGAATTCTTCGTTTTTTTTAGGTGTGAGAGTGTGCGGGAAAAAATCGAACTGGAGCTTTCAAGCGATAACGAAGGGAAAATATGTACCGTGACAGGGAATGGGGATGTGAGAGGTGGTCAGTGGCGAAGAGAATCTTTTACCGCCCTGGTTATAGCCAGTATGACAACTCGAATCGAATTCGACGACACTAAAAAAAAAAAAGAAACGAGAGAAGAAAAAAAACAAGGACACGGTGTGCAACACCGTTTACGATAACGATGATGTAGAAACGGTAACTAAGTAGGCGACCTGGAAAGGCGGGATGTCATTGAATGTGATTTGCTTCCACCGTCCTCCCGGAACGGCTGTAGGAAACGAAGCAGGGCTTCCCACAAAGTGCTTCATCGGTCAGCGATTCGGCGATGGCAGGAGGGGATCGTAAATGTGTATAGAAAATAAAATTTATTCGTCTCTCCGTTCACGATACGTCGTTCTGATAAGACGACAGTGGCTCCACCCTCATTGATTTCTTTTTATTTCATTTCGTTTTTTTTCCTATATTTCCTATATATACACTTTCCTTCTTTCCCTTGCCGTTGCCATCGTCGCCCCAATCGGTGGGCTTCGCGTGGGGATACAATCGGTCGCGCTTCCATGATGCGCGCGTAAAGGGGCAAGGACAGCGTAGGATAGGACAGGAGAGCGTCTTATATAACACTCTCCAATGCTTCTCGGGTGATGGAAAGTGTTCTCCGTGCACGTACACGTGCACAAAGAGCTCCAAAAGAGAAGAGCCATCCATCCATCGAAGCGCTGCTAGCTTTTTTTTTTGCTTTATTCATTTTTTTTGGGTGGCATACCCCCCACAATGTACATAACGACAACGACGACGACGACGACGAGGATGACGACGACTACTGCGATTGCCAGAAGCAAACGGAAAAGCTTCGAGACTGGAGGAAAAAATTATAGAAAAATGAGAGATTTTTATCATCGACAAGAAAATGGCAACAGTTCGAGAGCTGGGCCAGTAGCAACAGCAAATAGGAAAAGAAAAAAACGTTGTATGGAAACCCAAGATGACGACGCTCTTCGGAAATTCGTTCGTGTCGGAGCACCCGGGAACCGATCCCAGGACAAAGGGATCCATTTTATAAAATTTTTCCTGCCAAAGACCCTCATCCCGCGCTAGCTAAAGGTGCGGAGAATAAATTGGAAAAAAAGTAATTTTTCATCCGATTGTCGTGAAAAATTGCGGATGTCCTATCCGATGCTGCTGCGACAATCCGCCATTTTTTTTTTCGTTTTGCAACTTCAGAATCCAACACAGTTGATAAAAAAGACCGGCGATTTGGAAAGGTGAAACGAACCAACAAAAAAAAAAGAAACTGCCAGAACTTCATTTCTAGATGACGGCTTGAAAAGAAGGATAAAAGTAGAAATGAAGCACTCAATTTACACCCCTTTTTCACCACAGAAGTACACCGAGAGAGCGGTGGATAGATTGGTGTCATAAATTATGGGAGCGGCCCTCTTACAGTTTGTCACCTTTTTTTCGTCTCAGTCTTTTTATTTTTTCATTTCGTTCACTGGAAAAATGAAGTAATAGGAAACCAAAATTCCTTCAATCATCGAACCCAACAACCAGAGTCAGTCCGCATACCCCATATGGAACTAATTTAGTCGCTACGCGAAAGGCTTTTTGACTGTTCTTTTCTTTCAATTATTCTATGATTTACTGAACGGCATTCATTTGCATAGGATTCCATTAGGGAAAAAAGTGATCCATAATCCTTTCATATTTATCGTTTCGACTTGTCGGTCGAATCAGAGGGGAAACAATAACTGTTGATTTTTTCTGTTGTTACCCGGCGATGAGAAAATATTTCCCGAAACATCATTTAAACCAGGGCCGGCACGGCGAATTGACAGCTGCAAGTGTACGTTGCGTCCCCTGTCGTTGACTGCGGGGTACAAACTAGCTAAAAATGTGTGAAACAAGTGTTCGGAAGAAACTTTAAGACATCTCTTTAATCCTTTCACCAGCAGTGTCAGCTGTGCTGCGGGTCCGACTGCTGCTGGAGCAAGGCGAAAAATCGATGCCGTCCCACCATTCATTCACAGCCCGTCGCCGAAAAACTCGAGACAATGTTTGTAAACAAACGACCGACTAGAGGGCGACGGACGGCGGCCGTTGAAGATAACCTCATTAAATGTTGGCCCGTTTTTGAAGTAATTCGAGGACGCGTCTCGTGAAAGTTTGCTGTGTCAAATTTTACATTTTTGGATCTAATAATCCGGACGCGCGACACCGTTTTCTAGCGGGAAGCGGCAGTATGTCACCGAAAGGGCGCTCACTGGGTTTTAATGGCGCTGAGAATTTCCTTCATTAAAGCGAAGAACTTGAGACACTTATTTGCCTTTACCAACTCCGGTTGGTAAGCGGCTGGGTTGGGAAAATCCATTAACGGCAGAACCAATCTTGCGGTGGTCGGAGGGCAATAAAAAGAAATGAGAACTATCGACAGGATCTTCACCGGTCAGAAGCAGCCCGCGGCAGCAGTAAGTACTATTCCGGCGGAGCAGCACTTGAGAACTCGCCACTAATGGAAAAAGTTCATAAATTTCGAGCCCTTGACTGTGGGACACACTCACAACAACAAAAAAAAATGTAGCAACTTTAAGTGCATCCTGATGGTGGATCCTTGAGAACTGCGCGGTATTGCGGAGAAAATTGATTTTGCTTTCCAGTTTCGGAATGGCCCGAAAAACTTTCTCCGCTTGAAATGCACTCATCATTTTTCATAATCGTCAGCAGAAAGTTTACTCTGCGGATCGCCTAATGAATGCCTCCCCTTTTCGGCCTGTCCCCATTGGTTAGAAAGGGGTAAAACATCTATTTTCGGTGGCGGCCAGGCCTCCCTTGGTCTTAGCCCGACTACGACTACGTCACATTTCTGGTGGCAAACTTCAACGGATCGTTATCGTCCCCAGAACAGCCAGACGTTTCAACATTTGGTGTGAAAAAGGCGGTAATTTTCCGGCTGATGGCAGCGAACGGTACCACCGGTGGTGCGGGAAAAGCGCGTGGAAAAACAATGCGGCGTAACCTGCTGGCATTCTGCGGCGTGTTAAACATATTTGAATATCGTTCTCTTTCGCGGTTCCACCACCCCCCCCCCCCCACACCCTTACCCACTGTCACATTTGGTAGTGTCGACGATGTTTACTTGTGTTTGTGCGCGCGGCTGTGTGGGATCATTAAATTTTATCGCTTTCCTGACACCCGACTAGGTGGAACAGGGGCACTTTTTCGGCAAGAACTGCTTTGTTCAGGAAACTCTTAACCCGATCGACCACAACATTGACAGCTGATCTGGGTTAACTCTCCGTCCGGACGGCACTTCGAACTGTCAATCAACGTGGCCCCAGGCGCACGGCAAGGGGATAATTGGTATAATCGAAGTTGCCTTTGATCTCGACTTCTGACGTCAGCTCCGTCAAGTCGAAGTCGAAGTCGAAGAGATCACATTCGCAGTGCTTCACGACTGATGTTACAAACTGTTGCGCTTCCCAGAACACCATATGCCCGCATGATGCCTGGAAAAAAAAGGATCGAAAACCAGGTCAGATTGCTTCCCTTCTGCGTTTCGAAGACCGATTTTCTTTGTGTACGCTTTCCATTCCAAACGATCCCGTTGTTTATCCTTGAAAGGATCGTATTCCACCTCAAGTGAGGATTTGTTTACGTTTTGCCCGATCAACGGGTGTTCCTTCTGCTCCGAAATTCGATAATTGACCTTAATTTGAACCTCTTGGTATAACAATAGAACAACAACGAAAAAAGCAACAGGCACAAGAGGAAAGTGCTTCGTATCAGGAAGGAAGTTCAATTCATGCAAGTATCATCAATTCAATAAATTCAATCAAAGCCAATTAGCCGCGGACATCAGAGAGAAAGAGACAGAGAGAGAGAGTGGGCTGATGGTACGTAAGTGGAAAGTGACAGCCTGTCGGACCGTCGTGTTTTTTTTTTCAATAAACACTCGCATTGCCCCGTCCAAATTCATTGAACGGTGGTGGAGTGGCGAGAAAATTGTGTTTACGTTGGTGTGCCCGTGTGTGTGTGTACGTGTTCCTATGCTTTACTGACCGTTTATTATCAGACCGGTATCGGACCCTCGCCACGGTGCATCATCACAGTTGATTGTTTATTTGTGTTTACTCATTGAATGATTAATGAGTTGTCAATTGAGCGGTGGTAAGTGACATGTTTTACGGGGAGACAATCGCCGCTGCACACAAGGTGAGCAACGTTGTACACGGGGGGAAAGAACCGTGGGAGATTTCAGAACACTGTGCAAGAGTTTACAGGCAAAATTGTTTTTAAATCTTATTCGTGGCGTACTCGTTTTAATAAATATCAAGTGGAAGTTAAGATCGAGAGTACAAAAATCATTTATGCAGTAATTCTTGTTATGATTTTTATCATTTCACGCAGCTATGAACTCAGATGTTAATTGAATTTAGAAACCTGAAGAAATCCGATCACAGAATCATGCTCATAAATCATAATAATTAGAACAAAATCTATTACTTCGCTCTCGAGTTTCGTTCAACACAATTTTATGAACAGTTAATTGTAATGAACATAAGGACTCTTTCCAAATTAGCAAACCTTCCGAATAAAAGACACAGGAGCTGATGGATCCGCGAAAAAGTACTGTCGATCTTAAACTTCGTCGAATGAAATTCAGAAAATGCACCTAAATCTTCAGAAAGTGAAACAAAAACAACTGAACAAAACTGATATCTCAATACACATTTTATTCTTTTACGAGCACTAACTTCTGATCATAATAACAACGATATCGAACAACAAAACGTCATGTATAGCTAACACTCGTATCCGTACTGTATTTTACAGTATTGTACTGTATTTTCAACCCAAATATTTCGTACTGTTTTTTACCCTCAAATGTAATAACAGAATTTTAAATCTTCAACGCATCGAATTTCGGTTTGTGGTAATACAAAACGTCAGAAAGGACAGTGACAACACGTAGCGAATGTGAATGTGAATGTAAGTACATACAAACAACAATTTACTAATTAATCATTCTTGTTCAGAGCGCGTCACAACAATTTAGCGAAATTTTGATGATTAAAAAAAAAAGAAAAATTTTATCAACCAAGAAGAATCATACGCTTCTCAAAAAGTGTTTGATGAATAATTCGTGCGTATAAAAACTGCAAAAAGTATGAAAACTTCAAAAAAAAGCTACCGTAGAGACGAGACTCGAACCCTGCATGTGAAACACATGAAAAAAACAGACAAATTGAGGGATGAATAAACTGGCGGAGAAGTTGCTATAGAGAAATTACTACCAATGAACGCCGTAGCGCCCGAGCACAGCTAAACATGCTCGGTTCGTTGGTTCAGTTAGACTGTTTCTTAGTGTGTTTTCCATGCAGGATAGTTTAATTGGCAAAACGATTTACCCGGATAGGAGCTAACTACGTGTTCGAGTCCCGTCTTTGCGGTGGCTTTTTCGTGGTTTTCATTACATAGTTGTATTCGCATGTCATTTTTTCAATCTGTTTTCCTCGTAAGATCAGATTTATTTGCTTTTGTTTTCTTTTCACTATTTTTAGAAAAATGCGTACTTTAAAATGTGATGTTTTTTTCAAAATCGATGTACTGTGTTTTCTTGATTTTGTACTGTTTTTTGTCAAAAAAAAATGCGAGTGTTATGTATAGCATATCTGAGTATGTAAAGAATTGACACTATCGGCGTCGTTGCACAACTTGATTGGAAAAATATAAATTAGCAAGCCGTGCAGAGATGCCGATGATGTCTTATTTTTTAACCGTTGAATTTAAACATTATAATTTGGAGGTAACTCAAATGTTCACTTCATAGTTGTTTCATTTCCCTGAAAAAGGTCTAAAGAGGACCGAAACGTTGGAAACAAACCTAAAAAAGTAATTTTTATTAACTTAAATGAGACAAAAATAACGAAAAATAAAAAATCACTTCCAGCTACGCTTGCAAACTTTGAGAGTGAGATCTATGTCCAGTCAACGACAAAATCGGAATAGTGTTAGTTTCAAAATTGTGTCATTTTCGGTTTTCAGTGAAAATCGTATACTGTGCAGTATCGATATTCAACCGAATCTTCGAGAATCGATAATGACAGAAAACGGTATACAATGATTTTTACCTGTTGGTTCTTGAATCTAAAGATTGTCCCAGAAAGTATGGACGCACTTTGATTTCGCTGTAAATAATTCACAAGTGTTAGATATTCAAATTTTATTCGATATACTGATAGTATTAGACTACAACAACAGAATAGTATTCTCAACATTTGCTACTTAGCCATTGTACACTAGCTGGCGCACCTTCTTGCGAACGTTCCTCATTAAATTCCGTACAGCCTTCTTGGCGACTAGTTTTGACACTTTTTCCAATCTTTTTCGAATTGTTGAATGGTTTCGGCTGCCGAGACATGTTTTCTAAGATGTGCCTTCGTTCTTGCCCAAAATTCCTCAATTGGTCGAAGTTGTGGGCAATTTGGTAGATTCATGTCTTTTGGGACGAAAGTGACATTTTTGGTAGTATACCATTCTACCGTTGATTTCGAGAAGTGGCAAGAAGCAAGATCTGGTCGAAAAACAACAGGATTCTTGTGGCTTCGAATCATGGGTAGAAATCGTTTTTGTAAACTTTCCTTGATGTATATTTCGCTGTTCATTGAAGCAGTGTTGATGAAGCGTTTCGAAATCTTACCGCAGCAACAAATTGCTTGCCAGACTATAGCTTTCTTACCAAATTTTTCGACTTCAATCAATGTTTCGAACTGGTTTAACACTTGCCCTTCTCGCACCGTATAAAATTGTGGTCCCGGCAAGGATTTGTAATCGAGTTTCACGTAGGTTTTGTCGTCCATGATTATGCAGTTCAAATTTCGAAACGAAGATGAAACTGTTGGATTTATTCTTTCATTTAAAATATATGACAATTTTATGCTCTGGTTAGAAAAAGATATTATAATGGAGTTGATTTCATTTTTTCACGTTTCGTCTTCGACTTATCAGTACATTAGCAGTCCACCATTACCTGTTATTGCAACCTAACAGTTCCGCTAAGTAGACGCATAATTTACTCCACATAAGCAATACCTTAAGAATATTATATATTGATTATAAAACACGTCGATACCAATCTTATTCATAAGAAGTTTGTTTTTTCCTTTGTCGTCTACCGATGCACCAACGAAAATCAGTAGACCATGCATCAACAATTCATTTGCAAAGGTAAATCTGGCGAAAAAAAAACATTAACAAAAAAACACCTTAAAATCAACGACCGACATCAAGCCATTTGTTAGCTTTGTGAAACAAAATTGACACTCTTACCGATTGTAACATTCACTACATCCAAAGCGCAGAAAGATACGCCTGATAGAGATAACTTTAAAATTGATAAAGACGAAATCCCCACGATAATCAATCTAACAGCAGCACCGATTAAACAATGGACGAACACGCAATTGGTGAACTATTATTAAAACAAACCGAAAATCGTTCAACTGAATAACTAAAGTAGGACATTTTACTGTACAGAATTACGTACATTAATCCCTGATAAAGTCCACCGAAACGTCGAAAATGAACCATCAGCTTAGAAAATCTGTTGAAGATCCAAGAAAAAAATCGATTGAAGTGCATTGTATAGATTTGGGAAAAAAACGAGAGTTGGATTATTTCGCATTTCTTTTAATTTTGAATTGAAAATATCGCACAGGGAATAAATATCGCTGTGTTTTTAATACATCAGATTCTAGCTCGGTATCGAAATTGTTTAATCATTTTTATGTCTCATTACAAATTAATACAAAATACCAAAACCCGACCCGAACCCGAACCTACGGGTACGGGTGACGATTTTTTTCCTTTTAAAAGGCTATGGGTCGGAATTCGGTACTAAAACCCGATACCCGACCCGAAAAATGTAAAGTTCTGGTAGAGAAACAAATTTTTTTCCGGATTCGGATCGCCAACAGATTTTTTTATCTGGTACAGAAAAATTATTCTTGGGTACGAGTCAGATAGAGGTAAGGGTTTTCGACGTAATAGTTTTCGGTGAAAATGCCTTAATTCGTGGTGCCGTTTTATTACGACACCGGCAAGATGAAAACGAACCGTTAAGAGCTAAAAGTTCTAAAAAATCACAAATCCCTAAGAGACCACAAATCCCTAAGAGACGAAATTCGAACAACTTTCAGAAGAATTCTGAAAAGCATGCCGAATAAATCTTAAACTTTGAAAAACTGAAAATCCACAGCTTGAGAAAAATATCGTTTTAAATTAACCCGAAATTTGAGCAATATGCACTAAACCGAACTTTTTTCACATATCGCCTTCGACTCAACAGTGCTTGATTGTTCATATTGAACTACAAGTACAATTTAGCAGTTCGTGTCGAACTGCAAATGAAACATAAACCGCGAAGCAGACGTAAAGTTCGACTCTACTGTAAGCAACACAATTTTACAACTTAAACCGAAGTGCAATAGTTAATTTTACGCATTCAAAAAATCGAGTTTATGTATAACCCTTTAACACTCCTTATTTTATCGGAAACATCAGTTGTAAATTTATGTCACTCACCTTAGAGTTGAACTTTTCGTCTGCATTACAATTTACGTTACACTAGCAGTTGAGTGTGAACTGCTAACGCACTGATAAGTCGAGGACGACACAAAAATATAATTAACGTGAAATTATACAGCGTGAAACAGGTGAAAGAAAGATAGACTTCTGGCTAAATTAGCCATTACTGAAAAATTAGCAGAAATGAAACCCAGTATAAAGAGTCTGGAAAATTATCGTATACACTGAAGTCTTTGCGAATTTACGTACCGCATAAAAAACCCGCATAACTCTGAAACTTCGCATTAAAAAAAACCGCATAACTCTGAAACTTCGCATAAAAAAAGACCGCAGAAGGGTAAACCGCATAACTCTGAAAATTCGCATAGAAAAACCGCATAACTCTGAAACTTCGCATAAAAAAAACCGCATAACTCTGAAAATTCGCATAAAAAAAGTCGCTTAAAAAAAACCGCATAATAAAAGACCGCATAAAAAAGACCTCAGTGTAGTTTTTAACTAAAATTTCGAGAAAAACTACAAACCTTTGACGGAATTCAGGAGTGGTCTTTGGTGTCTGGCTTAGTTGACCGTTAAATTTATGAATTTCCGGATACACTCGACGAATTTTTCAGATGATCTCCAATAAAAACTCAAATAATTGCTTTGCTTCAAATGTTTTCTGTACCATTAATAATATTTTTCTTCAGATTTGATTATTCACAAAACTTCAAAATCTCGTCCAATTCTGCTCTTCTTATAAAAGCCAGTTTCTCAACGAGAACATTCCGAATTAGTATGTGACTTTTCCATCGGGTATTATTATAATAAAAAATATTTAGCCCTCGGATTTTCACTAAGAGTGGAAGGATTTTTTTGTATTAGTTTTGCGATAGAAGCCTTTATTCGTTCTTTCTTTGATGTGCACATTTTCTAGGATCAGGGTCATTTCGCCGAAATCCGTTTCGCCGAAAGCCATTTCGTTGAAAGAGTCATTTCACCGAAAGTCATCATCCAAGAGATATAAAAACCCAAAAGATATTTTTGATGAATAACAAGAATCTGCTGTTTCCTAATAAATTGTGTTATGTATTCAAAATTACCCTTTCGTAAAAAATGACTCTTTCGATGAAATGGCCCTTTCGGGGAAATAACCCTTTCGGCGAAACGACTTTCGGTGAAATGACCCATTCGGCCAAACGATTTTCGTAGAAATGGCATTCGGCGAAACGACTGTCGGCGAAATGACCCGCTTCCGTATTCTGGAACTGCTAAATATTTAACGTTTTTTTATAGAATGCTGTTTGAATTATTCTGTTGAGGTAGATGGATTGGGAATAGATTTCCTCAATTGGAGCGTATAATTCACAGCTCAAAATGAAATCAATTCTTCAATTGTGTCAAAACCATGCTCGTTGTATTTTCGACTTTTCCGTCACACCCACCGGACCCAATAAGAGCACAACAAGAACAAATCAGTCGAATGTATCTAATCCAACCTAGGAAATAGACAAACCGAACGGAACAGTTTTCCGAAGATTAATCACTGCACCGAAAAAAAGCTCGTTAAACTTTACCAATCCTACTTACAATCGAACACACACACACACGCCGGCCGGCCAAGAAATCAAGAACCGTGCAACTCCTTGGCGAGATCACTGCACTCTTCGGAAACTTTTCCTATTAATTTCATTAATTCCCTGTTAATTATCTTGTCGCTCGCCTACCCCAACCCTTCCCCCGCTCCCCCCCCCCCCCCCCCCCCCACCACGTTGAGATTGTAAACGCCACCTCTGAGCACGAGCACCGGGGGCACTCAAGCGAAGAGCCGAGTCACTCGAATCAAGTGAGCAAACGTCACTCTGACAGATCGTTAACCCCTTTTTTGTTGGATCCATTCAGGAGGTAGAAGAAGACGATGACGACGACAAAGAAGAAGACGATGGCGGTAACACGGCAGTGAATGGAGAAAAAATGGTCCCCAACAAAGCCGGGTTGTAATAAATTAAATTAAACTCTTATTGATTTATTCGTAAATCCGTGTCAAAACAATTAGGAGCAATTTACGGCGACAGCGCGAAGGAGTCTCGGCTTCGGCTTCTTCCATCCTCTGCGACAAGGAGATGCGAAACCAAAGCCTACTAGTATTTTCCGCTTGTTTCGTCTCGTCCCGCGCCAGTCGGCTAGTCATTCTATCAAGTGTTTTTCCGGGCATTTGAGGGCTAAGAAACACAGCAAACAAAATCACTTGGAATTAAATCATAATCAACCCTTCTGTTGTGGAACTCTTTGTGAGTGAGGGAGACGGAAAACCGATGTTTTGTCGAGACTCGCAAATAAACACTAGTTAAGCCCCGGTGCCGTACTAGTGGTAGTAGTAGTAGTAGTAGCAGTAGGATAGGTCGGCCGTGAAGGAAAATTGGCAGCGCAGGATGGGCACTGGTAAGAACAAAAGGACCAAGGACTAGAGCTTCTTTTGTCCCCGCGCCGACGAGTTTGGGGCCGACAGGGATAAAGTTGCAGAAGAGTTGAAGGACCTTCCTGCTGCTGTGGCGGCGGCGACGGTGGCAACATCATCATCATCATCATCGTCATCGTCATCACCGTCATCATCAACATCATTGTCGTCTTGTGTGTCCTTTTGTTTTAAGTCCACCCGTTTAAATGTTCGGATGGTGATGCTGCCTGCCGGAGACCGGAGTCCAAGACGACTTTATTTGCGATTGTGTCGTGTGTCGTCCCGGTCGGCTTCATCGCTAGGACTCTTGCATTTTCGGGTACCGAAAGTGAGAGCGAAAACTCTTTCCTAGTCGTTCGTCCCGGAGTTACTCGGGACCGGCAACGAGACGGGGCTCCTCCACAGGAGATGATGATCTTTTAAGTAGCCCTGACCTTTGCTTTTGTTCTGCACGCCACTCGTCGTCTAAAAGACACCAACAGAAAACTCCCCCTCCTACTTTCCGGTGTGGGCCTAGCAGCTCGGTTTCAACCGGAGCCGGAGAAGTGTTCCAATGTTTGTATACATGTGTAACTGCTGCAATCCCCCTCCCTCTCCCCTTCTTTCGTACATCTGGAGGGTTGGTTTGCTTTTTGTGTCTAGAAACAAGTGGTAGGCGGCTACTTGATGTTGGCTATCCGAAAATTTCCGAAGGGAAATTTATGACATCACAAAGTAGCCGATGCACGCGGAGCTGTGCGACGGGGGTAGGAAACTATTTCTTAACCCGGAGGGTCAAATACTTTCACTTTTCTTGCCAGACTCCTCCGGTCGGATGTTCGGGAAAAGGTATCGCTTTAAGAACATCAGGGCTCTTGATCTTGGCCTAAATGAGAAATTAATGAAGAATGTGTGTGCTGCGAACTTTTGGCCTTCTGCAAAAGGTCAGTCCGATATGCTTTGAAGGCAAGGAGAGGAATGACACCGACCGACTGAAGAACGGCAGCATTCTTTTGTGAAACAATTTCAAGAGCTCCTTTAAGAAAGTAGACCGAAGAATGTGATGAATGTAAATAGAGCCGGACTTGTGTGTCGGTTCGGGTGGTTCTGGCCTGGCCGGGAGCCGGAACGAAGGGTGGGGAGGGAATCGAGAAAGATAAACACTAGTCCTTCGGGGATGGTCAATTGTGGGACAAGCTTGATCCCTTCGGAATCCGGCGTGGTTGACCGATATTTGCATAGGAATTTGATTAGGTTTCGTTTCGGCCGTCAGCCGCTGTCGTGCGTGTAGCATTTCCCCTGATCGGACGAAGCTAATTGGGAAACTGTCAGCTGGTGTACATCACGAGAAAACCTCAAAGTAGGCCGTGTTTGCACGAAAAAAAAACTCATCATTTATCAATTAACCATCACTTCACACCACAAAAGGGGGCATCCATCTCCGCTGTCGATTGTAATGGTGGCGGCGGCAGCGGCGGCACTGAAAGAAAGTGCATGAATGGAATCCACTAATAAAAACGAGGACCTATTAATGAACGGAACTGATGCCAATTAAGCCCCCTGCGCCATTAGGAGCGGTCAAGCGTGCGAGAGAATGATTCATTTCCATATGTGCGGCCCCGCAGCAGCAGCAGTCAGTCAGTCAGTCAGACAGTGGTGGCTATTTTTAAACAAAACAAAATTTTTTTTTTCATGCAACCCGCAGCCGATTGACGCCCGCCAGTGTGAATCGAACTCATTGTGGTTGTCTTTTATTGATCTTCTGTCGCATGGGTTTCTCGTTTCGCCTCGGCGACTTCCATCGGTGTTTGTATATTAATTCGGTTTGACACTCGATAAGTGGGAAAATTGCACAACAAACAAGCGACAGCCGACAGCACGAGGGAGAAAACCGAGGCAGTATCGATCGAGCAAAAAGCAAACACCAGGAACCGCCGCCGATGTATCATCATTAATCAGTGATTGCCGATTGTGACAATTGTCACCACGTGGTTGGTTTGTAATTGAGAGGAAGTCGGCGAAGAAAAAAAAACGAGGGGGTTCGATTTTTTGTTTGTGTACCAGCGCAACAAACGATGGTTTGCACAAAAGCGATTCTATATCGATTATGGCAAACGCACAAAAGGGATCGAGAGAAAAAACAAACTCCGATTCCCAAGTGTGCCATGAGAACAGTGGCTAATTAGTTTCCTGACCCTAGCCGAAGCGCCTCTGCAGGCGGTAATGTTTGCTTTGATTGGATTTGATAGTCTCCGGTTTCTGGCAGCAAGTGCAAATGCAAGCAGCAAGTTCGAGTGATCTTCCAATTGCTGCTATTGTTTTCTAGTGCCTAGTGCCGAAACGAGAAACCGAAAGGCGACCGCAGTTCTCATCCGAAGGGTGGGGGGTGGGGGGGAAGGCAGCTGTCGAACGTAATTTTTTTTATCGATTAACGGCCTCCGCTGACGCTCGCGGTCGCTTGGACTAATGCAGTGGGAAAATCTTTCGCGTGACGGCATTTTCTCAAGCAAACCACGGGCACTGCGGAACAGGGAGGGAGGCACTACTGTGTAAGAATTTTTCCTCTTCGGTCTGTCATAGTGATTAAGACAAAGCCGAGAGTGTGGGGATGGCGACGGCGGCGAGTTTCGAAATGTGCTAGATAAAACATAATAATGTTTCAATAATTTATGTGTATTACCATTGTGTGCTTATTATTTCGATTTTTCTCCATTCCGCGGCTTCCAGTTGAAAAGCATTCTAGTTTTTACGGTGATTATTTCACACACACACACCCACATCCACACATGCAATCATGGTGAGCAATGTGACGGATCGAAACGATAGTTTTATATTATTGTTTTTCCCATTAGGCGGCAGCATGCGGGGCCGGTCCCGGACAGGAAAAATGGAACTTATTTTCCCATATTAATAGTATGTATATGTGCATTATAATTCATTCAGCTGCCTGAACTGCAGCAGCTACTGCTTTTCTGTCGTCATGTGTTTCCCTTCTTCCGCTCCCATTCGAGTAATTCAACGGGAAAATAAATAATTTTTGATTGAATATTCATCAAATATAATGATCTTCGTGCAATAGGGCGATATTGGCTTCACACAGCTAAGCGCATGCTGCTGCAGTGATGAGTGAGAATTCCCTTCTTTGCGGTTTTAGAGGGCACACTTCCTGTTTGCCGGAACCCGCATCTGGAACGCTGTGGTTTGTGTTGACCGGCGAACCCCTTCTTTTCCGGCTACACGTGTTCTGGCACGGCAACCGCCCACGCACCCTCTTCTCGCAAGAGTTTCGAGCTAATTTAGATTGCCGAAGAGATTAGAAGGAATCAATTAAAAATCTGTAATCCTGAATCAGGCTGAATGTTTGCTGTCAACCGTTTCTGTTGTAAAGGGAACCTGCCCTGGCAAAAGTTTTCCCTCTGATTTATGCGCCTTTGTTTGTTTTTAATCTTCGGCCGGGCTTTGTCTTTGGCGTCGTCGGGTCGGAGTTTTCTAAAGGTTAATCAATCGATTGCCGAAGCAACCCTTTGACGGATGGCTTCGGCAAAGTCTAGAACAAACATATCCGACAGAAGAGCCCCAACGATAAGGATCTCTTTGAAGTTGCAGCACCACCACCACCACCATCAAGTGCAACGGTGGTAAACTCGATGATAGATGAGCTGCAAACTGCCATTCTTTCATGGAAGGGCGGCGGCTGATTAGACGCACACCCCTGCACAGTACAGTCAATGTTTTTGGAATTATCGGTAATTAACTTCCTGTTTTTCCCCCTTCAATGCTACTGGTAATAACTTGAACAAAAAAAGTTCTCACATGTGTTTTTGTGTGCGTGCGTTTGTTTGTTGTAGTTTTAGCGCGCTCGTGAATCTAAATGAATTTTAATTAACAATCAGCAATACGGGAGAAAATGAGAAGTTCATTGATCGCGCCCGCATATTTCCAGTACTGACGTGTTGTTTTTTTTTTTGTTCTTACGAACAACGTCGGCAACTTAGTTTCACATTTCGATTTGAATCGACTGGTTCGTAATTCAATTAAACGTTAATGATTTCTTGATATTTATCGAAAATAGCGTCTTATTGGCAGCGGAGCAGTTTTATGGCCATGCCGAACAGAGAGGAATGTAAAATTAATGGCCTCTATCGACGTCTCGTTAAGTGGTTTTTGTCTTTGCAGGACGACCTGATCGATTGTGCACATTTAATGTTTTTTGGCACCTAGGTGTTAGCTATCTTGGCTGGCTGTGGTTGCACTTCACCCCGTGCTAAAGTGCTTATTAAAAGCCTTTAACGGATCGATTTTATTAGACTCGATACTGACCAAGATAAATAGATCTGAAATAGCGTGAGGAAATTCCTGCAAAAAGTTATAATCACTTATTTTTATCGTAAAAGCCTGCAACAAGATGTGATGTATTGCCACGGCTTTGATGATACATATGATTACTTTTCATGTACTTCGACTTTGAGAAATATTTCACTAGAAAACAGTGCCAAATTTCTTCTTTCTGGATGGCGTCACTTCATTTGAAATTACGTCGGTTGATGGCATAGTTGTGTAATATTATTAGGTTATATTAGCAGTGAATTTCCGAATATAGTTCAATTGTCTAACAAGTTTCAAAAGGCTTCACTTTTTTGTTACAAGCTAGTCACCGTTAAAAAATATGATCCCTTTACTAACTACCAATTTTTTTTCCCATAAATACGTTTATTTCTTAAGGCAAGTTACATAAGTTTTTCTTCGCCGTATCATCACTTTTACATAGAATTCTTAACTTAATATAATACTAATATAGTCACAGCGATTTGAGTTTGATAAAACATATTCCTCTTATTTTTTAAATATCATATTAGCTATTTCGTTATTTATTATTAAATCTACTCAAGAACATTATTTGAACCAAGCGATTAACTGCTATAAATTATAAAATAAGCTGAAATTTTTATACATTTTGTTGTTGATTTCGTAACCTATTTTGAGTTTGTTTTTATCGGCACATCATTTTTATTAAAATTTTGCTATTGGAAGGTACTAACTACCAATGATACCCTCGCGATGACCAAACAGCGAGCCTCTTTAGCATGAATGAAAATTCATTCTTTCTCGTGAAATACCTGAAAAGTCACAGCACAAAAGACACATCGTGCTCACCGGAAGTGACCAATTTTTGCGGCCATATCAAATAGACGCCAAATTACATTTGAACAGTGTTACAAAAAAAGTTTACAGATACTTCCAGATAATGTGGGAATTCAAATCTTAGGCAGGCTGCTTAGGTTCGATTCTTCTGTTCCAAAGAATATCTAGTCATTTTTCAGACACAAGTTGGAAGAGATAAAAGGTTAGAAACGTTCATAATCGATATATAACATCACAAGAATTTGGACGAATTATTGCGATAAAATTCAAATGAAATTCAACTTGAAATCAGGGGAAAATGCAGTAATACAAAATAAAAATACTCTCGTTTTCGGATCGAAATATCTGTTAAAGCACATATCATCACAAAAGTCGACATTTTCGCGAAAATTTTGGCAGGTTTTGAAACATTTTCCGTTTTGAACTTTCCATATTTCAGTTCAGATTGGCGATTTATTGCAGAAGGCACTGATCTTACAAGTCACCTGTACGTTCGAGCCGCAACCTGGACGGATTCTTTGAGCCAGGATCAGGGCCGATTTGCCGAAAGCCGTTTCATCAAAAGCCATTTTATCGAATGAGTCATTTCGCTGGAAGAGTCGTTCCTCTGAAAGGCTCATTTTGCCGGAAGAGTAGATTAATTTGATATTCGATTTGTTTAAAACTGGCTTCGGATTTCGACGTGTTGACCTTCTCGATACAATGGCCCATTTAACGGAACGGGTTTCGCCAAACTATCTTCTTGAACTAATAGTTTTGTTTCAAAGAGTAAGCGTTAAGGTTTGTAATACAAGCTATCGTAAGTTCGATAAAGAGCGCAAAATTTAAAGCTTTTATTTTTCTTTCACGCTATGTTTTGACGTTGCGTTTTTGGCTTTCTATATAAGAAGATATTCGATTTCTGGAAAACCCTACTTTTGATCGAAACCTCGTGATTAATCGGAAAACGTCTGTGTGTGCACCTTTCGATGATTGGTTTATCCGTCTAATACTCTCGGTTCGTTCGAAAATTGCAAAGAGATCAATGATTAAGTTCGCAAATTAAGGTGAAATTTAGTGAAACGCCTGTGTCGCGTTTTTCAACAATTGTTCAAGAACTAAATCGGTTTTTCGAAAAACAACTTTTCGTAATTGATAAAACTGATTTTTTGAAAAATATAAGCATAACTCGACAGTTACAACAAATTTCATTACGCATTCAACATGCCGCTGTGTGAAGGAGTCTAGGCCTAGGCGAAAACAGGCGCTGGAAACAGAAAATCTCCTTCCAACAATATTATCCAAGAGATGATTTTTCATCACTTGTCAAGCTTTCCACGAGATGAGCAAACACCAGAAAGTCACGCTCTCTGCATATATCAATTTTGTATACTGATATCATAGGCACATATAAAACTAAACATGTTTAGAGATCATCTTACAAGCCAGTCACCCCATATAAATAAGAATTGAATACCATTCAATTATTTTACAAAATTTTGCATAGTTAGAATCAACTAGATGAAGTACAACCATAATGCCGAATTTACTAGCAAACAAAACGTGTCGTAAGCCCACTGCGCTCCATCGTTGAAAATATTCCGTATTTCTATGTCTCGGTTTTTCACGATACACTTCGTGTGATGGATCGTTTAATTCATGCGGTTGAGATTTTCGCACCTTTTTCGGCACTCAATTTCACCTTAACTAGGGCTTTCGAAAATATAATGGTAGATGTGACGTTACCGAAAAGTTGCAATTTTTCCATCCGCTTAGTTTTCTTGGAGAAGAAAGAACCGGCGATTCAGAATATTTTTGACTAGTTTGAAAGCTACTGTTGCGTTATGTATGTAGTTAAAAATTAACATTCCATTGATTGAGACTTCGAATTCTTAAAATATAATGGTATAAGTGACGTAACCGACAAACCGCATTTTTCATGTTTATTTTTCTGAACCGTTTTCAAAAATTTTAGACTCGTTTGACCATGTCTAAAGCTCTAATTGACGAATAGCTCCATTTCCCGAGATAACCGTATAAGTGGCCTAACAAACAAACCGTACAACTTTCTCGGAGATATCTCATCCGATTTTGACAAGCTTGAACTCGTTTGAAAGATACGTGATGGTCACGTTCATTTTGCTTGGATCTTTTTCTGAGCCGATTCCAAAAATCTTACACTCATTCGAAAGTCGAGTCGAGTTGATCATGTTTGAAAGGCTCATGGGGAACAGTTCCGGTTTCGGAGATAACCGTATAAGTGGCCTAACCAACAAACCGTATAACTTCTTAAGTGACGTATCCGACAAAGCGCATGACTCAATCGATTTAGACAATCTTATACTCGATGGTACGCTACAATGTGGTCTCGGTTCAATTGTAAGTAGATCACGTCCGGTTTTTTCTTTAGATATTTATTAAGGCCCATTGCTGTAGCCTGAAGATGCTAGGAACCGATTTCTGATTACGACACCACCACCGACAAATCGCATTCTTTTCTATTCACAAGAATTTCTCGGCGATAGCCCGACCGATTTCGAATTACGTTGCGAAAAATAGTGGTGAAATATTGATAATTCAGGTTCGACAATTTTGTTTTAAAATACTTTTATGAAACCATTCCAAAAGATTCATCAATACATACACTCTTAGAAAAAATGAAATTACGCTTGACGTAAATTCAAGTATGCCCCAATTTCTTCGGTGATGACACAATATTGCATCCAGTAACAAGTAAACAAAAATTTCGTCTGTATCGATGTAAGCTTCAGCTAAATTAACTGTGAAGTCTGCAAGATGACATTACGGAATAACAATATATGACAACTTGAGCATTTATCAGTACTAAACGAGACAATAAGCTCGAGCATATGTGAGGCATAAGATTGAAATAGTAGAAATGAAAATTAGCGAAAAAATACGACTTATACGGCACCCACAGGTCTTCCTGACAAAAACCTCTAGTCGTGTTTATCTGGATCAGGATCATTTCGCCGCAAGCCGTTTTGCCAAATGTAATTTCGAGTGAACACCATTTCGCCGAATGCCTGAACTGATTTGAAATAAAGACAAATGAAAGATAATAGTGTTCACACCCGTTTTGTTGATCTAAAATTGTACTTCTGACGTAAGTAAACTTTTGAGGTGCATAGCAAAAAGGTTCGATTGGGTTTGCTAACAGCTCAAACATATTTCAATTTATAGTAAAGTTCCGGGAAGACCATTGTGAAATGAATTGGGTAATTTCGCAGAAAGCCGACTTGCTGAATGGATTATAAAAGGTGATTTTTTTGAGGTTAGGATTTTCATGCATTAGTATTTGCTCAGATTTTTTGAGGTTATGATTTTCATGCATTATTATTTGCTCAGTATGCTCTGACATTTCATCATGAATAGACTTACTAACGAGCAACGCTTGCAAATCATTGAATTTTATTACCAAAATCAGTGTTCGTTCGAAATGTGTTTCGCGCTTTACGCCCGATTTATGGTCTACATAATTCTGGTTGAATGGCTACGTAAATAAGCAAAATTGCCGCATTTGGAGTGAAGAGCAACCAGAAGCCGTTCAAGAACTGCCCATGCATCCCGAAAAATGCACTGTTTGGTGTGGTTTGTACGCTGGTGGAATCATTGGACCGTATTTTTTCAAAGATGCTGTTGGACGCAACGTTACAGTGAATGGCGATCGCTATCGTTCGATGCTAACAAACTTTTTGTTGCCAAAAATGAAAGAACTGAACTTGGTTGACATGTGGTTTCAACAAGATGGCGCTACATGCCACACAGCTCGCGATTCTATGGCCATTTTGAGGGAAAACTTCGGAGAACAATTCATCTCAAGAAATGGACCGGTAAGTTGGCCACCAAGATCATGCGATTTGACGCCTTTAGACTATTTTTGTGGGGCTACGTCAAGTCTAAAGTCTACAGAAATAAGCCAGTAACTATTCCAGCTTTGGAAGACAACATTTCCGAAGAAATTCGGGCTATTCCGGCCGAAATGCTCGAAAAAGTTGCCCAAAATTGGACTTTCCGAATGGACCACCTAAGACGCAGCCGCGGTCAACATTTAAATGAAATTATCTTCAAAAAGTAAATGTCATGTACCAATCTAACGTTTAAAATAAAGAACCGATGAGATTTTGCAAATTTTATGCGTTTTATTGTTTAAAAAAGTTCTCAAGCTCTTAAAAAATCACCCTGTACTAATGAACGGGTCAAAAATGTTGTTTCGCAAATTCCTCCAACAAATTTGAAAATTAGTTTCGGTGTATAAACTATCAAATATTTTTTTGCTATCCAGTATCGGCAGTTGTCTCCGTCCGAATTCAATTTAGTAATTAAATCTAGCTTCCGGAAGTGATTCCTTTAGCCACATACCGGCACCCTCCGAACTCCAGTGAGTTAGAGATAAAAATACTGATTAATGATTTCTCCTTACGGCGAAATTAGTCATACGGAAAAAGGACCCATTCCACCGAATGAAACGACTATCGGTAAAAAGACGTTTCTCTTTCTTAAACTAATGGCTGTTGTAGTGTAGAGTTAGCGTCACAAGAAAAGATAGTTTTAGTGAATGTTCGTGTTGTTGAAGCTATTGTGATAGTTTTAATCTAATCTACAACAAAATTCAATAGAAACCAGTATATTAATCATCTTCTGATTACTTTTCATTTCACAAAGAAAATTGCCCGTTTTGCCCCACCATCTCTTCATTTACGATTTTACATGTTGCAGACTGTTACTAAAACTCAAAAGAACTCTGAATACGTTCAACCAGAAGATTCGATAACAATAATTGCGTGCGGTCACCAAAACTAACAGATCGGCTGAAAAGTTCGTATCGTTTCTATAAGAGGGCGCCACTAGAATTAAATCCATACCATTTTCAGTTAGTACCAACCTTCAAAAGATACGTGTATAAATTTGATAGCTGTCTGATTATTAGTTTGTGAGATATTGCATTTTGAGTGTAGCTACTTTTGTTATTGTGAAAAAATGGAAAAAAAGGAATTTCGTGTGTCGATGAAACACTACTTTTTGATGAAAAAAAGTGCCGCCGATACCAAAAAATGGCATGATGAGTGTTATCCAGACTCTGCACCGGGCGAAACAACAATTCGTAAGTGGTTTGCAAAATTTCGTACTGGTCATATGAGCACCGAAGACGATGAACGCAGTGGACGTCCAAAAGAGGCTGTTACCGATGAAAACGTGAAAAAAAAATCCACAAATTGATTTTCAATGACTGTAAAGTGAAGTTGATCGAGATAGCTGACATCCTAAAGATATCAAAGGAACGTGTTGGACATATTATTCACGAATATTTGGCTTTGTGCAAAATGGGTGCCGCGTGAGCTCACAATCGATCAAAAACAACAACGAATTGATGATTCTGAGCAGTGTTTGGAGCTGTTATATCGAAATAAAACCGGTTTTTTTCCGTCGATATATAACAATGGACGAAACATGGCTCCATCACTTCACTCCGGAGTCCAATCGACAGTCAGCTGAGTGGACTGCACGCGATGAACCGAACCCAAAGCGTGGAAAGACTCAACAATCGGCCGGTAAGGTTATGGCGTCTGTATTTTGGGATTCGCATGGTATAATTTTCATCGACTACCTTGAAAAGGGAAAAACCATCAACAGTGACTATTATATAGCGTTATTAGAGCGTTCGAAGGACGAAATTAAAAAAAACGGCCCCATTTGAAGAAGAAAAAAGTTTTGTTTCATCAAGACAATGCACCGTGTCACAAGTCGATGAAAACCATGCTGAACCATGGCTTCGAGTTGCTCCTTCATCCACCGTATTATCCAGATTTGGCCCCCAGTGATTTTTTCCTGTTCTCAGACCTCAAGAGAATGCTCGCTGGTAAAAAATTTAGAAGCAATGAAGAGGTAATCGCTGAAACTGAGGCCTATTTTGAGACAAAGGACAAATCGTACTACAAAAATCGTACTACAAAAATGGTATCGAAAAGTTGGAAGATCGCTATAATCGCTGTATCGCCTCTGATGGCAATTATGTTGAATAATAAAAACGAATTTTGGCAAAAAAATGTGTGTTCCTATTAAACGATACGAACTTTTCAGCCGAACTGTTAGTTATAACCGATTTGTTGAAGTAATTCTTCTGAGGTAAATGTAATCAATTTTCAGACATTTAAAAATGCTATCAAATCTACTGAAATATTCCTTGAATTAAAAATGAACACAAACAAATCCTGTAAATGATCATTACACTTTTTTTTGGTACCGCAAGTAAACAATTCAGGTGCGAGTGGTTTAAAGAATGCAATTAGGTTGACAGTAAAAATAACACTCATTAAACCGTATGATAGTTTTAATTCTTGATGAATATTTTCGTATCACAATCAAGCTTTTTTCAAGCCAAAAATACATCGAACGACGAGTGTTTCGTCTGTGTTTGGTCTATGGATGAATGACACCACAACTGGCTCACGTGATTTGTGACCAAAACGAAGGGATTTGCCTGCAAAACAAAGACTCAGAGTGTGTTCAATCAGCGACTAATAGAGTTGGGTAGAGTTGAGCTTCCAGCTCGTAAACAACGCCGTCAATATATTTATATTGGAAATAAATATAAATTTCTAGATTTTATGATCGCTACCGCCGTGGCTACCAAACATATGTAGTGCGCCCTCGGCTGCGACTCGAACCGCGGTCGACAACTATATTTTCGGGTTTTACGATTTGCCTCCCCCTGCGAGCATCGTGTGATAGATTTTTTTTTTATATATATTCATACACTTTTTTCCTACCATCGAGCAAGTTCTGCTCCCTCACATTCTCTTATAGCTGTCAAACCGAATAAGCAATAAATCGATCGACGATATGTTTTTCAGTGATGTTTTCGTCGTTCTTTATTTCGCTGGTTGCAGGTTTCGTTTGAAGATTTTGTTTTTGTGTTTAATGTGTTTCTGAATCGTACCGGGCTGAGCCGGGCCGGACCGGGCCGATCATTGCGTAGCGTAGCGCCGCTCCGAGGGGGGATATTTTTAATATACCGAACCGATTCTCGACTCTCTGGGGCCTCTATCTAATTTACTAATGTTGTCACCGGCCGCCGAACAGCAGTGCGTCCCAAGCGACCTATTTCTGTACCCGAAATTGAGTAATAAATTCCTAAATTGGAAGCAGATGATATTGACAGTCAAGTGGATTAGCTGAGAGGCGGGGGCGTGCTGGGGAGAGCACGGGAAATAAAATACGATCGCGTTTGATTTACAAACACACGTTCATTCGTTCATTCGTTAGTTCGTGCCCATTTTTCTCTTCGCCATTGATTAGTGCAAAACCGTAGTAAAGAGGGACTAAATAGGTATACGATTGCGGTTTCCCCTGCACTTCCCTTCCATCAACGCAACGACGCGCGAACGCATCAAAGCGTCGCTTGACAGTTACACTTGTACTCCTCGTTTACACAATCGAAGTGTTTTCATGATCAGATTGAGGGTAGAAAGTTTTCCAACGGAAAATCCACCGGATCGAAGAAGTGTCACGTAGGAAACCGAACGCATCACCAGCCGCGATCAGTATCAGTCACCTGTGGTTGTATTGATCGTTGATAAATTTCTGTTAAAATAAATTTCCATTAATTAGTGCTTTCTTGCTGCTGCTTCTGTTGCTGCTGTTGCTGTCGAATGAGGCGTTGGTTAAGTGCAGTGTCGAGAAGTGCGAGAAGAAAGAGGTTCAATGGGATGGAATGGAAGGGAAGGGAAGGGAAACTACACCTGTCGATTCGGTTGCTTGCCATATCTTGTACTGCTCTGCATCGCCGTTGATGCAATTTGACGTTACTGCCAGTAACATGTGTACGGAATGCCTCTTCTCTTTCCAGGCCCTCCCACCCTCCTGACCAAGCGTTGATTAGCGCCTTCTTCGTGATGTGAGAATTCTTTCTGATCTGCCTATGCGAGCTTCTTTGCCATACACACAAAACGCATACACAGCTGAAGCTGAAATACTTTCATCATAAAATTTAATGTTAATTATATGTATCTGTTCTGTTTCAGAGAGCATCTCTTCGCCTTCGAGCTTGCTTAAAGTATTGCTGCCTCGACTCGCACGCTTGCCTCGTTAAAGGAGAAGACGATGGTGATGGCGAAAGATGCGTGTTTCGGTGTCGTTCCATAGAATTTTCCCCGCATTTTCACCGAACTCCAGTCCATCCAGAGTCCCGCTCCCACCGGAATCGTTGCGAAACGTCATGATTTTTCTGTGTCATTGTCATTCCACGGGAAAACCACCACCCTCAACTCATCATCGTTTTCGTCATTTGCTGACTCCGTCGTGTGCGTGTGGTGAAATTTCATCTAGTCATAAACCTAAGAGCCAACTACCTACCTCCACTAGAGGACTCCCATCCCCCCCCCCCCTGCCTCCACTCGACTCAACACTCAGTCACTGTTACCGTTACCGGAAGAGAGCTTAATGCAACCCAGTAGCCCCAGCGTCTAGTGGAAAATACTTCCATGCGCGTTAGTTGCTGCTGCGATGTCGTCAACTATTATTTCATTAAAATGAAAGTGAGATTCATCCCAACACTCTCGAGTGATGCTCCGGTGGCAGGAACGCTTCTGCCTCATTTACTGTGGGACACACGGTGGAGCAAAGTTTGCCATTTTGTCGAGTAGTCAGAGTTGTAGTGTGCCATCGTCGGGCTTTAATTTTTGGGCAAAATTATGACGAAAGTGCGTTCCATTCGCTTCATAACTCTAACGATATGTGTGAGTGGTAAAAGTTTTCAGCGTTTCTAGCCGCAATTTAAAGTGCCGTCTTTCCGGAGGCTGTTTAGACTGTGAGCTTTAAATAGGTGACACCGTGCCTAGGGGGGGTGGGCAGGACCAACCTGGTGTCGGTTGGTGGGCGAATTTCAAATATTATTATATTCTAATATGGAATAATGGCATTAGCACCCGATAACGTGCGGTTCGTGTGTTTGTGCTGTCTCGGTGGTAGCAGGCACTTGTTAGCATAACCGATCATAGCAGGCGGCTGTTTCTTTCTGGTTAGAATGCTGTGTTGGAATAGTGTTGCGTGTTGTCATCGAAGAACGTTGCCCGACGCGCTGTCGTCGTGGCACAGCCCGGCTAGGGTCCGAAAAGGCCAATTAAGTTTAGCTGACCCTGGATTCGGTTCGGGGGTGTCAACCAGACAGCACTTTCGGAATTTTGATTAGACTGAGTTTCGTTCCGAGAACTGGGAGCCGCTCGATTGCAACAGAAAACGAGAGGCTAATTGATGATGGCTAATGGCGTCCAGTTTTTTTCTCTTTCATACAACTGCTTCGTTGATAGTGAAGGAATCGAGTTATGTTTTGAATAATTGATAAATTGAGAATTTAGTTTCGTTGAAATTGATCATGGGAAGAATATTCTGTAATCCCTTTGTTGCCTGTTTTCAAACACATAGCTTGTGACAGAACTGAATATACAATAATTTTGATTCTATTCTTTTTGTTGCTATTTAACATTATTAAAATCTCACAATTCAGTATTTAACTAGGAGACAAAATTAAATTTTATTGATGATTGTGAACGGAATTTTCACTCGGTAGAAAATGCCATAGGAGCGAGACTGAGAATTGAACCACGTAGCTACCATACGAAGTTGAACTTGTGTGGATGTTCTGTTCAATCAGGTTGATCTCTGACCCGTGTTTCACATTAAGAATACTTTACGTGTAGCACTCTAAGGTACATAGAAAGGTACTGAAAATTCTCTTTTAAATATCTTCAGATGAAAGTTTGATGAAAAAGAAATTTATTTATTTTATAAATCTGAAAATGGCGGACATATTAAGTATTTCCCTGACTGGTTATACAAATAGTCTTTCCGTTCACACAAAGTCGTTCGAAGTTATAGTCTGATACATACAAATGTATCATATATACCAAAACATATCCGGGGACTGAACACCTCTTCGGGAACACTTCATCAACGTGTGAAACATTTCGTAGATTGATGAACGTGTGTCTGTTTATTTAAAAAAAATCAGTTTTTGGTGATACTACAAGCGTTTAGATCGAAGACGGTGTCGAATAGAGAACAAGTGCGAAATACGGTCGAAATGAACATTCGGATCTGTTAGTAAGAAATCTTGCAAAAAAACAAACTTGGTTTTCCTGCAAGCACTGTAAATAACGTTCTTAAATCTTTCGATACAGGTTTGACAACAACCAGGAAGGCTGGGAGTGGAACAAAACCGGATCTCTAAAACCACTAGAAGGACGCGAAGGTCATGCGACAGAACGGTGTAGAGGAGCCGAAGTTTTCCAACAAATATTTGGCTTGGCAGGCAATATGCAGCTGTGGTCTAGCAAGCCAAAGTTTCATGACTTCCGAAACGGTAAACAAGGAAATATACCGTGAAGAATTCCTAAAGAAGCAATTGTTACCATTCCTACGCAGCCATGATGCTCCCACGCTGTACCGGGCTGATTTGGCATGTTGTCACCAGAGCCTAAAATTGTCACGCATTCTCAATGAAAGAAACCATTCCAACAGTCTCATTTTCAATGTTTTACTGTCTCATTCGTAAATAACCGACACCAGAACAAACGTAGAGAGACGAAGCATTTTCGTTTCTCACCGAAAAATTGAGAGAATATAATTGCCAACGTTCCTCTATGACAACCAAAACTAACGTCTTCAGGGAGCATCAGCAGAATTTCAATTCTCATTCGTTCATCGACGTATTGAAAATCTGTGACGCTTGGCTATAAAAAGTAACTAAAATATGGCGAACCGAAGTACTTACATACATGAAACTCTTTGGAAACCAAAACTACTACAAATTCGAGCACCAACAGGTAAAAGTTATTATGAAACCTTTTTCTGTCATTTTCAATTCTCACAGCTTCGGTTGAGTATCGACACTGCATACTACGGGATTTTCACTGAAAACTGCAAATGACTGAAAGGGCAAATGAAAGACAAAAAAAATACTACTACTTTGAAACTACTCTAATGCTTATGTAATTGACTGTACATGGATTTCGTTCTCATAGTTTGCAAGCGAAACTGAGAGTGACAGTAATTTCTTCTCATTTTCGTCTATTTTTTAGTCAATTTAAATGACTTTTATTAGCTCTGCCTGCAAGCACTGTAAATACCGCTCTAAAATTTTTCAATACATGTTGGACAACAGCCAGGAAGACTGGGAGATGAACAACAGATCTTAGAAGCCACCAGAAGGACACGAAGGCCATGCAACGGAACGGCTCAGAGGAGCATTTCAAGATGACGGAAAACGCCAATTTTCCCAAAAAATATTTTGTTTGACAGGCAATGTGCATCTGTGGTCGAGCAAGCCAAAGCTTCATCACAACCGGAACGGTAAACAAGGAAATATACCGTAAAGAATGCCTAAAAAATCGATTATTACCATTACTACGCAGCCATGACGCTCCCACGCTATGCTGGCGTGATTTGGCACCTTGTCACTATACCAAAGATGTTTTGTAATGTCATAAAGCGAATAAATGTTGTGCCGAAAGAGACGTTTCCACAAAACTGCCCGGAGTTGCGACCTACCGAGCGGTATTGTGCTCTCGTGAACTCTTTCAAGATAAACAACTAGCTACAACTATAGAATAAAATCGAAAATCTTGGACAATAGCAGCTAAATCAGCAGCTGGTAGATGATGCTACAAGAACTCGCTGCTTCTCAATGCATTAACCGTGAGAGAATTTTTCTACATTTCTTCGCTCCACCTCATACTCTGAGTATTTCACGGCTCTTACCGAAATAGATACAGTATTGCAATGACCGGCGCTGAGTGGAATTTACTACGAGAGAATCGCAAGCTGACAATTATCGCAGAGAATCGAATCGATGATTCGACTTGATGATTCTCATACTAGGTTACACTATTTCAAAAACCTAGCTTGCGCTTGCATGTATTCACAGATATTTTCACAGACAGACAGGTTTTATGCACATAGTTAAAATAAGCGGCAATACTAAAATGATTCTATCGTAATACTCCACTGCCCGTATTGAACCGAATTACAAAACGAAAATTAGCGACCGTTTGTTGCTTCAGAGCAAATCCCCAAAGCAGCGTGATGCTCAGACGGGTTATCGAGAGAAATTCGCTCTCGCACTGGTATCCTGGTATTAAATGAACCATGCTGTTTTTTCGTTGCTGAGATGATATCCGACTCTCTTTCATGGCACTGAATCTCTGGTCGTCTGGAGAGTTGCTAGAGAGCGTTCTTTGATACGATAAAAACCATCCTTTTCCATGTATTAAAACCATTAAAAGTACGATTTTTCAAAGAGCTTTTTCTCTTAATAGACAAAACGACTTCCCCGGATGGGATAAATCACGGGTGCCAGCCTCATTTTAGCGGTATTATTTTCGCACATTTTCATGTTTGATACTTCATTCGTTTGTCTGTTTTCAACCTTTTTCGAGATTTGTCCTAAAAAAATTAAACTGAATTTATGAGTCCTAACAAACAAAAGAAATAAAACGGTAAACGGTACCATTATTTGAAATCATGAAATATCTCTTCTCATGAAATTTTACGAGCAAAATGATCGATATCATGAAAATTTTTAATGGGAGATGAGTTATTGTTCCTGATATCATTCATATTGCTCATGAAATCATGAATAATAAGTCTTGACTTGATTCATGATTTCATTATTTTTAATCATGGTAGCAGGAATGGATCTTTGTCCGTGTGATAAATGATAAATGACTAAGTTCAAAACGATTTTTAAACTTTAACAAACAAAATTAAAAAACTCAAGCATTTCTTACATCCTTTCACCCGTTGAGTATGTTCGATAATGTTCGAAAGTTTTGCTGTAGTTGTTTGCAATGTTACAATTAAATCATAACTACTTTTTGTCTTTTGAGAAATAGAATGAAAGATTTTAATCTTAAGCAACATACATTAAATGTCACAACTTGTGACTGAACTTCGAAGTTGAATCCTGAGCACTTCAAGAAATAGGTAACAAGCCATAAGACTGCACATGCTACAAATTGGATGAAACTTTGCTCTTGTCTTCAAAACGGCAAACCATTTATTTTTACATGAATGAAGGAATTAATTCGAATTATGACCGGTTTTCAAAAGAAACGTAAATAGTTTGAACGCATTTTCTTCAAAAAATTTAAACGAGTTAAACGAGTTTTACAATAATGATGTCCAAGGAAGAGTTGGAGGGAATCAATAGGGCAACTATCAAATCTAAAGTTTACACAAATTTTTTATAGTTTCTGTTCCAGCCTATTCATCTGTTATTTGTTGTTAAACCAGCCCTAGGCAATTTGTTATTAAACTAGCCCAAGGCTTTAATGCAATAAACGCCCTTTTGAAATTGAAGAAGTAACATATAATTTAGAGGAGTTAGCAAACTGCAAGTTTTTAATAAGTAATAGTAATAGTGATTTGAAAACTAGAACACGATTCTACTGATAAAAAGCAATAAATTTTCATATAGTGATTTTTCTTCAAGAAATGGCAGTTCTCGAATTATTTAGACATTTATTTCTTAGAACTAAGATTTTGTTTAGTTGTATCGTTTTAAGTTAGTTGCGCACAATTTTGATAAATGCAACAGTATCCAATTTAAAAAAAGTTCATGCAAAAAACCCTTTTTAAAAACCTGCTGTGATTCGAATATGTTTTAACATCCGTTCAGAAAAAAAAAATGGTTTGCCATACTGAAAACTTGCGCAAAGTTTCATCCAAATCGGGGCTAATCAATACTGATTTCACAATCTTTCCTGTTGTTGTTTGCTGGAAATGCTCTGTTTAACCCTTCACTCAAATCTATTCGCTATGGATTGATTGAAATACAAAAACAAACAAGAAAAAATTCAAGTAAATATTCAATGTAAGATTAATTGAAAACGGTAGAAAAATGAAATAGTGGAAATGTTATTTGGGAAATAATATTCCTGAGTACCCCCCCCGGTAACCAACAAGCATTAGTTTGTGCCGCATTATGACGGTAAATAATCGCTAATTGGCATTTCAATCGCACTTGAGACTGAATTAAGGCCGACTTTGGCAAAATATACGGCTATTCATAGATAATACTGGTGTGCATTTTAAAAGTTGAATTTTGATTGATTCACAACCGATGAGCTTTCAGATTGCTGATATGCATATTTGGTGCTCATATAAGGCTACCTTAATGCCATTATTAGTGCTTACTGGTTACTCCAAAAACTCAGAGAAACGTGCCACTTGAGCCCATGCGTTCTGATTTTCTCTAGTAGCTGAATTTATTTTCCATTCCCTGAAAATGCTCTGCCAATTGAGCTGGATAGGTGAAGCGGTAATATTTTTAAAACATGTCAATTCAACGAAGCGTTTTGATGTACACTGAATATGGTTCGTAGGAGTCTATTTGCTATCTAGTTCATATTGGGCTTCCAAAACAAGTAAACATTCACATACACTGATGTCTTTTTTTAAGCGAGTTTACGTACCGCATAAAAAAACTGCATAACTCTGAAAATTCGCATAAAAAACCGCATAACTCTGAAACTTCGCATAAAAAAAACCGCATAACTCTGAAAATTCGCATAAAAAACCCGCATAAAAAATGACCTCAGTGCAAGGACGGAAAAAATCAATCATCACCCTGAATACACACGATCATCTTTCACTATGCATCATCGTTCCATTGCGTACTCAATAATACATAACAGAGTCACTCAAACTCGTTCGGTATCATACTGCGTGCGATGGCGGAGAATAAGAGAATTGAAAATCGCAAAATTTTGAAACACGAACCCAATTGCCAATGCATGAGTTAAAGAGTGCCAGCGAACATCATCGGAAGCGATTATGTTCGTTCGTAAAAATGAACCAACTGTTCGTGTGCAATCGAAAATCCGAACGATTGACAAGTGTGACTGGATATATTCAGCAGGAGTTAGATCGAAACGATCTGTTGTAGGGAAGGGTGGAAAAAAAACTGGCTATGGCAAGATTGCATGATGAGTTCGGTCGGCTGAATATAAGTTTTTGCTTGAAAGGCAATGTGCATTATGATGATCGTTACATTGCCAGTTATGTTAACATGTTACAAGTTTGATGTGCTATTCTAGTCAGAGTTAATTAGGTCTTTTAAGACAAATAAGATGAGATTGTTAGTTGACGAATGAGGAAATCAATTAGTTCCAACTCTAACAAATTTGTCCGCCGATCATCGGTGCATTTCATATAAGTTTGTTTTGGAAATCTGGACATAATCATAACTGTATCTTCATGTAAAACCTCTCAATAGGCATAATATTCCAAAGCAGTTGTTCCCTTTGTTGCTTGCTCAATCTTCTCAAGCAACAGTTTATGCATTTCTGTTAATCATATCAATCAATGCATATTCTGACTCATTTCAGGAAGATCAAACAAGTAACACTGGGAAAACCTTCCTTCGAAAAATCTTCATACCACCAGTGTTTGCATTATAATGTTAACGAAATGTTTTTGATTTCCTGAGATTGATATTGGGTGCTGATCAGTGCTGCACAATTATCACCTAGTCCACCTCCGCTAAGTATGGGGAAAATTTCTTTCCTTTCAATATCACTACAGTAATATTATTTAAATACACACATGATTATGAATGATCATTCTCACTATTATCAGCCATGCAGCGATTTGCACTAGCGATGATGATATTCAGATGTCGGAAGTCGGAAGAAAAAACAATACAATCTGAATATTGATTATAGAGACAAAGGACTTTGTTTTAATTCTAGGGTTGATTAAATCTCATGGTCTAAGTAACTTTATTGCCCTTATTAAACGCTATTTAGCACGAATTTTGTGTATAGAAGTAACAAGAGTGCAAATATTTGTGCGCAGCACTTGAACCAGCCCTCTACTGGGAAGCCTGTTGGCTACGATAACACTTGCTACAGCACTCTTCCACCGAGCTGGTTTGAGCGCTTGTTTGTGTTCGCTCTAGCCAAGTTCTCCGCTCCTGTTACTTCGGTGTATGAAAAGCAAGCAATAGCAATAAACCTGCATAAAAAATGTACCTGCAATTTACTCTGCATGAAACATGCTTCGTGATTGAAGTTATAATTGTCATCATAATTGTTTTTAATCACAGAGTGGCATATTAAGATCAGATTTAAATTGATTTTCAATACATCACCCACCATATTGAATTTCAGCATTTTCAGTGAGAATCTCTGCATGACTGATAATAGTGAGAATGTTTTTGAATGATTATGATTTTATTATCACGTTCGAGTTTATGGATCATCACTTCTTGTCAAGTACTGATACTTTTTTGAGTTTCATTGAATTCTTGAATGATTACGACATTCTATTCAGTTTAGTTTTCGAAGTTTTCGATAAAAAGACACTGAAATAAATTAGTTTGAATAGGAAAAAGTTTGGTTGGAAAACTTTATTTCCTTAGCCATATTATAAAAAAATTATTGCCCCATTACCCAATCACCAGACTGGTGATACACGATCACCTTCTGTGATTTCTAAATTTCTGGTGATCACCGCTTGATCACCGTACGTGATTCCTCCTCTGATACCCCAGAGGACAAATTTAGTTTCACTTAAACAACACCATAATTGACATATTAGACGAAAATTGGGAACTACTCTATGTTCATCGAATTTTAATTTATTGGGTGCTGATGGGACTAACATACACCAAGCGGTTATATTAATAATTTTAGACTATAAAAAAATCACGATTCAGGGTTTTAGATACAAGGTATAATATTGTTAACAGAATGTTTCCGCTGATTTGTAAACAACAACAGTTGAAATGTTTATTATTTTGGATAGCGCATGCGTTATTATAAAGAATTATTTCTATTTTTTTCGATATGTGTTATATTTATATAACCCCCCACTCAATATCTGTTAGTAGCTTTCAAACGGGATGCTTGCGGAAATCGGTTCAACCATTTCTGAAAAATGGGACTCGGAGGATCCGTTTGAAAGTCGGATTTTGCAGCAATTCTTTTACCTCTCTATAGGGAAAAGCAAAATATCCAGTTTGGTCCAGTAGTTTTATTGTTATCGTGTGTTCCCTAACGGTTTCGAGAAAACGCGCAAAGGGAATATCTCCGAAAGAATTGTAAGACTGATTTTCCAATTTTGCATTCATGATTTCTTATAATTATTTATCGATTGAAGCAAACATTGTTCATTCATTTCTTTTGCTCTCTTGTAATATGCTGTTACAAAAGTTGAAAATATAATGTGCATAGAAAATAGGTTTTCAGTTGAAAATGTTAGTTCCTTTCGGCAACTGTCAAGCCTCTACTGAAATATAGCAAATCAAGATACTACAATCACCTGAAAATACGGTATCATAAATTTTCTAGGTGAGCGGGCCACTAGAAACAACATCGTCAAAACTGCAAATAATGTCGCTTTAATTTAGAAAATAACCACTTTTTTCACATATTTGCAGCATGAATCAAAAATGCACTTAAACTTCCCGTCGGCTCGTGAAATCACCCCACGGATACGATTATTTTGCGCCTGCCTTCATTATACTCCAGAGCGTTAAAAGAATGGATCGTCTTGAATCACGATTCAAAATACCTGCAAATATTCGGATTGCCGAGCGAGTTAACTCATCATTGGTTCGGATTGGTTCCGAACATGTACTAAGCAGAATTCAAATGGCAGCGCTCCATAACGAATGAAAGAGAGAATAAATGCGAGAGAATTAACTATTGCGCTTTGCCGATCGGGTGTTACTTGAGGCAATCGGGTGTTCGGCAGAAGCACACTTATGAACGAATAAAATCGAGTGACTCGCATCAGGTAGAAACGTGTCTATGAGTGCTAGCCGAGTGAAAATAGATACGATTATTCCCTTCCTTGCCTCAGTGTACTTATTTCGTGCGATTAACAGATTTTAGTCTCTAATGTTCGCTCGGTAAAGATATTAGAAAATACTTTATTCTTCGAATTTGACAAAAAGAAACGGACATAGCATGATTAAATGGGTGATAGATAAAAAGGGAGCGTGTAATTAAGCCAAATGGATATTTTCACCGAATAAGACATTTCACCAAATGCATCATTTTACCGAAAGAAGTTTTACTGAATGGGTCATTTCACCGAAAGAGTAATTTTCCCGAAAGGTTTTTACGGAGGATCATGAATTAATTTGGGAAGTTCAATCAAAGGCGTATTTTTTCTGACAAAAATTAGGAATGATTTTACGGTTTTCGATCAACAAAACTGGTGTGAACTTCGGTTTTATTCATTTTTCCTATTTTGGAGAAATGAAATTTACCGGAATGACACTTTCAGTGGAACGATTTTCAGTAAAAAAGCTTTCAGCAAAATAACCAATCAACCAATTGGTAGTGTGGGTAATGGATCACCTGAGAATTTCGCATGGTGGTTATGGCTTTTGATTTTGATTTTTTATTTTGATGCCATCCGTTTATCAGGGACTTGAGTTTGAATTCAGATAAAACTGGAGTTTGAAAATTGCTACTTTGACCTTCTCGAAATATTTGGTATGGAGTAATTACATCAAAGACACTCTCAGCAGTCAGAAGTTTTATTAAAAGTAGCAACTTTCAAACTCCAGTGTTATCTGAATTCAAATTCAAGTTACGTTAAACTTCAAATTACGTTGAACTTCAGCCTCATCACAACACAAAAATTGCAATTAATGATGATTTTTTGGTATCTGAATGACGAAAACGAGTTATGGGATTCGAGCCAAAACTATCTGATCTTATGTTTTTGCTTCGGTAGGAAAATTTCCGACGCACTCTCGGTAGCCGGCTGCCTGAACCTATTTTTAACAACTTTGATCTTTCCTTGATTTATATGGAAATTTGGATGATTTATCGGTTTCCAATGGTCACATACATCGAACTAATATTGCTTGCCTTGCCCAGTATTGCATTCCTAGAAGAACTTTTTACAGACTTTCACTGTCTTTCAACTTTTAGCAACTCACAGTAGAAAAAAAAAAACAAAACTTCAATGAACTCCATTTATTCTCAGAAGACAATGAAAGCAAACGCATCCGATTGAATTCAGCCATTTTCAATTTTTCGGTTGATGCAAAACCCAGCAAAGAAAAAAAAAATATTGCCCATATTTTCCACATAAATTATCCGTTATTGTTCGAGCTGTCAAAAATTACGGCTCGTTCGGTCGGGGTTTGTCCGATCAACTCTAGTTTCCATCCATTCCGCTTCTTCGCGGGTTCAGGGTTTTTCGTGCTCTTCGTGTCCATATTGATTTAATTCGAGTAGCGGAGGCAAAGCCCTCTTCCTGTGTCAGCTAAGTGCTGCCATGGTTGGACTGAACTGGGTTTTTGGTCGCGAAGAAGAACCGGTTTTTTCTCCGTCATCATCTCCGGGTGCGGCCGGCGACGAGTGATCTGCCGAGTGCGAGTACCGGAGAGATTGTTGGCTTGTTGCAATTGGAACAGGATACAGGCAAAAAAAAACCAACAGCATTCAGAAGAAAAATTGCGGCATGCGAGAGAAAAAGAAGTAGTAACAAGATGAATAGCTAACTAGCCGGGACATTAAAGTGAGCGAGAGGGCCTGAGAGTCGTGCAGTTCTGTGCAAAGTTAAACGATGCTAACCGAGGAGGGAAAGCCCGGGGTGTGGAAAAAGGGGACGGGAGGGAAAACTAGTTTTCTATAACATTCGATGGGTGATAAATAACCGAAGAACGAGATCCCTCCCTGGGAGTGAATGTCCTGAACTGTATTACAGCCTGGATTAATAAAACATCATCATCTGTCGCACATAAAGGATCGCTTTTAGAATCACCGGGGAGAGAGAGAGAAAAAGAGCTTGCAAAAAGGAAGGCGATGCTCTTCTTTATGAGAGCGTCAATGTGAGGATTATGATTCACACAGTAGCGACGGCGATGGCGACGACGACGACGATGACGATGAAACGGAGTCGAACGTACGCGAATTGCCCCCAGGAACTACCATCTGAAGGAAGCGACCACAGCAAAAAAAAACTTTGATAATTTATCATCTTTCATATTAGATTCCGCCTGATGGTCGGTCGACGGTTTATTCCCCTCCCCCCAATATCAAAGCAGCCAGCCAGCAGATGCTTGGATACTTGGATATTAGCTGGATACTTGAAGGGTCACTCGATTTCAGATCCAAAAAACGACAAAAAAATTAAAGTTTTTGATGAACTTTCATTACTTATAATGCGCCTGAAAAGAAACACAAGAAGATTCCGCTTTGTTAGTGATTTCAGTTTAGAATTAGTTTATTAGAAAATGAATCGGCACCAGATCAAGTGTCGTACCCCTCGGCCATCGAACCCCCTTCCTAATGTCAGTGAAAACCAATAAATACGTATAAATGCTCGTAGATTTTTATCCTGCGGCATACACGGACATGTGATTTCGCCTCTTTTCAAGCAGGGCGACGGCGACGGTGACGTCGTTTTTCCACGTATTATTTTCAAATAATCGTTTATTGGAAAAATATTGTCGCACTTCCCCTTGATTTTTTTTCTCGCCTTCGCCATCACCCTGTAGCGGACGATTGGTCGTTAAGGATTTAAACCCCTCGTACTTTTTTTGCTTCTCATCTTGTCACCATTCCGCACCAATAATGTATTGACGATCATGTTTTCGTCATAAATGTGACAGAAATTAATTGATTTGTTTTGATGATTGCTTGTTCCCTAGGAGCGGTGCGGTGTCATAACAGATAAGCCGCTTATTTTTCGTTTGTTTTTTGAACGTCGATAGTCCGATTGGATTGTTTTAGTGGGACACGGATAAATCTAAGAGTAGGATAACTGAAAATTGAAATGGATTTGCGAGAAAATCACCCGGCGGTGGATGCAAATGTTCTCAACAGGAACCGCCAATCTGATTGATGGCGGCTTCAAATCACCTGTCGTGACTAAATCGCGATTGGCACGCTTATCGTTTCCCGACTATCTGAAAATTACCCCTTTGTATTCGTAAAATCCGAACAATTCAAATCAAGTCATGTTTCGTCCCTTCCCAGCCGCAGCCGATTCCCTAACTTATTTATAATTAATCATTATTTATTCATTGATTGATGCGAACCTGCTATTGCTTCTTTCTGTCATCCATCGACAACATGCAATTGTGTCATTTTTGCTATATAAATGAAAAACCTTCACGGCGACTCTAACGCCATCACGCACACACACACACATCCAGTCTTATCGTGATTGTGGAATCTCACCTCCGCGCAATAATTACATCAATTTTCAATCTAATACTCTTTCGATCTACCAGCACCAGTCAAACAGTTGGAAACAATTCCTCGACCGAACAAGGAGTGCAGGAAAAACAAAACCCCCGAAGAGGACGACGGCAAGGCGTGCGTAAACGCATTTGCATTCACACGTAGGTCGCTGGCATTCGCGGGGTGGAGGTTAGGGTAAAGTGAACTATCGCGAATTAATTATTGGCTTCTCCACTACTGGTTGGTTGGTTGGTCGGGAGTTGGGTACTGGCCCCGGAGTGTATGCAACTCGTGACAGATTCTAATCAATACTTTTCTATTTACCGCCGCTCGCTCTACAACCCGCATGGTGAATCGAAGGAACAGTCGGGGGCAGTTTCTAGATAGGGAAGGGGGTGGAACACACGGAGCCGCCGACTATGACGGATGGTTAAATGGAGATACATCACGCTATTGGTGCGCTTTAAAACATTTGCCATATGCATGTTCAATGAGTTATTTATAAATAATTATCTGTAAACATGATGTGAGTATGTGTGTGTGTGTGTGTGTGTGTGTGTGTGTGTGTGTGTGTGTGTGTGTGTGTGTGTGTGTGTGTGTGTGATTGGCTGCGTGTAGATTTCCGATGGATTAATCGCTGATGGGTGTCTCGGTGATGGAATGCAAACACAAAAGAAAAAAAAACAAACAATACAAAGGTTCACGGGAAGTGAAATTAGTAGGTAACGACGTCAGCGGTAGCGATGCCTCTCCAATGATAACTTTCTACACTGAAACAAAGACAAGTTAAATTTTTAAAAGTATGTGCCAATGAATTTTGGCAGCTAATCTATTGACAATTTGTCTCACGGATAATTACTTGCACTTCTACCATATTCACTACCATATGAAATTTATAGGAGACGAAGTTCCACATAATTCGTCAAATCACTGAATTTTACAAGAATGATTCAAATATGTGTCAAATATATCCAACCTTTCTGGCAGGTGTATATGTTTCAACACCTAGAAATATATCAGAGAGCATTAAACATGGATTCGATTAAACGAAAAAAGGATCATAATACTTTTATTATTGACGTCAAATGTGGTGGTCTCAGAAGACGTAAATTTACATGATTTCTTCAAAGCGTGCAAGGTCAACTTCACAATACTAAATGAGAGTAAATTTCACCATATCTTTTCTAGTTAAGGGCTGAAATTACTGTGCGCATTCAATCATTTTAACTGGTTAAAAACACCTGTAACGAATTTTTTTTCTGACGAAGTTAATTCCAAATAACGTAAACTTCTTTTACGAACATGTTTCGTAAAATGAGCTTGTTCATAGTATGAAAAATTATATGCTATTTATTGATAATATTTGTATTCGTTTTTTTTGTCCGGAATCAAAACAAATTGGCTCAACTGGCACGTTCCGCTAATTATCTGGAGAATTATTCCAGTACTTTTGTAACAGATTAGACGAACAGTTGCCGGAAAACAATGCTCGGACTCGATTCAGATTCCGCGAGAACGACTTTCGGTTGAACGATATTCTTTGAAACCTCTTACAATATGAGTTTTATTGAAACGGATTTGATGGGTAGATGTCGTAAATCCAAGATGGCGACTTCCGGTTTATCGATACTATGTGAAAAACCTGTTTTAATTCTTCTAGTGGTGTAATGATGTCTTCCCGTACAACTCATGCTTTCATTCATAATATCTCATGTTTTCATTCACAATATTATTCATATTTTCGTTGAATCTTGAATAAGAGCAAAACAGTTTGTTTGGGCATACATTAGCGTAACCTTTTCAATTTTTTATCAGTTTTAATCCAAGTTGATAGGAATTCTTCGTTTTTTTTGCATTTTCGTTCGGTTTAAATTTTTAAACACATTTCACCCCGTTCTTCCGGAACCGAAAGTTAGATCCGAACAGAAGTCAAAAGTAGTCTATAAAGTTTATAAAACTCAGTTCAGTTGTCTCTGAAGAAATCTTCATTTCTTTTTGAGTTTTTGATCACAATTTCCGGTACTTCTGGAACCGAAAACCAGTATAGATGAAATCAGTTCGTTTGACCAGCAACTAGCACCTGTAAATTGATACAATTTAGAAAGAATTTTTACGGTTTTGGCATTATCGGTCTTCTGGTAAATTGGAATGATTTCCAGTTTGGAGCTCACGAGCAGTTTCCCGGTACTTCCGGAAGCAGAACGATGATCTGGTGTACCCAAAATCAATGTACTTGGTCGTTGTCTAACCATATCTGCCTAATCGAATAATTAAACTGCTATTTGAAAGCATTTGGCTTGATTTTTCAGCATCTGAAAGTGAATGTTTCATACTTAAAAACCAGTAGGGTTTTATGAGGCTGTATGACCTTTCATTTGAACTGAATTTCATGAGTGATTTCAGAGAAAATTAAGTGCGCTTTTTTTCATTTATTTTGCACATTTTACCACGGATCTCCTGAACCGGAAGTGTATCGAAATTGAAAAAAATTGGTTGATACCAAAGGTCTTCAAATTGCATGAAACGTCGAGATCTGGTGTTATATCACAAACAGAAAAAAAATGCTAAAGATCGACTCTCTGGAACCTGGCATAAAATCAAAAACTTTTAATTTCGGAAATCTCAAAAAGTCAATTACATGACCAGTGGTATCAAAAGATCAAGTAGCGGCACCTCTTGATTACCCATATCAGATTTAGCTCAAATTTTGCATAGGGACTTTTTTAAGGTACTTAATCATTTGAGCGGTTTACAATATTAGAGATGACCTTTTTTATTGGCACCCTAATGTTCATAGTAATAACAAAATTGAAATGAATATTATTTATTTATAAGTCCTCTCCAACTCAGAATTGTTATAGTAAGTCAATTTCCATTGTTATAGTAGATTGTTATTGGATTATACGATTAATCGATCGATTAACTAAGTCAGATTTTTGGAATTATTCAATAGTCGATTATAGTTTGCAAACTAATCGAGTGAACTTTAGTCGATTATTAGAGTTATTATTCGATTTCTCGATCAAGTATTTACCCCGAGTTTTACACTCAATATTTATAAACAGATAAACCATTCAAAAACACTGATTTCTCATGTCTTTTATAGATGTATACTGATTTACTGTTTCAATTTTTAATTTGGTGGTCAGAATTTTAGAATAAAAAATTAAAGCCACCTGAAGAAATTGGGCACGAAGCCGGTGCTCTATTCCTTTGAGAAACTAGTTTATCTATTTGTCACAAATATCTCCTCCGATTTCTATTATATAAAACAATAGTAGAATGATGGATGAAAACCTGCTGTTTTGTAATATGTTTTAGTGTAAAAACATTTGCTACAAAAATTAGTTTTGTTACAAACCGGTTTTTGGACGACAAATATTATGTTGAAAGTTATACTCACAAAAATTGTGCACGAGAAAGATATTTGAAGAGATCCAGGATTTCAACCCTATATATGCTCTTAATAGGTCAAGTAGTTGGGTTAACTGTTTTGACTACGAAGTGTGTTGTATACTGCGTAATTTGAGTTACTACATCTAATGAAATGGATTGCGTTTGTTTGCAATTTCTCATCGAATCTAGGTTAAAAATGAGGTTAAATAAATGAATATATCACTCGCCCGGTCACAATTATATTAAAAGAAATAAATCTTCTGCAATTGAAGCAGAAGTTGAGTAGAAAGTTGATTTCGTTAAATTTAAAAATATATTAAATCATAAAATAATTGTGATGTAAGGAGTGTATCGAAAATAAGCTATCCACATACATTTGTGTTGTACGCATGTATTTGTGATGGTTTTTTATGCTCAGATCACAGCAAGCTGTGCGTTTGGCTGTCAGTTTTCGTTTCTCGTTGCTCTCGTTTGTTTACTTGTTTGTGCGGTTGAAATTCTTCGCTTTCTAAATGTCGCGCATTGAAAAGGAAATGAAAATTAAGGTTCTGGACAAATTGCTAAGTGAAAAGGGTTTTACTATGCGAAAATTGGTGAAACGGTTTTGAATTCATCATGCCAGTGTTAAAACCATCATTAACATTTGGGGAACACTATTCTTAAGATGAGCTACCAGGAAGAGGCAGAAAACCCGCTTCTTCCAACCCGAAACTGGACCAGAAAGTGTTATCTCTAATCATGAAGAACAAATCAATGTCAATACGTGATTTGGCCAAAAAAGCAGGAACGAGTGTCGGAATGATTCAGCGTATCAAGAGGCGAAATCACCTGAAGACCTACAAGAGGCAGAAGATCTCGAAATAAAGTGTAGGAACAGAAGAAGGGAGCAGCAAAAAGGGACCAGAAATTGTATTCGCGTCTTTTGCAGTGTCCGAATGCATGCGTTTTGATGGACAATGAGACTTATGTAAAGGAGGACTCAAAAACGCTTCCAGGTCCAAAATACTTTACTGTTGTCGTTGGGGAGGATGTGAGCGATGCGGACAGGTCGATTCAAATCGACCGAATTCAAATGATTCGAAAGGTACTGGTATGGCAAGCAATATGTTCCTGTGGTTTGAAATCAACCATTTTTTACTCTACCGGAACTATAAATGCAGAAATCTATCGATCTGAGTGTCGCCAGAAGAGATTGCTGCCTTTATATAAGAAGCATAGTACACCTCCACTGTTTTGGCCGGATTTAGCCTCGGCTCACTATGCCAAAACAATTCTCAATTGGCTTGCGGAAAAGGGTATAAATTTCGTTGAGAATAATATCAATCCACTAAATTGACCTCAGCTTCGACCCATCGAACGTTACTGAGCAATCGTGAAGAAAGTCTTCAAGAAGACTGGTAAGGGAGCTGGGAACATGCAGGAGTGAAAAAAAATTGGGCTCAAGCGTTCAAAAAATGCGATACAACACTTGTTTGGAGCTTGATGAAGAGCGTTCGATTAAAAGCTCGAAAATTCGTGAAGGAATAACTTAAATTTCATCCGATTTTCATTATGCTCAAGTTTAACCTCGTACAAGAAAGGATCAATTTTAAGTTTGAATAGAATATCGTTTCTTATCATCATTTCAGAGAAAAATTTGTGGATAGTTTATTTTCGATACACTCCTCAGTAACAGATCGCACTTCACTACTAATTATATCTTGTTATTTACACTTTGATCAAAGTTGATGTTACCTACTACGGAGCTAAATACCAGGAAGTTTACGATGCGTGGGAGATGTGCATTGTTTCACCTAAGGGAGCGAACTCAGTTTGTGCAGTATGCACGGTAATTTATTCAAAAATACATCAAAAATTACATTTTTGGACTCCATATTGCAATTCAACCTTCTATCAAGAGCGAAAAATCAAGTAGAAAAATTTCGGACCAGATTGAGGTACGCTACGACTTTTACGATCGAAATTAAGAATCGTTCTAATGCAGGGATCTTGGAAAAGAGAATAAAATATTGTTTACAAAATATCAAAGTTTTTAAAGAAACATATTCTTATAAAGCGTTTCACGAGAAGTACCAGATATTTACTATGAAATCTATGCAAGTTTATAGTGATTTTCATGCAAAAATTCTTACCGATAAATACCGATGTTTAAGCCACAGTTATATCGATATTCTATGAAACACTCCCGTAACTCCGGTGCCGATTCATCGAGAATAAAAAAAAAGGATGAAAAAAACTGTCTCCGTTTGGAAGAAATTAGCCATCCGAGTGTAAAATAGGTGTATCGGGTGGCACTTTCATTGGATTATCACCTGAGTGCATCGACCGAGCCACGATAAGTGTCCTTCAGTCAGCAAAAAAAAAACAAGGACCGAGGGAAGCTGTGGCTATTTGCAAATGGTGCATTCCGCTACTGATTCGGTGGTCGGTCGGTAGCGTTAACAGGGCGTTAAACGTCAGACCGTATGTGTCCTGATCCACACGACGGCTACCGGCGGCGATGGTGTTTTTTTTTCCCCGCAATTGATGTTCGGGTGAGTAGGAAAATGTGTGCGGTGCATGCCACCAAATGCTATCATCACCAGGCCGCCAGTTATTCACCGTGGATTCACAGGCGAACGAGGGTCCTTTCTGCAACCGTACATGAATGGCTGGACGGTTATGGTGCGTGAAACTGGAGCACCGGCAGCAGGACGAACGAACGAGCGAGAGAGCGAGTGCATTTTCACGCATTTGAATAATCATCGCAATAATAGCGTTTCGTCACCTCGGTCACCGCACAACCCTTTGGACGACGCTACGGCTCTCCGTCAATGAGTGTGTAAACATGATACATACAAAGTGCCTCCGGTGCTGGACAGGACCAGCTGACTAGGTCCCACTCCAGAAAACGTTTTTTTTTCTGTGTTGTTGTATTTCTCGCTACCAGAGCTGTTGCCTTTCTTCCCGCATAAATACATGTTATAGCAACTGGATAGGCCTACATTTTCCTGCTGCTGCTCCATTTCTGGTTGAACCTGGGGATCATTACACCGGCATAGTCATCCGAGCGGAGGGTGAAAACTGAGTCAAAGGCTATTATATCCATTAGAAAGTTGCCGGCGTAAGTGCCTGTTGGTGGTAGCATTCCGATAAAAACCGAGAAACCCAGAAATGGGCACTTGTTCTCAGCTGCTGTGGTTTTCCCTTCGACGACTTCTGTTCTGGGGTGGTGCGTAACATGTGCGTGCGTGTGTTTGCAGTCGAAAAATGCTAGGGGATGTGTATTGTGCATCTTCGTTGGATTTGTTTTGATTCTTCGCTTCTGCCGGCTGACGGTTTGTTTACTCTGTTGATTGGCTCTCACTGGGTCAGTTGCGTGTTGCGAAGGAAAAATTGAACAACATTTGAAAAGAAGCAATCCTTCGCGTTTCTCCCCATACCTTGTTGGATCCGCCAACGTCCGTCCGTCCGTCGATCCGGCCATCAAAACAGCTTAATCTATGATTTATCAGTGTGCTTTATTTATCTCATTAGACGACTATAATGTTCATCCGAGAGGCCGGGGCAGAATGGCAGAACCTCGTGCCACCGTAATAAACCTATCATTACTCGTTCAATTTACTGCGAAGTTACTCGTGTTAGGAAAAGTTTTCCCCCTCCTGAAGTGGTCGTCCTGTTGGTGATGCAACCCGAAGAAGCTCTCCTAATGAGCTTCTAGTCGATTGACTGACCGGTTCGAAGTGTGGGGCGGTAAGAAATCCTGCCTTATTTATGTGCTTAATAAATCTTTTTATTATTAATAAAAATATTACATTCGGAACGTTTGCCGGGGCTGGTTCAATCAATAGTACACCAATTTGTATGGACTGGTACTGATTAGAAAATTGCCACTACTTCTCGAACGAGCCAGTGTTTGTCTGTATGGGAGTATAGATTGAATGAGTGACGCCACATCCGCTTTCAATCAATGCCAAACAGTTATTTTCTCGTTCAACCCACGGCGTTGGTGCGGCTCTGGTGTGACAGAGACCGATGATGATAATGATGATTGCGATAGAGATCATCGTCTGCTCGCTTCGCTTTCTGTTGAATCGTTCATCAAAGAGAGATTTTATAGATTTATCCGTGCTCGGTTTTTGGGTTTCGAATGTGTGACATAAGTAAACTCAAGTACATATGTCGAAACACACTCACACACACACACACCCAGCTAAGTATACGCATCCAACCGCGCGCAGTGGCGTGTTAAATCAAGTCAATCAAGTAAATAAACACGACGGCTCTGATAAGCATCATCAGCCCACTCGTGCGACGGCGGCGGCGGCATCGGCGGCTGCGGCTCACGGTGATATCATTAGAGTCAATTCAGGAGATTTGAAACGGCCTCCGGAGGATTGATTGAATTTGGTTGACTCGTCAATTGCGCCGTTATCCGTTATCCGCTCGCACACGAGAAAACGCACCAGGTTAGGGAAGGAAGGAAGGAAGAAACGGGGTTAGGAATTTGGTGTGTGGGATTCGCACAGTCAGATCCCGCCAGGATCCGAACAATAACAAACGCCACATGTTGTCTGCTGTCGTCTGCTTTCTTCTTGTCCGCAGTCAGGGAGTGATCGTTGTCGTTGTCTTCGATTTTCAACTTCAAGTGTTTCCCCGCATCTCGGCCTTTTTTTTCGCTTTCCTCCTCCTGCTCTCCTCGGACTGCCCCGACTGAGACACGGTACTCAGCTTGTGGTACAAGGAGACAAAACACATCGATAATCCACCGGCACGCAATGACTACTGCTTCTTTACATGCAATCATCCCGTGCAAGTCTCCGAGAGAGTGGAAATCGAAGACAGACGGACAAAAACCTTTTCGGATTCGTGGCTGCTTTTTCTTGCCATTTGACAACGACACAAGCAGCAGCCACGGGGGAAGTGAATCAAGTGGTGTCATTCCCCCGCCGTCAACTACTCGGATTCGGTTGTCGTGACGCAACGGGTGGTGCGCATTATGGGTTTCTGCTTGGTTGCGTGCGTCCCGGCTCCGTACACGAACCCGTCAATATTTCCCCCGCCGTATTGTGGGAGAATTAAGCCGGGATCGATACACAATTCTCCCGTCTGCAGCGTATCAAAGAGATTCCAAAGCTACATCAAACAAAAATCAAGAAACTAATAACGAGACGCTTCTCTTCCCATCATTTTTTTTTGTGTGTCTAATTAATGTCAAATTCCGGTCTTGCCATGCTACTCCAATAACATGCGATCGTCAGTCCGTGTTCGTCACCCGGAACCCGTTCGTTCGATCATTCGTTTGGTGTGAAGAAATTCAATTTCCGAACGATCACACTCACTCATACACACTAATTCACTTTCAATCATTCTCACATTTCCGATTGCTGCTGCACCGCCGCCGCAACATCAACAGGCCCGAACGCATCGGAAATGGTGATTTGATTTTCGTTCGCGTTCGTCACGTTGGCCACAAAAAAAAAACGCGCCCACAGACAACAACAAAAAAGTCGGAGTCGGACAGAATGCGGAAGTTTCAATTAAGACTAATGATCGTGACCCGTTTGCGTCTCGGTTTCCCCAGCGGCGGTCCAAGTACCCCCTGAACCGAAGAATGTGCAATACAAAATTCTAAGAGCAAGTAAAAGCCGTATAGCGCACTTTGACAGTTGCAAAAGATCGATGCTCAGAATTGTTGTGGGGAGGAAAAATGGGAATAGATTTGGTAAGAGAAAAACTGTTGCGAAACCACCAGCAGGCAGACAAACCGCCGAGCACAGCCAATCGAAGCCGAAGCCGAGGGCCGGCTAAAAATAACTCGTCTCCACACTATACAAAAACCCCAACCGCCGATTCGTTTTTATTAGTGACAGGTTCACTATTGTTCGGTGTCACACCGCCCAAGATCTCTAATAACAGGTGTAATCTGTAGTTTATTTATTTCTGCTCTTTTATTGCCGCTACTAGTCGCTACTTCGGGCCGCGACGACGATGCCTGGTCGCTATTTATATCGGATGTAGACAGACGCATATTGGGGATCCTTTCAGAACCCCGCCGTGCCGTGGCCAGCCACAGACAATAAAATTCAATTTAACTTGCTTTCGAACAAAATTTTGATCGCATTTTTACACTCGATTGTAATCCCACGGGGGAGAAATCGCTCGGCCGATCGTCGCTCGGTGACAAACGGTTGCCACGCCGTGAGCCGCTTAAAATATTTTCCTCCTCCTTCGCCACCACCGAGGTCCATCCGAGCTCCTCGGGTCGGGACTTTTCAACCAACCAACCAGCTATGACAGGATCAGGAGGACGAGGGTGGTTAGGAGGCTGACCGGAGATAAGACCTTGTTCCAGAGAGGATCGACGCGAGGAGCGATAATTTCAACGGCACGTTTCGTTCCGATAAAATACCGCACACCGAGATTGCGCCTGGCTGCAGGTGTTATTTGATACCGATTCTCCTAATAGATTAATTATTTGTCAATTAAATCATAACTTATGATTCTAGGAATCTGCAGAGAGCCTCCGGCGTCTTCTTCAAGCCGAACGCCGGACGATCCGAACACACCAAAAAAGTGCAAGGTGATATTGATTTATACAATTGTTTGCAAACAGTCAGCTGAGAAGAAAACGGAAATTAATAACATCTTGCCGTGAGTGTGCAACTGTTTCGGTTTTTCTCTGTGTGCTGCGTCGGTGATCGGTGCATATATTACTACTAGTAGCTCGAGTCGAGAGTCTCGAGAGATGGCCAGCCAACGAAGTGTGTGTGTGGACCATAGTACGACGACAACAACAACAACAGCGAAAAAAAAACTGGCAAATAAGCACAAGCACCCGGCACATCGTTTGTTTATTTTTCCAAAACCCGATTCTCGCGCTTGACACCACCGGGAAGGGCGAACACGCGAGATGCAGTCCGATGGCGAATGGGGGCGACGGCGGCGGCGGCGACGGCGACGGTAACGGCACTGCAGGCTACCCACCCGTGAGAGGTTGGTGTTAAATTACAAAATAATAAACATTATCACGGGCAATTATTGATTAATTGCCGTAGCGAGGGCTTAATTAGTGGTGGACAACTGGATGCGCCTCGTGATTGTCGAGGCTGTGGCGGCGATTTTCGACGATTGGCGGGATCAGACCGCACTGGTGGAGTTTGCTATTTTTTTTTATCTTAAGTGGCAAGATTATGAAAATGATAGCTTTCCGGGATGGTACAAGAATAACGGATGCTCAGAATTCTAGGAATTTCAGCAGTTATTATTTGTTATTAAAAAAAATGCCCTTCTCGAAGACGGGTATAGCGTGATGGGTAAGTCGATTCCGTATACGCTGCCCACCTGGGTTCGATTCCCAACCCTCCACAACAGGTTCATAAAATTTTTCTGGCGAATGAACTCAAGTTGAAAGCCGATAATCTATAATCGAAACAAAAAATTATTTCTCGACATCAATCGAAATGACGAGTTGCTTCTCGGGGCATTCCACGCAGAATCAGCCATCCAAATTTTTCTTTCATCTAACTATTTTTTTCGGTAAAGAACCCGAAAATATTCGACACGTATTTTTTTATATCAATATGGTACGTGGAATTTTCGAGATATGATTTTTTGAAATTTCGCGTTTACAAAAAAGAGCCTTTCCTCAACAGGCTATATTGTAAAATCTAATAAAGATACAAAAATTAGTCCAAGACATGAAATTGTTCGATTAGTTTCTACCCCCACCGGGTTCGTACATCAAAAAAATTAGGAAAATTTGCCGGAAAAGTGGGAAAGATCCAAAAAATTGTTTTTTATGGACAATGGAATTTTCCGTTGAAAAAGTCACCAATGCTTGCTAGATCTACAATTGATGTTCGGCGCGCAAGGAGATGCTCAGTATTTCGCCGTCGAAGAAAAGAATACTAGATCGTTGGAAAATCGTTTGGCGCGTAACGAGTAGTTTTGGGTGGAGATTTTACATGCATGATTGATTCGTCATTCGGAAACACGTGCCTAATAGGGTATCAACATCATTACTTGCCAAATGACCTTATGGTGGAATGCACATGACTGTTTTAGCTATACCGTAATCAGAAGCAAAAGTTCGATTTTTTTACGTATCAATGATAGGATTCTGCTGTTGAAATAATGAGTTCAGATCAAAATATTTTCCTGGCATTTAGCATGCTGAAGTTTGTTCAGCCGATTCGGGTAAGTTTTCAAGAGTGGTTTAATTCAAAACGGTCTGCTTAGGATGCTATTCATGACATTTGTAAGCTGCGTACGCCAAATCATTTCATTTTCCGAACTTTGGATTACTTGACGAATTACCATATGCGAATCGTGAATATCATATCTGAAGGAGAAATCGTGGCATGTAAGAACCATTAGTTGTGAGATCTGCTGTTTTGTACATTGGCTTTAACGATAAGAAGAATACTGGTATAATCATACCTCATGTTCACTCCGCTAGAACAGAAAATTGAATTTCAGGACTGAATACTAAGCAAAACGATGTGGTGGCTCGACGAATGAAAGGCCTTTTGATACAATTCTTGAACGAATCCAGCGTTCATGTCAAAGTTAATGGACACAATATTAAATAAAAGGGTAATTTGAACTTTCGAATGTCCAAGAATTTTTCATTTTATCGCTAATTCGTTAATCGAAAATTGATCCTGTCATTATCATGCTACGAACATTCATCTAACACGACTAAGTAATATCACTAGCGGTGAAGCAGGTTATGGACAACCGTTCAAAACCAATTTATTACTTTCGATAATCCCTACGGATTTGCTATAAAATTTTTCAACGTCTTCAGTACAAGTAAGTCTTAACATGCAATGCCAAACAACAATCTCCGAGGGCTGCTTTTGGAAATTTGTGGGATCAATTTAAAGTACACAGCAAAAAATTATGAAAATTATAGCTGACACAAATCGACATATAACTCAATTTATAAGAACGTAATTCGTAAAATAACTGAATTTTACAAGAATGATTCAAATATTTGTCAACATTCCAAGCAGGTGTGTAAATTTACATGTTTCAACAATTAAAAATATGTCAGAATGCATTAAATATGTGTTATATCAGCTGTATAAATGAGACATTTTTGACGCTCGAATATGTCGGTCACAGAAGACGTAAATTTACACGATTTTTTCTAGGTGTGTATTTATCTTGGTCATTTCTTTTCCATCCATCTGTTTATTTGTTTATTTAGGAGCAAGGGAAAAGCCCGCAGGAGCTGAGATTTTTGTTCTCCTTCTCCAGCAGGCATAAAACCTTCTCATCTTTTGTATCTTTGTAAACTACAAAGCTAACTAACAACTATTGATATCGTCTAATTATCTTAATAAAACTAGCGGGAAAAGATTCGAAGAAAACGGGTTTTAAGGAAGTTACGAGATAAATTGAATTCAAATTCATCAGAGCAAGTATTGAATACGCAAAACATACTCGAAAACGGTTCATTAAAGCCATAGTTAGTTCTAGCACGAGTAATTCTGAGAAAGGGATTAAACCGCAAATTACGCTGATGAATGTCAAAACTTAGCTGTTGTAGGAGATCTGAACAATCAATTCGAGATTGGATGAGGTCCGCGACGAAAACAGCTTTCAGTGTATCACGGCGGACAGTTAGCAAATCGAGGTGTACGAGCCTACATCGATTTTCGTAGCTTGAAAGAATCAAATGGATCTCTCCAGGGCAGGCGACGCAAAGCGAAACGAATGAACTTGCGCTGGACAGCTTCAATGCGCAGCTTATCAGTTTGGTAATATGGTGCCCAAACAACAACAGCATACTCCAGTGTAGAGCGAACTAAAGCGCAATATAATGATTTTAGGCAGTATATGTTATTGAAACTTTTTGAGATGCGAAAGATGAAACCTAGCATCTTTAATGCCTTAGGGAGGGTATATTCTATGTGATCTTTGAAACTAAGTTTTGAATCCAATAACACTCCTAGATCCTTAATTGATGTCTCCCGTTTTAGTACAGCTTGCGAAATATTGTAATCATACATGGTCGTGGTTCGTTCACGAGAGATGGAGATAACGGAGCATTTAGAGGCATTCATAACCATTCTGTTGATGTTGCACCAGTTAGAAAATACACCCAATTGTGACTGCAAGAAAATATGAGTCTTTCAGATCTTTGATGAGATGAAACAGCTTAAAATCGTCGACGAATGATAGCTTCATACATTGCAATGCGAAGTTCAGATCATTTAGATATAGCAGAAATATAAATGGTCCTAGGTGGCTTCCCTGAGGAACGCCAGAGCTCACGATGAATGATGAAGTAACGCAGTCGCCAATTTTCACGGTCGTACTACGACCAGTCAGATATGATTCAATTCAATCCATCATCCCATATGTCAAACCTTTAGTTTGAGAGAGATCTACAATCTCTGTTACACTGATTCAAAGGATGAGATGGCAATCGGTGCATTTGTTTAGTTTTTGCATAACAAGAGCATATTTCTTCTTCGAGGCGAAGTTAATGTGTTGGATATGAATTTGTCGTGATTCGTTTATTGTAAGCCAAGTAATCAGTAAAATAATGGAAAGAAATATCAACGTTTGACAACTCTGCTGTCCGAAAACATAAATTTCAAAAAATAATTTCAGACGAGACGAAGTTCGACGGGTCAGCTAGTAAAAACTAAAACAATCCGCACTAAAAAACAAACATGGCAAAAATCGCATAAGAAATACTTTGATGGTGATGAATTTTATATGATACTGAAAAACGAAAAAAAAAATATTCGCTTGAATATCCGTATTAAAACCGTATTGTTCGCAATCGATGGTTTAAGGTTGTTCATTTTCAACTTGATTCGGTTATGACGGATCAGCCACCATGAACATAGTTTAACACTTATTTTCAGAATGCAACGAAAAGCAGACTGAGAAAAGACTGACGAATGAAATATTTGGAATGAAAATTTGCGAAAAATTCTGCTCAGAGAAGGAGCTCGGAAATGTGTCGCAGAATACTTTCGTTTCGCAAAATCATCAGTTTTTTTCTGGTTTGTATTTCGATGGATACTGGTAAACCAAGCATAAATAATTTGCAAACCAACAGAAAACTTTATTATTAAAACCAAATAAATCAATAGTAAAACTTCATATTATTTTGTTTGAAATAAGAGCTAAAATAATAAACAATTAATTCAGCATTTGCCCCCGGACAAAATAGCCCATAAATTGGCAAAATAATAATAATAATAATAATAATAACATCTGCATAAGAGAATAGCAAAAAAGTAGAAAATTCTGTAGTAGTTGTTGGAACATTCAGCAGAAAAAGCTTTTGAACATTTCTTCCATCTAATCCTGAAGCTGTTTATTATGTTATTTATGTTAAACAGTTATTATACTACTTCTTGATTTCCTTTATGAAATATAAAGAAAATATCAAGTATTGCAATGACAGCTTAGAAGTTAGTTATTTTATGCTTTACGTATCACTATAATAATTGTTCCAAAGCGCAGTCTTTTCTCGATCCGATTTATTGTAAATTTTTTATATACTGTGGAAAGTTTTTCCCCTATTGTTTCGATATAGACGAATTTTGCGCCGACTCGGACAAATGTTGGCTGCATCATCTCAGATTTTATTGAAACTCTCTGGACGTGTAGACTTAGTAGGCATGTAACCAAAAAAAAAACATTTCGCATAATTTGTTTTTCCGAAATTGATCCAGACTGTCTTTTGAAAAGGGCCAAACCATTTCTCTTCAAATAGTTATTGTCGAAAAATGACAAATTCTATCAAAATGTGTTACACCAGTGATTTTCTCAAAAGCAGTCAAATTTTCTAATTAAAACACTGCAAAAAATTTTTGGAACAACACTGAAAAAAATCTCTTTTAAAAGTTATCGATTTACACGAAAAATACCATTTTTTATGTCCCGAGTTAGGTCTAATCAAATTTGGTCTAATCCGACATCTGGTTCCAGAATTACAGGATTATCATGTTAGTGACGACGCCAAAAAAAAAACGTGCTAAACTAGTTTTAGAGCTTTCGCAATTTACTGATGGTAAAAGTTTATGATCCTACAAAATAGTTTGTTTTTTTTCCTCGAATTTAGGAATTGTTTTCAAAGAATCCCAGAGTAATACATAGGCTTTGAGACAGTCATCTTTTCATCATTTGATTTTTGTTGTTGTTTCAATTGTAGTAGTTCAGAACCTCAAGGTCACTCGCCTGTTTGAGTCAGAATAACTTTCTGACCCTAAGTGCGTGGTTGAGAATCGAACCCAGGTGGGCTGCACGAAAGGCGTCGACTAACTCATCAGGCTGTACCCAGCCCTCAGTTGATTAAAACAGGTTTTTTTTGATAGAAATTTCTTTGTTTGCTAGCTTCTGCTGGAAATTTCCATAAACTATCCCAAACTGTTGAACAGACTGAAAACTACAATTGTAATTGAGATAAGAATTTATGAAATTTTCAAAAAATTTAATACTCAAAGCTACGTTGTTGCAGGGCATCCACTTACGACTGTATATATTAGTATTGTATTTCAAAAATATTGTTGATAATTGAATTTCGTTTAAAACAAAGTGCGCTGTAACACACACTTATTTTGAATGTGCGCCATGGTTGAATGCCAACAACATTTTGGTTTCAACATCATTCGGTTCCGTTAACTCGCGATTCCTGTTGGTTCTGTTCAGTCACTTTTCAAAAGTCACCACTTTAGACGGAATTTTCGCTTCTTCTCTACGTCATACTCTTTGTCTGTGATCTCTTTCAAAACAATACATAATGACAACCAAATCTAAAATCAGCTGCTATCACTTCAGTCGCAATCTGTCCGTCTATCCGTCTGTCATTCCATCCACGGAAAACTGTTTTACATAAATTCAGCAAATTATTACCCCGCACCCACTAGGTGACCAGGTCTCCGAAAAAAAAACCCCAGCAACACTTGGGGGGAGTGTGATTTAATATCTGGAACAATGACTTTAATTAAGTCACCTGCGCGGTCTGCGCGAAGCCCACAAAGCTTCCCTTGGACCTCAACAATAAGACAACGAAACTTAAACAGACAAAAAAAAAACACCGACACCGCGAGAGAATTTTAATTATTGAATTTTTCAGCGATGGAATAATAAATCCATTCACCCCCCTTCCCGACACGGGGTCTTTCCATAATAGTGCTTCAATTCGTAAACCTTCCGTTTCGTTTAATTTTTGGGAAAAAAAACGAGAACAATGACTCGTTACCGTTGCTTTTTTTTCGTAAATCCTGAGAACACACTATCGATCGAAACAAAGAAACGATTTCATCAGTATCTGTGGTTCGGGGTCCCCAACCTCGCCCAGCCCCGAAGAAACTCCGTATGTTTTTGCATATTCATGACAGTGTAGAATTTCCGAATCAGACTCAATTTGAAGAAATTATTTTCGACTCCGGAGCAGCCATCGGTAAAACGTTGCGCCGGATGGCAATCGCACACTTTGCGTCTAGAAGTGGATGATGCACAAAAGACGGTAGTGCACACAATTTGCAATTTCAAGCTCTGGGATGGCACGATGTGTACGCTTTCATGCTTGCTCTCGCCGGGAATGCAGCTGAAAGCTACATCTATAATTCCCTCCTATCTCTGTCTATCCATCCGTCCGTCCGTCCGTCCGTCCGTCCGACTGTCTGCCCGTCCGACTGTCTGTCCGTTTAAATTCGCTGAACAGCATCTCGCTCTTGTTCTTACGCTCGTTCCGTCGAATGTCACATGCAGCGTAGCACACAATCGCACGACGACGCCCCGAACCGTTGTATTGTACCAGCCAGCCAGCATCCCTGCCTGCTGCATCACCCATTCCAACCGCGATATCGGAATTGAACGAGTAAATTGTAAATATTATCGCTTGCGAAACTACCGCCCACCGCTGACTTTGCTGGTCCCAGTGTAAGGAAAATATCGCTGAAATATGCTTTCAAATAGATTGAAAATATTTAAATGCATTTCGCATTATTACACACTGCGAGCTAGTCCTGGCGGAGGGCTGAAAGGGGGAAGGGCAGAGCATACACCACCCACCAGACACAGGACACAGTTGGAACAAGAGATAGATAGCAAGAGTGTTTTCTCGTGGTCCGGCGATCCCCGTTTGACAAACACCGGCGAATGGGCGTGGTACAGCGCATTTGTTGACTCGCCGACGGATGAGACGATGTCCGGGGGGGGGACATCGTTGGTTGACAGCATTGGCAGTGTATTGGCAAAATTGACAGCTAAGATGTTTCACTCCCAATAGGACAGTTCATCACACAAAAAAAAACACTCGGAACTATACATCGCATTCGGTATCGCCTTCGGATTCGTTTCCTCGCAACTCCGGAATATTTTTTTCCGCTGTTTAGCATATCTCACTTAATCATAACTTGCTCCTACAGCTGTTTTTGCCGTTCAATTGAACGTGGAAACCAGCAGAATCGAAAACGGAGAAGATAAAACCAAATGAAAAAAAAAACCCTGTACGAATGTTTGTTTTCAATGTCTTTATCGCATTTCAGAACGCCCGGATTTTCGCAGCCAGCCGAACGTCGATTTCCGAGTGCGTATGAATAATTAAACGAGTTATGTGCGGTTTCCAACCCCGCAGATCCCATACGTCAAAGGCAGCGAGCACAAAACGCGGCGTTAGAACCGTCAAACGGAGTTTCTATTTTTATTGCAGCTCTTGTCACCCGAAGCTCCCGATCATGGCCGATCATGGTTCTGAAGATGATGATGAGTTGGAGTCGAGCACAATGTGAGCACGTAAACAAACCAGCTGTCAGCCCGGTCGATCCGAAGTAACCGAAGTTGGATGCGATCACATCGCAAAGATCGCTTTCACCGGTCACACGTCAATCACCGGTAGTAGAGAAGTGCGCCACTTCCCTAGGTTTTTCGCTGCCGCCGGAGACAAGGGTTCAGCCGATAATCGAAAAATTATTAGTGGCCCTGCTGTGCGCTAACCTTCTTTCGCATCAATTCGAGTCCCGAACGGCGAGCTTCATACGATTGCTCACCTATTTTCCCCTTTTCTTTCTTAATTTTTTTTTCTCTCTCTCTCTCTCTCTCGAGCTGAAATCCGTGCAGTTGAAGATGCTGAGTTGATTAGCATTTCGGTTGCCATGTATCACGCACCGTTGGTGCCAGGGCCGAATTGAGTTCTTGATCGATCAGAACCAGCTGGCGGATCCCGCGAAAGCATCAAACCGGTATTGTTTCTCACGACGCGTCTCGCGTCCCGGGCCTCAGATTCCCAGCCAATTAATCCTTTGGCGCACCACTTTCGCGGGTATCCGCCGTCGAACGAAAATAGAATCGAACGCAGTAACTAAATCGGTTGCAACATTCGAGCAGCTTTCTGGGGGCCGTTCGGCGGCTGTTGACAGATGCAAAATTGAATTTCGGCGGCGAGCGGTCAACTGATTGCCCAGTTGACAGGGCACTGAAACGAACTGTTAGTTGGTTACCGCTGGGCCAGGTGTGTCATGTAATCTCACTTCAAGCGACGGTCGTTACGTGGATGCGATGTCGAAGAATGGGGCGGCACACGCCTAGGAATGCTGCAAGAGCTTGAAGGTGGAGACCGCTCCATTCGATTTGTTTTTGCATGGCGGAAAACCTTGAGTGCATTCACAATCTACCTTTTTTGTACAGGCAATCTACCTTTTTTTGTACAGGTTTCAAACAGAACCAAATATTCTGATTGCGGTCGGTTGTGACCAAAGCTGCAAATTTTCAGTCAAGTCGAATGACCTTGACAGACTGACTAGAATCATCGTCAACTGTAATCGGTACGGTCAAAGTGTCTGTCAAATGAGATACTCGATAGTTCAATGAAATGTAGAATGTAGAAGTATACTCAGTCAAAGACAGGTGACGCATTTTGTGCTCTCTCTCATTCTCCTATTCCCTGTTGAAGTAAAAAAATTTCATGAGAGTACTAACATAAACATAAATTGATAAAGTTCATTGTTCTTTGTAAAAAGTCATCGGATTTCGGAGTTTGTTGGTGTACATGAATTTAATTCAATGTTTATGCTGCTTGATTAATATTTAGTCATATCGTAATCAAGCAGTGACAGGAGAAATGAAGATAATATCAATCGCATCGGCAATCAATGAGCGTCCTGGTGAGTATAATATCAAGAGAATTTAAGTTATGACAGATCGGCTCTCAGACACTCAATATATGATGATTGGTAGAGCCTGGTTGGCAGCAGTCCAGTGACATAAACTTTCCAATCGTCGTCGTGCAAATTTGCCCGTTGATAGTGACACTTAGCAGCTCTGGTTGTGACTTGGCGTTTTTCACCATCATGTCATCATGTTTTCTGCTGATTATCTAATTGGGAAGAGATACTTGGGAATGGTATTCTGAAATTGATACCATACCTACCCACGAGAAAAGATAGAAAGTAACGAAGAGAGATGCTTCACTGACTTTACGGAAATCCGACGACTCATCAGACATTTCTTTAGAATATGATTTGTTATTTTTGAAAATAATCGACGCCTGCGAATTACTTAAAAAAGTGAAAAAAATATAGCCTCTTACCCAATAAAATATCTTCTGAATTAATAGCAAACGGTCTAGAATTTCGTTCGAGAGATTTGATTGCAATCATCAACTATCGAGTCAATTGGGTATCAATCTCCTTTCTATCACCAGGAGGTGAATTGTTTATAAGGAAAGCCATCAACAAGTGAAAAAAATACACTCGATCGTGAAACATAACCTTGCGCAGATAAATCGATTAAAACACTTGGCTTATCAGGCATATTAGTACAGGGTTGCGTAAAGGAACTTGACACATTTATTAATTATTTAAGAATAAATTTATTTGAGAAGTTGTGATTTTTTTTATTATAAGCACATAATGTAATGTAATGTAATGAGTTTTTTACTCGAACTTTGTGGAACGCAAACTTTTTTTCAATTTTAGAGGTTTTAACCTTAAGGTTATTCGCCTCTTCGGGCCAGAAAAGTTTTTTGCGGGATTGAGAATCGAAATGCGGAACATATTTTTGAAGTAAAGTAAAGCAATTTTTTAGGGGTATCTCCAAAATAATAAATTTTTTTGCTCATGTTGCACAAAATAATGCGGCTTCATTATGCGTATCTTCGCATAAGGAAGACATTTTTGTTACCGGATAATTTCGAAAATCCTTTTGAAAAACCGCTGCCTTTGGAGCACAATATAATAGTAAGTTGAAATATCTTCACATAACTCCTGCAGTAGCCGATGATTCTGACAGGATTCTAATAATATTACAATTAGTTTCAAATTGAAGATTAGCTTGGTATTAATAAATTTTATTTATACTTTGCAATGTAATATGAGCATTAGATGCGATTTAGCTTCTTTTCAGATTTTTTTTAGCACGGTTCATGTTTTCACATTCGTAATTTTTGAAAATACTTCAAAACAGCATTAGAACTAACCGAATTCTAATCCAAAGATGGCTTTTATCGTATCAAAGAACGATCGCTCGCAACTCTTCACACGATTCAATCAGTGCCATCAAAGAGATACGGATATCATCGCAACAACAAAACCCGGCATGGCTAGAATAACATAGAATAGACACCAGTGCGAGAGCGAATTTCTCTCGATGACATTGCTGAGAATCAATGGTTAGCACGCTGCTGTGGGGATTCTCTCTGAAGCAACAAACGGTCACTTATTCTCGTTTCGCGATCCGATTCTGTATGGGCAGTGGACAGTGCTGTAAAACTTCATTCAATTCAATTGAAACTGAATGTGGAACACATTGACGATCTCTCTAATGCAGTAAACTTCACTCGCTGACACACACACAATGTTTGCTGACGGCCCGAACTGGCAGCATTCAGTCATCACTCGTTTCTCTTCAATCGAGGCTCAGTTTAACCACCGTCAATTGATCTCATGAAGTAACAAAACATCTCTTTCAATAGTGTGAGAGCGGCCTTCAAATGAGGTTCATGTAAACATTCGAATTGGTTCAAGATAATAGATGAAAGACGAACCAGATAGCTGAAATATCAATCACAGAATACACATAAATTAATTGTTTCCGCCTTCAGTTTTCATTTTTAATAAAGGGTGATTTTTTAAGAGCTTGAGAACTTTTTTAAACAATAAAACGCATAAAATTTGCAAAATTTCATCGGTTCTTTATTTTAAACGTTAGATTGGTACATGACATTTACTTTTTGAAGATAATTTCATTTAAATGTTGACCGCGGCTGCGTCTTAGGTGGTCCATTCGGAAAATCCGCTTTTTTATCGACAAATTTTGTTCAGCGATGAGGCCGCTTCAAGAACCAGAAGCCGTTCAAGAACTGCCCATGCATCCCGAAAAATGCACTGTTTGGTGTGGTTTGTACGCTGGTGGAATCATTGGACCGTATTTTTTCAAAGATGCTGTTGGACGCAACGTTACAGTGAATGGCGATCGCTATCGTTCGATGCTAACAAACTTTTTGTTGCCAAAAATGGAAGAACTGAACTTGGTAGACATGTGGTTTCAACAAGATGGCGCTACATGCCACACAGCTCGCGATTCTATGGCCATTTTGAGGGAAAACTTCGGAGAACAATTCATCTCAAGAAATGGACCGGTAAGTTGGCCACCAAGATCATGCGATTTGACGCCTTTAGACTATTTTTTGTGGGGCTACGTCAAGTCTAAAGTCTACAGAAATAAGCCAGTAACTATTCCAGCTTTGGAAGACAACATTTCCGAAGAAATTCGGGCTATTCCGGCCGAAATGCTCGAAAAAGTTGCCCAAAATTGGACTTTCCGAATGGACCACCTAAGACGCAGCCGCGGTCAACATTTAAATGAAATTATCTTCAAAAAGTAAATGTCATGTACCAATCTAACGTTTAAAATAAAGAACCGATGAGATTTTGCAAATTTTATGCGTTTTATTGTTTAAAAAAGTTCTCAAGCTCTTAAAAAATCACCCTTTACTTTACTCCATTTATAATTCTATTCGTTCGAACTTGCTTACTACCAAGAGCGAAGGCATTGAAGGAGCTACACTACTTGGCACTTGAAACTGAGCAAGCAAAACTTCAAATGACTATCAACGATTAATCAACTGACGATGAATTCCGGGAGCTTCACTTGAAAATGGCAGCAAAAGTCGAATGAATTAGTAGGGATAAGCTGACTTATATTGTTCGATTGAAAATGAAATTTTACCGCACTGGCAGTGGTTAATTGCGATAGAATCATTTTACTATTGCCGCTTATTCTAACTATGTGCATATAACCTTTGTATAAGTTGTGTCTATGAAAATGTCTGTGAATGCTCCACACAAGGGTTTTGAAATATTGCAACCAAGTACGAGAATCATCAAGTTGAATTATCGATTCGATTTTCTGCGATAGTTGTCAACTTGCGATTCTCTCTTGGGAACTTCCACACAGCAACGATCATTATCAGACTGTAAATTTTTTTAAGGGCGTTAAATACTCAGAGTATGAAGTGGAGCGAAGAAATGTAGCAACATTCTCTCACGGTTCATGCATTGAGAGACTCGAGTTCTTGTAGCATCTTCTACCGGATTGAAAATGTTGTATACAATATAGATAGCAATATAGCAGCTTCTGTTGAATTTTCGGCAATCACCAACACTGTTCTAATCAAACCTTTGCATTAGAATTGCTTTAAAGAAGATGTGAAAGATTCTTGTGATTTGAAAATCCAGACGTTAGTTCAAATGTTATTTAGCTCAAAATGATGCAAAAGTCAGCGTGTTTTTCATGCTCTCTATTTTTTGTTCCATTTTATTATAATTTTTTTAAATTAAGAGTGAAGTGTTATAATATGCCCCCTAAAGCAAATATTGAAATATTTCTAAATGTACTAATATATATTCATCGAAATTGTGGGTAGTTTATTGTGATGCGACTGGCAAAAATAGTTTTCAAAGATTCCGGTGGAAGTGATGAAAAGAAAAATCTGAAAGATTTCAATGCCCCATTAACATTATACTTCAAAACCATACCAGCCCCTTGAAATGTCAAAGCAGAAAAAAGCGGAAAAGGAAAAAAAAAATATTTGCATCAGAAATTGTTTGCATAATCAAGTGACTGCTATGAAAAAAACTAATAAATAATGATATGGTTTTGATTCTTTGCATATTCAAACCATGACATTAGCACTGCTAGAAGTTAGCTACTAAATATCAAACGACTATTAGACGTTTATTACGGATAAAATGCTTATTTAGTCGACGCAAAATCTTACATCGAACCGATGCCAAATGATATTTCGGGTTTTTTTCATCATATTTTGCAGTAGACGACTACAGCTGTCAAACTTGCATAGCAGAAAAATAGTGTTAGTGACAAAACTTTTGTTTAGAAAGAAGGGGGCGTTTTAGTCATTAATAATGTGTGCTGAAAATTTCGTTCATTCGTAAAAAAAGAAAACCGAAATGTTGTTTACCTTTGATTTACCGATGATGATGATAGAGACACACAAGGACACGGGTTAGGTCAAGAAAATGTTGTTCTAGTGGTCAACAATGACACAACATCAGTCAGCTTTGAATGATATTTTCATTTAGTTGTCAAAATTTCTCCTCGATTGATATCGTTTGCCAAATCTTGTACCGAAGCAACCAGGTCGGTTTGTCAGACCCACGTTCGAATGTGGCACCTGCCAAGTATACATAACCTGTACCGTTTTATTTTTTTGATTGCAACAGAGCCGCACAAAGCGCTCACCGAATCAGTCAAATTATCCGTGCTAAAAAAAAAGCATTCGGGTGCGATTGGGGCTACGCACTACTGGATACCATGGCAAACCCGGTGCGAAAACAATTAAATCCGGACCAATAAGTGCCCGATTAGTGTGACTGCGACACAGTGGCCAACCGGGCGGCAGACACAGGATCCATCCCCGTTTTGTTTTCGAGCTGCCTGGTTGTCACACTCCATTACGACAAAATTCAATTAATGTAAAATAAATACATACGAACGCGGCGTGAAGCGCAGTTCGTGGCAGCAGCCTCAGACACAGACGCAGATTCTACCGCATATAAATTGTCCCATCAGCCGCCGACGCAGCCGCAAAGCGCGGCTGCACTTGTTCGGCAGCGACGCGCATCATAATTATCGCAAGATTGCAGCGAAGCGTTGTTGTTTTTGTGAAATTTACAATAAATTAAAAGATCAAAAACCCACAAACGAACGCACGACTTTCAAGTGCAGCCCGTGGTGATGGTGTTGGTGAGGGTGGCGGCGGCGGCGGAGGCGAAGGCGGCATTGCGTTGCCACCTCCCCCTTTATGCACGATCGAGGTAAAATTGCGAAAACGCATCGGGCACTGCCGCAGCCACTTCGTAAGTCAAACTTTCTTCCTGCCAGTCGAACCGGGCTGACGCGCTGTGTACAATTTCTATAATATTTATTTCGACACTAACGAGGTGAAAATATACATTCTAATAATAAAAGACTCGAATAATTATAATTTCTCTCGGTCTTCGGCCGTAGAATGAAGCGGTACGGTGCGGTATGGAACGAGTTCGGATCCGGGGCGGCTAAGAATTTCGCGGCGTCGATGCCTGCAGCAGCTCGCGAATGTGTATATCTGGTGTCTTTTTTTGACAGTTCGCGACGCGAGCGCCATGCTCGATTTACGTTCGTTTTGCGGAGCGACCGAGCGAGTGCCGGCCGGCTGTTTTGGTTGGCCAGCCGAGTGGCCCGATCTACCTTGCACTATTTTGTACCCTTTTGGCAGAAATGAAGTCTAGAAAAGCTCAACAACGAAAAAAAAAAAACGTGGAAACATAGCCGCATTTTTGTACACGTGTTTGTAAACATTTTTTCCTTTCTGTTAGCGGCCGCCGCCGCTGCTTTCTGCTGTTAGTCGCAAGCACAGTCCGCTCGGTGTGTTATTTCAGTACCCTCTGCTCGGTACCTGCCGTCGTTCCACACGGAGGGAAAAAAAAGTGTAAGGCACAAAGTATGTGCGAATGGTGATTATTGTAATTATTTTCGTAGTATTTTCCCATTTCCCCCTTCTCGCTTTTGTCTGCAGTTTTGCGAGGCGCGCGAACGCGAAATGCAAACGGCTGACCCGTTCTGGTTTTCTGTGTTTACAGCCGAGGATTTTTTTTGCTTCAATTTTCTATGTGTGTCTGTTAAAAATATTTTGGTTGCGCTGGTTCTTCCTGTTTCGATTTTTGCCACTGTTCCGGTTTGGTGACTACTGCGCTTGGTTTTGCGAAATGCCACGCCACATGAGTCACCAGCGGTCGGTCGGTCGGAACTGACGCGTTCGGTGTGATTCTATGTCAGCGCTTGTCAATCTGTCAACATGAAGGTACATCTGTCAACCTTGATGTCGCGGTAATCGGCGGTGCGGGTTGTCGCATATTGAGAAGAACCGCACCGATAAGAACCGAAACCGCCCGAACGGAGGTGCGCGATTCTTGCCGGCATTTATCGGACCGGTTAATAATTATTCATAGTTCGAACTTGTTCAACATTTCGCTCAACCAATAAACTGCGAGCGTTTAGGGGGGCGGGGAGTGGTGCTAAGCCGATGCGGCGCCATGCGTCACGCTTCGACCACCGCCGCGGCTGCCGCGCAGAAAACTATCGCCATTCCGTGCCGACAGTTGATCGTAATTTATTACAAATTGAATCTCGTGTAACGACTATTAGAGTTATTATTTACGATCGGTTCTCTCGGCAGGCGTAACCGGCCGCTTTAAAATGGCTGATGTCGCGGTGACGACGACAACGACAACCATTTCATCGTTGTAGTTGAGCGATATGAGATGAATTCAAACACGGCAGGATTGGTTTGCATTAATCGCAACATTCTGCTGAAGATTGTCACAACTGGCAGTTTTGGCAACCACCTTGGCCTACCACCGTAATCAGTGGTGGTATAAAATTTTTAACACACTTTACCCTATATTTCCGGATCCGGATGAAATTCAGGAATTACGTATATGACCACAGGACCTTTCAGTTGAACCTAAGTTTGTAAAAATCGATCACACCATCTATGAGAAAAGTTAGAACACATGTTTTCATTTTTTTTGCACATTTTACCCCATAATTCCGGAACCGGAAGTCGGATCCAAATAATATTCATGAATTTTGTATGAGACCACAAGACCTTTCAATTGAATCTAAGTTTGTGAAAATCGGTTCGGCCATCTCCGAGAAAAGTTAGTGCACTTATTTTCACAATTTTTGCACATTTTACCCCATAATTCCGGAAGCGGAAGTCGGATCCACATAATATTCAGGAATTTTGTATGAGACCACAAGACCTTTCACCTAAGTGTGTGAAAATCAGCCATCTCCGAGAAAAGTTAGTGCAAAAAAACGTTACATACACACATACGCATATACACACACAGACATTTTGCGTACTCGACGAACTGAGTCGAATGGTATATGACTGAGTCGAATGGTATATTTCTTTAATTTGGTGTAATTTGGAAACTTTTAGTGGTAAAAAATGATGGAAATCGAAAGGACAATCTACATACTGAATAAAAAAGTAAATCGTTTTCTCAAACATTAAAAAATTAACCGAAATAATAACATTTTACCGAAATAAGAAAAAAAACGCATCCGAGATTTCTTGTAATTTTTTTAAACCTTTTACTGGAATCAAGACGTTGACTTTAATGGAGTTCATGTCTTTTGCAAAAATTAAGTAGTTGCAGCTGAAATTAATTTTGATTATTCCCAAGAATTTAAGCTCTTGCTGTAAAATATCAAACTATACACTATAAAATGATTTTGAAGTTCAAAAGCAATAAATTTACTCATAGTAACCTTTCATCTAGAAGTATCAGTTCTCAAAATATTTGAATATGACATGACAGTTTTTGCAATGACTGAGTGGAAACACACTTTGAAGAAGCCAAATGAATGAGAAAATCACAGAAAAGATGAATTTTTGGAAAAAGATATGCTCAGATACAGGACTCGAACCTGCGTTCTTATAGAATCCGTGAATACGCGTTACCATTTCCGCCACCCTGAGCTGTGTTAGATACGGCTGTACCACAAGACTTAGATTCTTGTTAAATTGCTACTTTATTCATCTAATTCTTATAGCTCGGAAACTTTTAATCCACCTAGTGGTGTAATGATGCCTTCCTCAAATAGAATATTGTGGTATTCTATTCAAAATTCTGGAATATATATCCACTATTTCCAGTGCTTCCGGAACCGGAGACCGGAAACCAGAATAGCCGGGATCGATTTGTTTAGTTGCCTACTGATAATGGCTATCGATTTTTTGAACGGTTTTTGTTTCGCCGGTTTAAACGACGGTGTACAATATTGAACACATTTTACCCTATAACTCCGGAACCAGAAGTCGGATCCGAATGATATTCAGGAATTCCGTATGGGAGAGACCTTTCATTTGAATCTAAGTTGGTTAAAATCGGTCATACCATCGCCGAGAAAACCTAGTGAGATTATTTGACACACACACTGAAATAATTTTATTTTTCACTTAAACCTAGCATCCACAAGAATATTTCAGATGTCACATCTGAATTAAAGGCACTAGTCAAATTGACATCAAAATTAACCTTTGTTTAGTGCACATTTTTTTTAGAACTCAATCGATTTCCTACAAGTTTTATTTCGACAACATTTTTGTGAAGTTAAAAAGCCAGTTCGTGCTCGCATCGCAAAAGACACAGTCGAAAATTTCTTACGGTCGCGACGACAGAAACAAAGACAATACAGTGCAGTGAACAATAGAGTGTACGAAATGGGCAAATACGATTTAACAAAGCCTGAAACTTGGCCTACAAGGCCAAATTCAATTTGTATTGATTTCAAGCGCTGCAAAGTTAGACCTGCAGCAACCGAAATTGAAATCTTGCTTAAGGAACGAATGCATCTAAACGTTAATGATGTAAGTGAGATTCAATTCAACAAGGCGTCGAACTGTGTGTACATTATGTTTAAACGTGAAAAAGATGCAATTGCATTTGCTTCGGTTAATAACGGGGTGCACAGTATTGATCATGACAATGTTAAATATAAAATCCCTGTGTACATGGTGGACAATGCCATAGAAGTACGCGTGCATGACCTTCCCCCGCAGACCAGCGAGGGGTATGTTCGGGAATGTATGTCGCAGTACGGTGAAGTTCTTTCCATCGAAAAGGAAGTATGGCGGAATTTTTTCCCGGGTATCCGGAATGGCGTGCGAGTGGTACGTATGCAACTACGTAAAGCAATTCCATCTTACATCATTTGTGGTCAAGACGGGATACATCCGTGTAAAACGTTGATTACGTATGAAAATCAATTGGTTACATGTCAGTTTTGTGAACAACCTGCACACTACGGCAAACCTTGCACTGAAACTGCGAAAACAAACAAAACAAACAAAAACAAGGACAACCAACCAACAACGGAGACTAGTGAATGCCGTGCTCCTGTTTCAAAAGCACCTTCACCATCTAACCAACTATCAACTGCAATCAATGTACAAAGCGCATCTACATCAACTGCAAATGAACCCAAGACTGCGATCAACAATGAAAACAAGGAAACGGAAACCACTCACAATTCCAACGATGTAGCAATGGATGATATGAGCAACGGACAAAATGACCTCCAATCTTCGCTAGAAGGAAATGGAAGCTCCTCTCCCCCTAGAAGAAGGGTGACAACGAGATCCAACAATAAAAAAATTATATTGTGTAACAAAAACATGGGTAAATCGGCCACGTAAAGCTATACGCAAATTGGCCTGAATAAAAATTGTTATAAATAAAAAAAAAAGTTAAAAAGTTCCGAGCAGTGAATAAATAGTCTTGAGTCGGATTGGTCTCTCTATCCGTGAAAAAATAAATCGGAGCATGTGAAGTAGGATGACCCGAAACAAATTTCTTTAATTAATTTGGAAGACCTGGGCTCAATTCTGCTAAAGCTCTCGACTTTTTCGATGAAACGTTCAACGTTTGGAATCGTCACTACTTAAATGGTGTTCTAAGAATCGAACCGATGTAATGCACATTCATTCGCTTCGCTTTTCGACGTTTACCGCGGAACAATCCTCACCAACTGCCAAGTTTTAAAAGTCGTGGGTTACTAATCAGTTCCGATGTACTACAAGTTAGACGTGAAGCTATTCTCACGCAGATTTATTTAGAGGCGGTTGGGTTTCGAGTATTCAAACCCAACCCGAAGAGCTCCTTTTATTTAGAAATAAAAGTTTGGTTGGGAACGGAAAAAATTTTCTTATTGGGTTTTTATCGAGTCGAGTCGTATTCGGGTCAGGTACAATTAATTCAATCGGGTGCGGGTCGTGTTCTGGTTTAAGAGTTGGTATACCCGACCATCATTAATGTGTATCACAAGGAATAGATTTTTATCTATCACGTAAGAGAATACTTGAAATTTATTTGTACATTATTATTGTCGTTTTTATTTTTCGTTCAGCTAAATTTCCCTTGAACAAGGCTATCAAAAACGACCGAAACGTCAAATCTGACCGAATTTGACAAATACAACGTCTGGCTAATATTCTAGACTGAGAAAGTCACAAATCAAAAGTGTTTTTGTATAGTTTTAAATACAGATTAATGACTGTAATCACGAAGCTGGAAGTCGGCTCCGGACAATTCTGTGTGAGACCATGGGATCTTTTAATTAAGTCATAGTTTGTACATCATAGATTTTGACATCTCTAAGAAAGTGAAGTGAGTTCCATTTTGGAATTTATGATCACTATTTCCGGTAATTTCGGAACCGGAAATAGAGACCCAGGATGTACGACGGGAAACATAGATTTTACAGGTGATTTAATCCCACATATGATGCAATTCATTAGGGCTGAGGCCAGTAGGTCGCGTATAACCACGTGTCTCGCTCTCGCGTATTACATTGCTCTCTCGAATATGTACAAAACGACTCTCGATGGGCGGGTGACCAGAAAAGTTTCGATATTTCCTATTACAAGTTTGCATAAAATGTGTCTGCATCCAATAAAGCTACCGCTTATTTGGCAGCCTTGCTGAGCCGATTTTATTTCTCTGTCATTTTTCGTTCCGTTACCAGGAAACTGGAGCAGAAACAATGGTGAGTACATAAAAATCGACTTACCTTCACAAAAATAACATTCACTTAATTTTTATCGCGACAACACCTTTGTTTTTATGCACTAATCGTATCTAAATTAACTATCTAAACATTGTCAGGATAGATTTTTGATCCATGCTTCTGAAGGCGAGATATTCAATGAACAAGTTGAAAGACGGCGTTTTCAGCTCTGCAATTCTTCCTTCAGAAAAAAGACTTTCCTGACCGCTGAAGTCAATGGATCATTCTGAAATTATCACATAATAATCTAAAATAATTTACTAAGAGATTGTCTGCTGGGTTTTTTTTTATATTCGTTACCGTTTCTGAGAAAATCAGATTTGAAACGTGAAAATAGCCTTCTAAATAATCCTAAAACACCCTGGCCTCAGACCTTAAGACACAATGTAGGATGAGACTGAATTTTACTAGTTCCGACTGTAATTTCCATTCGTATAGCAATTGCGACTAAGAAATTACCAACCAATGTGTGCAACTGTGACTCAGTCGATTCACGGACATACTTTGTGTTCCAATGATTCTCGGTTCAAGCCACCGCGGTCGCTATCAGTATTTTTTTTCTATTTTAATGAGTTTGTGAGTCATGAAATTTTCTCATCACGTAATATTACATGTTTTTGATATACGGCACTCCATTTATGTGCATCTTATAAGATGTAAAATTACAAGGTTTTTTTTCGAAGTCCTCACTAACAAGACCTGTGTTCTGGAAGAATATACCAACAATTTTTGAAAAAAAATCTTATCTTTTATAAATGCAAATAACTAAACTTTTAATTACTTTTTCTTCTCATCACTCCGTAATTCCGGAACCAGTAGTCGGATTTTTCAACGTAAATTTGTGTCAATCGGTGAAACAATCTAGAAGAAAAGTGAGTGCATATTTTTGGTAATTTTTTACGCTTATCGTCCTGTAACTTAATTAAAATTTTATATGAGATAGTGCAACATCTTATTTGAGCTTAAGTTTGGGAAAATCGACTCAGCCAACACCGAACAAAAAAGAGTATATTTCTATTACAAGATTTTCGATGCAAAAGTCCATTTTCATAGTGATTACATAAACTTTTTATATGACCATGGCAAAAAGAGCCATTTCAATTTGAATACTTTGTGAAAGGATTCACGATAATCAGAATGACGTAAGTCAAAGATCTTGGTGCTTCTTACGATGAGCAACTTCAAACAACACATCAACTGTTTTTTTTTTAAACTGTCCATTTGTTTGTTCCACTCTCGGACATTTACTCGGACGCCAAGAAAGTCGCTTGCGGGTTACTAATTGGTCTCGAAACACTACAACTTTGATGGGAAGTTTATGTTGCGCTTAATATTAATATCAGATATTTTAATCCCCGGGTTGGCAGTTCAATGTATAGGGCGTTGGTCTTACACGGCAGTTGTCATATGTTCGAGTCCCGACCTGAAAGTATTCATAGTGTCAGTAGAATCGAAATACCAGCCATGCAATAATTCTGTACGTCATGAATCGGTTGCAGAGTTTGTTGAAACGTGAATGTAAAATTCCACCAAAAGAATGTAATTCCAAGATTTTGTTTTTGTTTTGAACGATAAAATTGGTTGAACCTGCAAACAGTGCGTTTTTTCGACAAGCTGTTATAAGCTTTCAGAGATTCAGATGTACATTGAAATTGTACATACTCAAACAAATAAATCGATTGTCACAGCCGGAGTCGGGTTCTTTCTTTTCATAACCGAAAGAAACCCAAGTCAACACCTCTTTTTTTTTCGACTGAACCGGCCCGGACCAGGCCACTGACCACGAACAAATGATCAGCCTATTTGTTTTCTTCCGTTCAGCGTTTGCGTTTGACGTCCCGATCGATGGGGCACGTCAATCGGAGATCCTTCAGAGATCCGGACCGGAGTCCGACCTGGCAACGTGTTATTAAAATCGTATCAATTTCAATAATAAATAATGATGATTACCAATACACACCGGAGAGCGCCGCCAAGATGGAACGAGAGACGGAATGGTATCATTCATCGAACTTCCCCGGCGAATCCCCTGGAGCTCTCTCTCTCTCTCTCTTTCTCTCCGTACCGGTTGTTGCCAGCTTCGGCAAACCCGGCGAGGAATCGGAGGATGCAGATAATGATGATTAGTTTTTGCCTCCGCGCCGCGTCTCTCGGGCGCGGGCAATTTCGACTGTTCGTTTTTGCGGCTGACAAGAGTGGCTAAAGCGCATTAAGACCAGAGCGAGGGAAGAAATCAAAAGCATATCTTTGAAACAAATGTCGATAGATTAATCAATTTATGGTAGTTGTTTTTTTTTCTTCTTTCTTACTCATTCTCGCACTGCCCCTCTCACTCGCTCTCTTTCTTCTTCTTTGGGTTCTGGAGGTTCTTGTGCCAAACCTCCCTTGGGCCGGCGGGGTTGAACATCCGTACGCAAGGAGAAGAAAGTCATTTAATCAGTCCCGAGACGAGATTTTCCCTCCCCCGGTAGACAACTTGATTCTCGTCCTGTGTTCTGCAGTGCAAGTGCAGTGGAGATATATTTTTTTTTTTGTTTCGCTTCTTCAGTGCTGTTTCGAAACGTGAACAACCGCACAAGGTTCATATTTATAAATCATGATTAATCTTTTTACGCATCGAAGGAAAAAGTTGTCGTGTTTTCTTGGCAATGGAAGCGGAAAAGAGATCCCAGCCACACATCACAAAATGGTCGATAATCGGCGTGCAAATTACAGAGCCATCTGCGATCGTTCGCACTGAAACTCCGGGTGAAAGAGTTGCTCGCCCTCGGGGTAGACTACTTTGACAGATGAAATCGCAGTCGACTGTCGATCGATGATCAACAACCTGCCCGAACGGAAACGCTTAGCTTCACATTCTAACGAGAATTTGATTAGTTATTAATGACGCCGATGACGACGACGACGACGCTCACTTCGATTATTTCCGTTGACTCGAATGAAGAAGCGATGGTGGCGGAGCGGCATTTGTCGAACAAACAACACTCGAGTAACAACAAAAATTGATATCATCAATTTTGTCGTCTCTCCGTACGGATCTTCTTCGCACGCTCACATCTTCCGTCAGTTTCGTGAATGACTTTTCGATCATCTATAATTACGATATCCGGTTCGGGTTCGACGACGCCAGAGTCGAGGTCGAACAGAAGAAAAAAAAATTCCCCCAAACAATTGAACCGCAAGATGCCAATTGAAAAACTAGTAGTTTCAAACCATCACATGGTCTCTTCCCCCAAAGCACAAAAAAAAACACCACAACTTACCACTCATTATAGCTGGAAAATTTGACTTTTAAAACACGCGTTCAAAACATCGTCATCGTCATCATCATCGTCATCGTCGTCATCACCGTCTCCGTCGCCAAATGTGAGATGAGATGACACCCGACAGCATACAGAGTCCGTCACACATCGCCGCACACATGCTGGTCACTTACAGTCGCACAAACACAAACATAAGCACTCCTAACACAGCACGCAGCTCTAGCCGTTCGAAAAACGGCAAGCGAACTTGAAATTCGAAATAAATTAACTACACGCAAAGTTCGGCCGGTTGCCGGTGCCGGTGCTCATCATCCGGTCCGGTCAACCCAACCCTGCCGGCACAGTTCACAAGAAAACGGATTTGGCCGAGGAACTTCCCGAAAACGGTAGATTCGGTTTTCAGAAGGACCCGGCTGTCATTAGAGCAGCTTGGTGTGACCTTGCGTGGTCCGCCCCGTAGAAACCCAGCCGGAGGAGACAGGTGATGAGTTGAGCGCTTCTTCGAGCTGAAACAGATCAATAGGGTTCTGCCCCTCCGGTCAGTGTCATTTTGCAGTGGAGGGCATTTGGGGAAGTGAAAATTTGCATATTGCTTTGTTGCAGTAATTGATGATGCGGTGCAAGCTACGGTAGCAGCACTGAAAAAGGTGCCAAGGGGGCGTTCGTTTGTTCGCTCGTTTATTTTTTTCTTTTCATGTCGGGTTTCAGTTGAAGAGCTTCTTGATCAGCAATGGAGTTTGTTTCGATCTCTTTCTAAGAATTACAGTAGGGAAAATTGTGCTACTTGATAATAATTTTTTGAATTTTTTAAGGGTCCAGCAGAGATTTGAATTAGATTTTACTTGATACTACTACTAAAATTATGAATTTTACAGGTGACAGAATTCTACAAACGATACAATTAACTACTACTTAATTTTTCAAATGACGCAACATTCCACTCACTCAGAATTTTACATGCTCCGAGTGTAATTTGCACTCGGCTACCAAATGCCGCTGTATAGATTTATATTTATCAATTATTCAATATGAGCTCTGTGGTTCAGTCGAGTACTCGATGTGCTTGTGATCTAATGTTTCTCGGTTCAAGCCGCGCTGTCTGTTATCGATCTTTTGTTTTTTTATTTCATTCGAATTCAAGACATGTAATTTTCAAATCACACAATTTTACATGTTCTAGAATATAAAGTTGTGTGAAATATGACGCTCCATTTATGTGCATTTTATAAAATGTAAAAAGATTTTTCCGAACTTTGTATAGTAACTACAGATTTTTGGCAGATCAGTGTTCAAGCGCACATAGCAAAACGTTCTAAGGATACGCTTAGGACACCAGGCTGGTCAACCAAGCTCGGAAGGGATTTGAACAAGTCAAATGACCCACTCCGAGAAGGTTCAGTAAGTGACTTACTATTCGTTCAAAATCCCATTACCCGTTTCACAACGATCCTGGATCCGAAAGATTATCTTGAATCGCTTTGATTCTAGCAGTTTTTTTTTCAAGGCTACTTGAAACATTAGCAATCGTTTTAAAGTGTGCCCTTTAAATTATATTAATACATATAAAGAAATCTTTTAAAACCGTATAATTATTCAGCTACTTTGAAGGTTGTTTATGTAAACAATTAAATACCGATCAAATCAGTCTTTTTCAAGACTAATAATATATCAGCCTTTTTCAAGGCTAGTACTACTTTCCGAACTAATATGTCATTTTCAAGACCACCACAAAATTAATCTTTAACCTAGTGATAGCTTTAAGGTGAAATGTGAAATGTCCGCTTCAATTGAACGAACCGTCGCACAAAGCATACCAAGAAAAACGGACACATAGAAACAAGAACTTTTTTCAATGATTGAGCGCAGTGGGTTTACCTCTCGTTTTATTGGCTTGTAAAAAAGACTGGACGTAATGGATTTTTGAATCCTTCACACTTTAAATACATGCTAATTCAATCGTTATTGTTAGTGATTACTCTTACACTAGAGCTATAAATCATGAGTAATTATGAATGACTAACATGAGGCTATATGTATATGTATTGACCAATTTGCTAACCATGTATATGCCTGAGTTTAGTAGCAAGCATGGATTCTCCTTCAAAAGAACGATTGAAGACGAGATAACATTCAAGTATTTTCGATATCTTTGTCAGTCGTTCACCAGGTCCTTCCCGCCGATGAGATAGAATTTACGTAAAAGTATTTACTTGACTCGCATGATAGAGCGCGGTCGAATTTACTTATCGAATAGATTCAATGCCAATATATTCCATTCTAATTGACTTTCATTATCATCTTCGAATAAGTAAAAAAGTATTATTTCTGTTGTGTCAATAGGATCGTAGCACTAGCCATGTAATCGAAGCTATGCTTTGAGTCGGCTGCGAAGTCTGTTAAAACAGAAAGGCCAAATTTCTCAAAAGGAATGTAATTCCAAACGTCCACACCCAGACATTTTCCTGGTGTGGATTCAGTATTCTCACAATACGGTTCCGCCACTCCTTGTCTGCGAAGTCTGTTGACACAAATGGTCATATTCAACAATAAATGTAATACCAAGACCTTGCAATGCATTGAACTCAACAGAATTCTACATTATTAGCAATATAAATAACAGTAACTTAGAAAATAAACGATTTCTTACAATACCCATTTTATTGTATTCAACTAGTTTTTATTTCAACACAAAACCCAATGGTGCATAAATTCGCGTCATAATTTTACATGTAATTTTTGCTCACGATATAATGCCACCGTGCCCACCGTGCATTTCTCACACCACCTCAATACGAAACAGCAGCGCGCAAGCAATAAAAAAAATGCGAAAAAGTTTATGTAAACTTTTTCAAATTTCGGTTGTTTTAGCTAATATTTTATAATTTTGAGTTGCATTTTTAGATTCTTTGTGAAATTCTGCTACAAACACTACTTTTCAGTTCTAAAATCATCCCCGTGGAACGGAACAGTGACCGTTTATACATTTCAAAAACCAATTACGGCTCGCCAAAGCAAAATTTCAAAATTCTAAGAATACTTAGTTATGATAAATTTGATTTCGAAAACTTAAGTGTTTTTGGTTTTTCGAAAATCAGTCTAATTTTTGAATAATTGATCAAAAACGCGATTTTCGCATTCCGCTACATTTCACCTTAAGTCTCAAACTCTTCAACCTAGTGAATTTAAATTTGCTTCAGAAAATGTCTGGACCCTCCCAGAAAGGCAGTAAGTTTAAGGTCAGACGACATTTACGATATTCTTTCAGAATCCCTTATCCTGTAAAAAAAAACAACAATCAATACCTCAAATGACGGTGATGGTCTCCAACTTTAAAGCATTCCGTACTGAGCTTTCTCCGTTCTTTCCATAAGTGAAAGTCTCATCACAAATCGGACGAAAGGGAGATTGTCGAAGTCTTGGTGGACGAATAGGAAGATCACAAACGCTTTCTTTAGTAAGGAGTGTATCGAAAATAAGCTATCCACAAGCTATTTTTCTATCAAATTATGATAAAAAACGATATTTTATTCAAACTAAAAATTGATCTTTTATTGTACGAGGTTAAACTTGAGCATAATAAAAACCGGATAATAAAAAAACGAATTTTCAAACTTGCGATCAAACGCTCTTTATCAAGTTCCGGACAATTGTTGCATCGCATTTTTTGGACGCTTGAGCTCAAATTTTTTTTTAACTCCTGCATGCTCCCAGCTGCCTTATCAGTCTTCTTGAAGACCCTGTTGACGATTGCCCAGTAACGTTCGATGGGTCGAAGCTGAGAGCAATTTGGTGGATTGATATTTTTCTCAACGAAATTTATACCCTTATCCGCTAAATCCGGCCAAAACAGTGGAGGTGTACTATGCTTCTTATATAAAGGTAGCAATCTCTTCTGGAGACACTCAGATCGATAGATTTCTGCATTTATAGTTCCGGTAGTGTAAAAAATGGTTGACTTCAAACCACAGGAACATATTGCTTGCCTTCGACCTGTCCGCATCGCTCACATTCTCCCCTTGTTTCGAGATTTTCTGCTTCTTGTAGGTCTTCAAGTGATTTCGCCACTTGATACGCTGGATCAATTCGACACTTGTTCCTGCTTTTTTGGCGAAATCACGTATTGACCTTGATTTGTTCTTCATTCGCCCGGGTTGGCGGTTCAATGCATAGGGCACTGGTCTTACAAACCAGTTGTCGTATGTTCGAGTCCCGACCTGGAAGGATTCGTAGTGTAAGTAGGATCGTAGCACCAGCCATGCAATGGTTCTGTACACTATGAATCGGCTGCGAAGTCTGTTGAGTGAAACAGAAGGTCAAAATTCCACTACAGGAATGTAATACCGAGGCTTTGCTTTTTTTTGTTCTTCATGATTAGAGATACCACTTTCTAGTCCAGTATCGGGTTGGAAGAAGCCCCGGGTTATCTGCCTCTTCCTGGTAGCTTATCAAAAGAATAGTGTTCCCCAAACTTAGTAATGATGGTTTAAACACTGACATGGTGAATTCCAAACCGCTTCGCCTATTTTCGCATAGTAATACCCTTCTCACTTAGCCATGTGTCCAGAACCTTAGTTTTAACTTCCTTTTCAATACGCGATATTTTGAAAACGCAGAATCTCAACCGCACAAACAAGTAAATAAACGTAAGCTGACAGCCAAACGCACAGCATGCTGTGATCTGAGCATAAAAAAATATCACAAATACACGCTTACAACACAAATGTATGTGGATAGCTTATTTTCGATACACTCCTTATTTATCTGAAAATCTTTATTCTTTTTTCGTATAGCGTAAAATCCAACAGACCTATCGACGTCTGAAATTAACAATTAATAAAAAAAATTTCTTGGTTTTGTCCTTTTCCTAGAACTACTTATGTAGAAAAGTGCGAATGTCCCTGATAAGACACGCTTTGAAATCTTCCAAGAACTTTTCTCAGTTAACCAATTAGCACACACTAATGCCGCATAATGACAGCATCAAATCTCCTAACAGCATTTAAGTCGCTCTTGAGACTAATTTAATGCCGACTCTGGCAAAATATACGACTATTCATTGACAGTGCTTAGTTGTGGCTAGAGTGTGTATTCAGAATTCCTGATACTGATCGATTTTCAACAGATAAGCATTCAGGTTGCTGTTATAAAGCTAGAAGCATGTTTATTGCCTATGAAAGGCTATTTGAATGCCACTATTAGGGCTTATTGGTTACCTTTGATTTCGAAGTGAACTAAACAAATTGAAAATTTGGAAAAGTACTTCTTTATGTTTGCTGGGAGCATTCCGGACGGTAGAATGACGTTGCAAACCAAAAACAATCACCCCTATTCTGTATTTCGATCGAATCGGATTTTGTCCAACGAATGTAGAAATTTGCATTCTCTAATTCAATCGAGTGATGATTTTGTATGGAAAACTCGAACTCGATCGAGCTACAGAATGCCAAATTTCGTATTCGATCGAAACAATCCGATTCGAACGAAATACAGAATAGGGGTCGTTCTCAAGGTTTCGGGTTTGGACCAAAAATTGTCATGTGGACTTACGCTGTTTGAATTATGGTAATTCGCGTTTGAAAGAGTCCTGATGACTTTCCATACTCTAGTTGGGGTGGAAATCATAACTCTTATTATTGGTAACATCTGTTAGATAAAATAAAATTGAAATGCTCGTTCGTTCAGACAACAACAAATCAATTCAACATCATTAAAATTTCAGAATATACCTGAAATTCAACAAAAACATTCTGTTGACACACCTGGTACTGTACGGGCACCTATTTCTTATGATGCAAAAAAAAACAATTAACAAGTATTTCGATCTTCCATTTTCTTCATTTTCTGTTACGTATGCTAGTGTTAAAGGTCGAAAAGTATCTAAAGTTAACACTTCTAAAATGCCATCCGCTTCTTTCAACGACGCCTAACTTAGGTAACAAAATAATTTTCCAGCAAAGAACAACTGTTTCAAACGATCTTCCCGTTTATTGGAACATTTCAATTTGGGTGACAGTTTTCAAACAATACCATAATTAATTTAAATTTCAACAATGATGTTAAATAATCATTTAAATGTTTTAAATTGAAATGTTCAAACCTTAAAATCAAGTGATGGTAAAATTCCAAACTATAACAAATTTCGCAAAACTCATTTCGACCAATACATTTTCAATACAAAATGTCAAATTGAAATGCAACCTGAATTGGGTGGTTCATCGGTTTGACAACTCTACTGGAATGAGTGATGTAATGTGATGAATGAGTAGCCATTTTCGGCCATCGTCAATTCAAACTTCGAATTTTACGTTCTTTCCAAATATGACCCATTCATGGAGTCTTATTTTTCGCTGTAGCATATTCACCATTCGAATGCGCGGGTTAAAAAATAAATTTCTTTAAAGACAATTTGCAAAACCTGACAAGATATCGATCTATTTTATTTCTTAATAGGGAACCTCAATGTTCCGTGAAATTGTGGACAAAATAACTGGAATAATAAACTACTTCATAATCAACTCTCTGCTGATTATTTTTCAGTTCTATTTCCAAATAGTCCAACTTGTTGCGCTACCGTGAGAAATCCCTTCGAAATTAACGAGAACGAAGTTACACTTGGAGTGAGCTGATTGATGACTCATATCGACTTTGACTTAGATCATCTTTATGTAACTTTCAAATAAAGCATTAATTAGTTCGATAAGGCTTATATTAGACTATCACAGTGCTTTTTGGTCAGAATATAGATCTCACATAGAACATAATGTGAGTCATGAAATTGTTTTCGAAAGTTCGGCTGACAATTGATATTTCGTTCGAGGCGCTAGGAACCTATCAGTCCCAAAAGCTCAAACTAAATTCAGTTCCTCAATAATCGACGACAATCTTCGTTTGAAGAATATTCGTCGATTGTAATAGAAAAGTTAAGGATTTACAATCTTTCACGGTATAAAAATATCTCTAAAGAAGTTGAATAAATTAAATCATATTTTGAATTGTTTAAAAAAAAAGGTTTGAAAGGTTTTAAAACTTTTTGAGAAAACTCATAATCTAGATTCCAGATCTTAAAGAAGGGAATCAAATACTCCTTACAAACGGCGGAGAAGCTCATAAACTTTCTCAGCAGTTTGAGAGTGTCCACAATTTCGAGTACTACTGAAAACGATGCCTCCCGAAAATGTGATCATATATCAACTTAGGTGTCGTTACAAGATGCCATTACGGGGACGAATTGCGATGAAATATAAGTCAATAATTAAAAACCTTAAAAACATTAAGGCTCCAGGAAATTGATGCACTGTTTAATATACTTATATAAAAAACTTCCCGATGTTGCCTTGAGACTGTTGGTATAATTCAAACTAGAGAGCAAACTAGAGTTAATAAATGTAGTATCCTATTTCAACCTACACAGAAAAAAAAATATAAATTTTACGGGTGACATAATTCTTCAAACGATACAATTCATAACTACTGAACTTCTCAAATGACACAATATTCCATTCGTACAGAAATTTACTGGCTCCGAGTGTAATTTGCACTCGGCTAGCAAGTGAGACTGTATGAATTTATATGCACGATTTACCAGCCGAGCAGATATGTGCTTCTGTGGCTCAGTCGACTAACTGGTGTGCTTTATAATCTATAATGTTTTTCGGTTCAAGTAGCGTTGTTGATGTCGATCTTTTGATTTTTATTCCTTTCGTTCTAAAGCCATGTAATTTTCAAATCACACAATTTTACATGTTTTTGAATATAAATTTGTGTGAAATATGACGCTCCATTTATGTGCATCTGATAAGATGTAAAATCACAAGAATTTTTCGAACTATGTACAGATTTGTTTGTTCTAGTGGAAGTTTCAAGCAGGCAGGGTCGTCCAATACAGTTATATAACTACTGTCCAAAAAAATTAGAATTTTACAGGTGACTTAATCCCTCATACGATGTAATTCATAAAGACCTAATTTGTAAAATGGCGGAAAATTTTATTTGTAGTGACTTAATGTTAGATGAGCTTGATTTTTACTAGTTTCGACTGTAACTTGCGTTCTACTAGCAGGTGCGACTGTATGAATTTAAATGCACATTTTACCGGCCAAGCAGATGCATGCTTCTGTGGCTCAGTCGATTAACAGACGTACTTGCGATCCAATGATTCTTGGTTCAAGTCGCGGCGATTGCTATCAGTATTCTTTTTTTTATTTCAACGAATTTCATGTCATGGAGTTTTAGACACAATATTAAATGTTCTTCAAAGTGAATTTGCGTGAACAGCGACGCTCAATTTATGTGCATCTAATAAGATGTAAAAATATAGTTGATCACCGCGAGCCAAATCCGATATTGTAACAGTTTTAAGTAAATAAAAAAAAATGCCTTCGACATCTTAGAGCTATTGTAGTGTGCCTTAATAAATATGTTATAAAATAAGAACAATTCAAATTGTGCTCGAAGTCCCCCTCGGCCAGAGAAGCCCATAAAGGGAAAAAAAATTCAAATTGTGCTCGATGTCAATTGTTATATTTTAACGTATTGGTAATTATTTTATTTTCTTTGTTTCAGGTACATTTTGATTTCTTGTGTCAGTTCAAACAAAGTCCTTTGAACTAGAACTATATGTGTTTAATGAAAACAGCAGTGACAAAGGAAAACTTCTACGTATTTTTGTGCAATGCGTTAAAATTTAGGAATAATCGAATTTGTTTTAAATTCTAAAGTAGACCTGGTAAGTATCCATTATGTGCATATAAGAATAATTAAGGCTCCCTGTTTATCTAAGCACCTGTAGTCATCTTCTGTACTCAAACCATAAGTTAGAATGAGAGCTGCACTGCCCATACTCGCATATCAGTCCCATATCGAATTTCGCCAATTTTGAGTTAGCTGTAGGAATGCAATGTGTCCTCAATAAACTCTCAGAAATTTCAATAAAAGTTGAGTAAAATCTCAGAAATTTCAATGAAAGTGTTCAGTAAAATGTAACAAAAAATATCAACTCATGTCTGTCCCATTCAGTGCAAATTTCAATAATTTCATTTGTTTCAATACATGAATAGCAAAGGTGTATATCCGATCTTTCATGTAATAATACTATGATTTAGCTTAGGCTAAATCAAAAAATTCGAAAAGAAAATTTTAATCGGCTTTTTCTCGACATGCCGATTTTCCATATGGGACCGATATGCAAGTATGGGCAGTGCAATCTTTGCTGGATCCATTGATTCTAACGGTAAAATGAAAATAGGTGAATTCACTTGGAGTTTTTACGTGGCAATTGTCGTACTACTTTTTTCTATGGTATTGCTTTTTAGAGCCGAAGCAAAGACATTGTATTCGATTTTTAACACAATTCGTTGATTGAAAGTCGAGTAATTCGCAGAATAAAATGGCGACTCTACTAATAAAATGACTATATTCAACGGCACGGGATCTTGATTTGTACAAAAATTTCAAGACTCTGGCAAATGCAAGTGAATTGAACTTTGAAGCTTTCAACCCATGTTTGCATTTCAGGCCCTTCTGACAAATCGGCAATTTTGTTACTAACACTTTGACTTTTGGCACTAGAAAACGCTAAATATTGATACTATTGCATTAAATATTCGAAATTTGCACTGAATGAGAATGATATGCAGCAACTTCTCGTATGGGAAAGATATTTTATCACATTTTATTAGACGAATTCGCAATTATTACTGCATTTTCTTGAAACTATTGTCAAAATGGACCTCATAGGTAAATTTAACTAAAAAATTATGGACAGAACGCATATAATTTTTAAAAAACTTAAAAGGAGGGACGGATAAATCTCAACAAGTAAGTCAATGCCTTTGACGCTGCCCACCTGGGTTCAATATCCAACCCCGCATCAAGTTTTTAACTAAGGTTCTGATCTTATGGCAAAACCTCTAAAATCAAAGTTGAACTGAATAACCTGAAGACTAAAAAAAATTTTTTTGTTGTAAAAATATGTTTTCTCCAACAACCAAATCTTAAATAAGCTTTACTTCCGTAGTTTTCCTTTGAAAAAGGCCATCAAAAACGGCCGAAACGTCCGGAAAACTTAAAAACAAATCGTCTGCCTCACTTTTTAGATTGAGAAAAGCCGTCCTTTACAATACAACAATCCAAAACCAAGACGGTCAAAAAAAATCTGAAATTTCTCTACCCGGTGAATTATGGGAAAGGGATGAACCGATGACTGTGTATGGTTGCAAACGTTGCTTGTGATGTGTAGCCTCACATTATTACTATTGGCAATATCAAAATTAAATCTCCCTTGCTTCTGAAGAATACCTTTCCGTAAGTTTCTTCTCGTCTATTTGGTTCAAATATCGTTTTCAATTTATGTCCGTTTATGTGTTGTGTGTTTTATGATGTAGATAAAAAATTACACACAAAATTAAAATTATTGTTTTAGGTTTTATGATTACAAAAATTGCACTTCAAATGTGTTTTGGTCATTTTTAAGTTAGTCTTTCGAATGAAGTCTATCCCTGCTAACTTCCAGAAATTGTATTAACAACTGTAGGTTTTTTCCATACACGAAACTTCTTTATCATTTCATAAAGACAATTGGAGTTTTAATTTGATAATTGACCCTTTTGAGACTTAGTTCTGACTTCTACTGCGTCCATTAGTTCATCGTATAGCTAAATTTGAAAAGAAATGATGTGATGATTCAAACAAACTCGAAATAGTTTATGAAATTATCAACAAAATGTATAAAAATTTCAGCTTATTTTATAATTTATAGCTGCTAATCGTTTTGTTTAAATAATATGAAAGTTTAAAAATAAGAGGAATATGTTTTATTAAATTCAAATCGTTTTGACTATATTGAATTATATTAGGATAAGAATTCTATGTAAAAGTAATTCTACGGCGAAGGAAAAGTTATGTAAATTGCCTTAACAAATAAACGTATTTATGGACAAAAAACTGTAGATTTTTGCAGTAAAATGTGTAGGAAAGTATCATGTCTGTCCTCTATGAAAACTATTCACATAGCCATTTCGTATAATGCAAATTACTTTTAAGTAACATTGAAAAAGTGGGTGGATAATGTCAGAGACATAACTGGATGACGTGAGCACTAATAACACTAACACGTTTTTTTCATACTTCTGAATATCAAAAATCATTCTCATAAGTTGATGTATTGCGTAAATTGTGCAAGGTTTCAGTTCTTTACTCTCAGAATTGTAACGGTGCATCTATACTAAAGTACGAACAAATTTAGGGTTGGAGATCCAAGGTGTTTTAGTGGGTAGTTTCAATTATACAGTGGTAGTCCTGTGGAGAGTCCCACACTCTGTGCGTAAATGCATTTCACCTTGTAAAATAAACACCAAAAAATTTTTGTATTTTACTGGTTTCGACTGTAGCTTGCATTCTGCTAGTAGGTGCGACTGTATGAATTTAAATGCACCTTTTATCAGCCAAGCAGATATGTGCTTCTGTGGCTCAGTCGGTTTACAAACGTTTTTTGTGATTCAATGATTTTGGGTTCAAGTCGCGGCGGTCGCTATTAGTATTCATTTTTTCTAAATGAATTTCATGTCATAGAATTTTGGACACAATATTGCATGTTCTTCTACGTAATTTTACGTGAACTGCGATGCTTTATTTATTGCATCTAATGAAAAGCAAAATCACACGATTTTTTTGGAGTGTGTAAGCTGTGAATAAATAACGCACTACAAGAGTGTTTTTCAAATCCTTATGAGCTGCTGTCAAATTTACAATATTTGAATACAGATTTTTTAAAATTTGTTTCAACACTTTAAAAAAAAAATGTTGAAATTCAACCGATTCAGGTCTTCATATTTCCCCTCTTGATACTTTCACAAAATAAAAAGGGGGACGGATATAGCGTGATGGGTTCAGGAATCAGAACAAATTGGCTCAAATGGCACGTTCCCCTTGATATTTGGAGATTTGTGCCTTGCCATCAATTTGTTTTTAGCATCATTTTCCCGATATATAAGAGGGAAGGATTGAAAGGAAATGGTAAGGGTTGGACTAGGAGGATGGGAAAAATTGACGACACAAAAACACATAAAAGCAGAAGTAAATTCTGCACCCCTAAGGGATGCTGAACAATCTGCTGAGGATCACATTTAGTGGAAGCAGAAGGAAATTCTGAACCTCTACGAGGTCCCGAACAGTTAATAAAACCTCCAACCCCCGAGAGGATTTAGAGATCTTACAAAAGCGACACCATTCTGCACTCCCGGAAGAATGCAGAACGACTCGCAGTATGTACGAGAAGAAGTAAATTCGGTACCCCTCAGAGGATGCCAAACAATCTGCCAAACCCTATTTAAGGTGAATACAGAAGGGATTCATTCACTCCAGGAAGAACGATGAACCCTTCTGACTATAGCTCCTTACCACATTGGGTGAGAAACGAGAGAATATCCTTCAATTTTAGCTCCGCATACACAGACTCAACCATGTATGGAGAACCAAAAACCCGGATACGTAGCTGCGTCAATGCGGGACAGTTACATATCAGATGATATGAAGTACCATAATCGCATTCACACAAATCACACGAATAATACTCAGCACGTTGAATAGTAGCCATGTGATAATTGAGTTTGCAATGTCCAGTCAGAGCTCTGACCAGAATACTTCAATGATACTTGGAGAAATGCAGTAGACACTTTGACATTTTCAGATTTAAATCTGGTAGAAATGCTTTTGTCTGAGCGCAAGTTTGCAAGCTGCGCCAGTAGCTGGCATGTTTGGATGCAGCCCAAGAACGTATCTTGTGCTTTATCCAACTAGTTGAAAGTGGTAAAGCTGGTTCAGGACCAACGAAATCATTCGTTGCACCAGCTCTAGCCAACTCATCAGCCCATTCATTTCCAGTAATACCAGAATGGCCGGGTACCCATATGAAGTAAACAGCATTTGAAATGCTGAGGTCTTCAATTTGAGTTCGACATGCGATCACTTGATTCGACCGTGAGTCATTCGAACTGAGTGCTTTTAAGGCTGCCTGACTGTCGGAACAAAAATAAATACGTTTACCACAGATCCTCTGCTGAAGTGCCGATTGTACTCCACACAGAATTGCGTAGATTTCTGCTTGGAACACAGTACAGCATCTACCAAGTGAATGAGACTACTCCAGCCTATTTCACGACAGTAGATACCAGCACCAGCACGACCATTCAACAGAGAACCGTCCGTAAAACAAACTATGTGTTCATCAAGTTGTCGTTCCAGACAACCAGACAATCATTCCTAACGAAGAGGATAGCTCACATTGAATGTTTTAAAAGGAAAACTGCTTGTGAGAGTTAGGTCACTAGGAGCGAGTAAATACTCATCCCACGGAAACATTTGAGACCACAAGCGAGTGTGACTGGTAGCATATTCTAATGGGTTACTGTTCCAAAGCCCTGTAACCCTAAGACGGTATGCACAAGATAATGCTTCTTGTTTTAGGAACACATGTAGTGGTTTAATGCACAGTAGCGCCTCTAGAGCAGCAGAAGGAGTTGTCGTGAATGCTCCTGTCATCGCCATTAGGACCATCCTTTGGAGATGATTTAGCTTTGACTGAACTGTCGCGACTTCTCCTTTCTGCCACCATACAAGACATCCATATGCTAAAATTGGTCTAACGATAGTTGTGTAGATCCAATGAATATATCTGGGTTTGAGTCCCCATGATTTTCCAAAAGCTCGTCTGCATTGGCCGAAAGCCATGCAAGCTCTTTTAATCCTGAAATCAATGTGAGCAGACCAATTCAGTTTTGAGTCAAGAATAACCCCGACGTATTTAACTTGATCGACCACAGTGACCCCTGAACCAAAGAACTGCAACGGACGAGCTCCTGTAATTATCCTACGATGAGAGAAAAGCACCATTGATGTTTTGCCCGGATTTACAGATAATCCAAACCTGACAACACCATTGTTCAACAGATCGCAGGGCTTGCTGCATTAAATCAAAGAGAGTGTTAATGCTTATACCGGTCATCAATATATGATAATCGTCGGCAAAACCATAAGTCGGAAATCCAAGGTTATAAAGTTTCCTTAACAAACCATCAGCGACTAGGTTCCATAAAAGTGGGGATAGTACACCACCTTGAGGACACCCACAGACACTCAGCTTTCTAATCTCTGGCCTACCGAAGCGATGATCAAAGAAGTTGATTGCTAAGCATTGCGTGTATCCAGTAAGGGAAAAACCCAAGATATTCCGTTCACGACTGCAATGTTTAACCTCCTGCAGCCATTCAGCCATCGGCACGGAAATACACCTTGACTTAGGAGTTCCTATTTTTGTGGCCTTTTACGACATGGAATAGGAAACCAGTGGATCAATTCTTGGTAAAAAATAATTCCGCCGGATGCCACACGGCTTACCTGTTTGGTGGACTTATACCACCGGTACAGGTGGACCGTAGCGTTATTCTTAGCAGTTGGGAAACCGCTACCGACACTACACGGCTATCTAGGCTGCTCAGAGAGGGAAGTTAACATTGATGGTCAACTTCCATGGATGGCCGAGCAGCCGTTAGTCGATGCCTTCCACGCAGCCCACCTGGGTTCGATCCCCAACCCCGCACATAGGGTCAGAAAGCTTTTCTGGCCCGAAGAGGCGAATGACTGTAAGGTTAAAACCTCTACAATTAAAAACTTGAAACATAATAAAAAGGTGGATGGATAATGTAGCGTCAGATACCAAAACGGAATGAGATGAGTACGAATAGAACCGATATGCCCAATTGTTCACTATTGATTAGCTTGATTCAATGGAAGAAAATATATCGAAAACAGTGGTTTGGAATCGATTTATTGGTTCTAATGAAGACCGACGAGAAAACTTTCTCGAAGCTCAATAATGTTGGTGGGATTTTAACTTGAATGGATCAGTAAAATAGCGATGAGTATAATTGCTTCACTGTATCAAATCGATTCTAAGGGTGATTGCTTGAAAGCGCTCTGTATAAATATTAGCATCACTACCCACTGTCACCAATAAGGGCGGAGCTGACGCGAGTAAAAATTAAGCAAACACTTGATTGACGGAGTAACTACGTAATCAGGAATCGTTTATTGGTTCTAGTTGAATTTCGTCACTGTTAGGAACTGTTGACATTTTTTTCTCGAATGCGAATGACCAGTAAAATAAAGCTTGTTTTTCACTAACTTGATGGCCAGTTTCGTCTTATGAACAGGAGGGAATTATAGAACTTTTATATTTTAATTAAACTCATCCAGTTGAACAGCCTGAACTGATATGTAACTAACTGCTTCAAAACTATCGTACAATAACGAAAAAGGCAAACACGTGACATCGATGATGTCACGTTTAGTACATATTCAGTAGATATCCAAGAACCAAAAGTTTATCACTCTCTTAAAGGGCACGTTATGAAAAGGTACCCACACTAAAGTAAGAAGTATTCGTGTGAAAAAAGTGCCCTCGGAATCTTAGAACGTAAACAGTGTGACTTAAAAAATATATTTCAAAAAATCGCGTTAAAAATTCTCGCTCCAAATATTTAACTACATTTTAAATAAACGACATGTTGTTGTGTGAATGAAAAATAGGTCAGTTATTGATCAATTTTTCAATATTTTGTTTCATACCTTTAAAAAATCAATCAAATATGAATTTCTAGCATAGGCAAGTCTCGGACTAACATTCCTTGCGTTTCGCCGAATCCATGGAAACGACTAATGGGTGAGTCGAGGTCAGTGTAATTGCTTTCTTAAAGATTTTGAAACCCTCAGATTCGAAAGGTGAGGTTGATCTAAGTTTGCTAATTATAACTCATACGATCAATTACAATTATCAATTAAAGCTGGTCTACCTCAACTGTGTTAAAAAAACCAAATCACTTCGTGAAAACTATCGTTCATGAATTCTTTTCCAAAAATTTGAAACTATCTCAAGAATATTTCAATTTTTGTTATTGTCCAAGACGTAAAGTTAGACATTGCACTTCGGTGCAATAGCTAAAAGTACTGTGCAAACAGCAATCTGCTTTGCCGTTTTTTGTTGAACTGCTAAGTCGCGTTGAAAAAAACTGCAAATGCAAAGATGAGTGGAAGGCGAAACGTAGAACAAGTAAAAACTAACGATTTATTTTTAGTCTTGTTAAGACGTAGGACCGCTTCGAGCTAGTTTTAAATTTTATCTGTATCCAACGAGGCAAACAGATTCAAATGATGAAATGAAATGAAAATTGTTTTGTGTGCTTGCAACAAACTTGACGATAATTTTCAATCCCAACATTACGCATAAAGAATGATTTGAAATAATTGAACATATTGAAAAATGATTCGTTTAATTTCGTTAATACCATTTATTATTTTTATTTCATTTGTTTGCGTGCATCAAATGCTATTATTACTCTTTTTAATAAATTTTCTAGAAGCAGCTGTGAAACGAGCTAATTTCAAAACATTTCATTCCCTTAGATTTATTTCTATGATTTTCAAAAGTTTTACTGAACAGATTTCGCACACAAAAATCAAATTATTCTTCCAATGCAAACAAAAACAATCAACGAATAATCAAGTGTCACTGAGTGAAGTGTCATTATATTCAAGTGACAACCGGCAGTGTGTGTGTGTGTGGAAATCGAACGAGAAGAACGATTCAAAATGCCGTCGCTACTCGTGCTTCATCGCAGCAGGCCTGTGGAGTTTTTTTTCCCGTTCCGGTTTTCTGTACTGGAATGTTGCAGTTGTCGGTGTAAAACCGCTGAACATGTTTCGGGAATTTCACGCATTCAAGAAAAGTTGTTTCAAATGCAATCTTTAAACTTTTTAAATTGTTTTTTTTTTGCCATTTGTAAATTGTCATCAAATCAAATAGAAGTCGGTACTTAAAACCGACTTCTCAAAGTTCTCCGATCTTCTTGCGTCCCGTTCCGGAAGTGCGTGCTAAAAATTTAACCATTTCTTCTCGACCGGAACTGTCAATGCAAAACAAGCGATGGGGTTTTCGAAAAGTATCATCAAGTATCATCCCGACTAACGGAACCAGCTCTGGGTTAGGGAGTCGGACACGAAGACAAACTTCTTAATTATTAAAACTCTTCTCGTCAGACACTTGTGGAAGAAAAACCATAAAAACCAACCACCAATTTTCGGTGGGCTAGGGCAGGGATTGTGACACTTCCGGAATTTTCATTGTTCCGATCGCGGGCGGGCGGAGAATAAAAACTGGAAAAAAACCTACCTGTGCTAGATACTGCGCTAGGAAGTAGAGCTGCTTGTTCTGGAACACCCAATCCATCGACTGTACGGTGGGGAGGTCCATATCACCACCACCTCCCGTGCTCTGCGGAACGGTTGGCTGCATTCGGTGGTGGAGATCGACTTCCGATGCGGACGGTGACGGTGGCCGACCACCGCCAACACTTTCCAGCTGCAGCCGGCCGCCAGCAGTGGACGGCGTAGTGCCAAAACCTTCCGCCGTGGTCGTCGTCGTCGTTCCGGCTGGCTTTGCCAAGGGGGACACCGTGGTTAACAGTTTGAGGTTTTTGTTTTCGAAAAAAAAATTTCAGCTTTCTTCACAACACCCCGGGGACCGGATCCGATCCGGAAGGGTTCACCCAGTCAAACACAGGATTTGCTGTTTGTTTTTTTTTCGCTTCAATCGATAACGTTTTACTTCACTTTGATTTTTTTTTCTCCTGCTTCTTTTAAGACCGCAGGGTCATTCACTGATATCGATCACCAACATCTCTTCTTCTTGCGTCTTCGAAACTGCACCGTTTCGTTCATTTGACGTTTTGTTTTGTTTTATATCTCTTGCTATCTCTTTCTCTTCCCCGGTTCTACTACATATTCACCTGCTCGGTTGCTTCTTTCTGTGGTCGATAAATTGGCCTTTTATTGCATTCTGACAGCTGTCATAAAATTGCACTTTTGGATGGTGGGATTTGTTCTTTTTTGTTTTCTTCTCCGTTGACTTTACGACTCCGCCTTCGAAGGGGGATCATTAAATCACTTTGAACTCTATTTTTTTCGCAACTGGCACTATCATGCAGTTTCGGTTCATTCGGTTCGGAACGGAACTCAAAAAAAAAATAGAAATTTTCAATCCACCCAGCAAATTAGCAAATTTTCTTCTTCCTTACTCTCTATGGGAGATCGAAAATTAATTTCACATCAGTCGAATATCACCACAAAACCGAAATTTCCCTGCACTCTATTTTCGTTTCTTCTTTTCAACAAAGTGTCCCACGTAGAAATCTATTTTTGAGTTTTGTCACAATTTTTCTTCGGCTGCCGTCTGATTCTGCCTCCGGTGGTGTCTTAATTAATTTTCAGTTTGAACGAAGCAAACAAAAAAAAAAAAGATTCGAAACAGGCAACGTGAACGGATTGATATATTTTCGTGAACCGACAACAACAGAAATCACACGCACGGTTACGTTTCGTTTATTGTCACACGGCTGTCATTTCCGAATACTCGGCCATCGATCATCGGCCGTCGTCCCGTCGTCTACTGTCCAAAACTGTGCATTGAAGCCGGGAAATCAACCGACAGAACCGATTCGATCTTCCGTTGATGGAAACCAATAGCAAAAGAAAAATCCGATCATTCACAACAAGGACTCGTCAAACACGACACTACACATCAGCGGGTCGAGTTCGGAACTGGCGTCAAAATCAAACAACTCTCATTACGGATTCCGCAAATTTCGTCATTGATCGGCGGGTGGGCCCCCTCAAATCGCGCGACCCTTCGTACGCACTACTCTACTACTCGAGCTGGCAATTTGGGCCTCTTTTTGGCGAACCCCGCACACAAATCGCCTATCGAACCCCTATCAAAAAACGATGTTTTCTGGTATAATACCAGCAGTTGACTAATCCAATTCAATCATATTACACTGTTGGCGAGCGCGGTCTCGTTGTGTGTTTTTTTTTGCTCACGCTCGTTTCTTGCTGATTCTTGGTTCCGCTGCTGTGTTGCTCGGTCGTAAGATGGTAGTGACATACCAGCGAACCAAAACAACTCACCACTACACACACGCCGCAGCTCTCGGTCACCCGCTCTCGTTCATGTTTCCATACAAACATACACTCTTTTTCACTCTCTCTCTCTTTGTCGAGGCGGAAGATCAAGTTTTTCTTCTGCTGGTTTGTTATTTTTTTTCCTGGTTGAACTTATGGGTCTCAACCTGCTACTGAGATACCGAGCGGTTGGCTCTCTCCGGGTGGTTGGCATTCTCACTATCGTAGTACGAAAAATGCTATACTATACCAATTGGTTTGGCAGATGAGCAACCCCAACGGAGAGAAAGCAAGAGAGTGTAGTCGAAACGACCGACCGACCGAACAAACGAACGAACAAGTGGTGGTTTATTTACCTTTTCCCGTGCACCATTTTCATTTGATCGCCGTACTTCGATGGGACAAGTTCCGCTTTCCGCACACGATGACTCGGCTGGGAAAGCGCGAGGATGTGCTCGTTTTGCGTCCCGTTTGCCATCGTCAGTTTCCGGAAGTGCTGGTTGAGCAGAGATCAGCGATGACGGTTCGGCACAATGAGGCCACACAGGGCTTAGAGTTTCGCACAGCTGATGGATGATAAACTGAATTGCTAATAGAGTAACTGCAATAACAGAACTGTGAGAGTTCTGCCAACTCTGCTGCTTTGAACGAATTGGATGAATTTCATGAAACATATTTTTACATGCCTTCACCAAACTGTTCCGCAACGGCTTAAAACTATATCTAACTCAGCACTGTTTTGTTATTTCGAATACTCAATTTTTAAAATGTTTTAGTTTTTTTGTCATTAATTTCAGTCAGAATTTATTCCATTCGAGGTTTGTAAAGTATTGCTTTCACATCAATATTTCTAAATGGTTCAGTTCCATTTTGAAATAGAATTCCGGATGATTCGGGATCATCGAGTACTATTCAAAACAATAAAACGATAAAGGCAAGTTTTTTTCTTTCGTCAACTGTTGAAATAACTACTGATTTGGGCAAAGCTCGTTAGCAATAATTCAACATGGAAATGTGGTTTATAGGCCACTTTGAAACAGACAAGGAATAATGTCCACAAAAAAACAAAAAATATCCAAGGAAAACTCGCAGAATAAAATTACTCACATTTATTTTAAATCCGAATAAAATCAGAACAAATAGAGTTCACAACTCGCAAAATTAAGAAAAAAATTTCTCGTTATTTTACTGTGCTTTCGAGTTACCCACGTTTCACTTCTTGATGGTCTAATATCTTTCTATTGAACAAAATTGTGGGGCGTTCAGAGGATTGGTTAATCGCACCTGTAACTACGAAAATTTTATTCTCCAACTCACAACTACAAGTGGCTTGCTAAACTATGTGCTTTTTTGAAAACTTTGACATCTTTTTGGGCTTTCAAAAATCGTCGACTTAGCCATGTTGTAATGTGGTAATAAAACTCAAGACCAGGAGGTAGCTTCCTGCCGACACAAGAAAGTCAAAATTAAAATAACCAACATGTTTACTGGTTCTAACTAGAAGATTAATATCGTAATCAATGCTATTTGTTATTGTGTTGGTATCAAAGATGAGGAGGTTTCATGCCTAGTGTAGAAAAAGTGAAAAATTTTCTCCGATTGGATTTTTCCGAATAAAATCATAAATCTTTAAACGACTTCATACATTTACTTTATTATATAAAAAATATATTAATTGTAAGCAGATCGTTTAATATATCATTTCATAAAAGATATAACCCCGTCATTACAAATAATAATAATTTAAACAGTGAAAGTGTTTCGACTGTTTCAAACGACCTCGCAACCGATGATTCTTAAGTGCTTACACACTTAGAAAAAATGAAATTTACGCTTGACGTAATTTCAAGCATGCCAGAATTTCTCCGGTGATGCCATAATATTACATCTACTAACATGCAATTTTAAATTTTGCGTCTGTATCGATGTAAACTTCAGCTATATTAACTGTAAAGCTAATGATATGACTTATCTTTACATGCTTTGAATTGTGAATCACGACGCTCCTTTTATGTGCATCTATTAGGATGTAAATTATTCGATTTAAACATTTCAGAAAAGCAAAAGCTCTCTATCTACTTTCTCTTCCGATTATTTCTAGTACACGAGTTAGCAATGAAAATTAATGATTAATGAAGAGAAAACCAACAAAAATAAACAATTTCCAGAAATGCAATACAAACAATCAAATTTCACTTATTCTGATTTTGAATAAGCTTTGCACAGATCTTAAGTATGACAAACCATTTATTTTTGTACAGATGAAGAGACCGATTTTTGAAAAGGGTGTATGATTTTTTGCATGCCCTTCCTTCAAATGTTTGTAATTCAAAAACTTACACTTTTTATCAAAATTTTGTCTAAGCAGAAATTATGGAAATTCAAGTGGGATTTCGGAAAAATAAACTCCCGGCTTCAAAAATCGACGTATTAGAGCGTTTTTACAATTAATTTAACTCGTGTTTCATACATTGTGACCAAACTTAAATGCTGAAATTTAACGTACTTCCTGGTATGTTTGGAACAGATTAAAAACATTTCTGTGATATTCGGTGATTTGACGCATTATGTTTCGTGTTATACATGGATTTGCGTCAACTGCAAATTTCATAGTAAAAAAACATTTTTTCCAAAATTAGAGGCTTTGTGGTGCAACTCTGGATACCTATTTCGTTTTGTGTGTTCTGCATCAATCGAAACAAATAATAGAACAGTGCTACCCAAATTGTATTTTAAAGCAGTTGAAGCTGGATATCTCAGTCATAACTATTCAAATAGTTTTCAACCGGTACCGCAACAGCCGGCCCAACGTTGTCATGACGAAAAAATACGGACTCATGCACGTGGTCTCATATTCGGACCGTTTCTTCTTCCATACCAGTTTCAAACGAATTAGTGGGATTCCACATCGTGACCTCTTCATGCTTTAGTCATTACATCATATTTCGCCTCAGTCGGGTTTGACATAGGTTTTATTTCGCTTAGAAAATTCCTTAATAAGTTTACCTTTCGGCTTCAGGAATATTCTTTCTATGCCACTCCAGCAACATTTTAGCCATCATCGCCGTTTTAAATATCTGTGCTTCAACTTGTACGCTCTTCAATTTCCAACTTTTTGAATGAGATCTTGTGCTTCCATACCCAAGTGTACTTTTTGTGTGATGTTCAACGTAGCTGTGAACACTTTTTGGGTTTTAGGACATGGATTCCCATGCCCAAAATCGTCAATTCAAAAAAATTCGGTCTTTCGGAGCGAATTTTCTGATGTACAATGTTAGGTTTTAGTCGCAGTTTTCTTTATATTGAAAAATAGAACCAGTATTTCTTGCAAAACGACGCTTATTTAACTAGAATCATGTTTCCGCTTGAAAAAAACACACAGTACCGAGATTGTAAATCACTGGGATCTTACTTACAAACCCAACATTTCTTTAAGTTACTGTTCGAAGCAATTTCTTACATTAACCAGAAAATGCATAGAAAAAAAATATGAATTTTACAGTTGGCACAATTCTACAAACGTTACAATTCATAACTACTTAACTTGTCAAATGATACGATATTCTATTCGTACAGAATTTTACAGGGTTCGAGTGCAATGTGCACTTGGCGACCAAGTGCCTCTGTATGGGTTTATATGTATCAACTATTCTTCAAACAAATATGTGTTCCTGTGGCTCAGTCGATAAACTGACGTGCTTTGTGATTTAATGTTTCTCGGTTCAAGTCGATATTGGTCTTTTATTTTTTATTTCATTTGATTTCAAGCCATGTAATTATCGAAATCAAATAATTTCACATGTTTTTGAATATAAATTTGTGTGAAATACAGCGCTCCATTTATGTGCATCTCATAAGATGTAGAATCACAAGATTTTTTCGAACTGTGTGGTTTTCAAAGCAAACTTCTATTAAATTTTTAGTTTTAATGAACCGTTTCGATACGATTTTTGAATGATTTCAAACAAAAAAAATCCAGAGATTTATACTCTGAATTGATTTTGGGATAACCCAGAAACAACTTTCGAATGTATCCGAAATTTCTACGAAAGTGCCCGTGCATTTTAGAACGATGTAAAATCAAATAAGGGAAAAATTGGTTTTTAAAGGGTAAGTCTCCTGTTATCTAATGCAGAAGTTTTGTACACTAGTTCAAAATATGACGTGAAATATATGAACAATGGATTCCATACGAATGAGAAGACACTTGGATAAGGTCCTTGATTCGACAGTCTTGACAGTAAATTCTTCAAGTTTTGTTATATACATATGTGAGAAGAAACTGCGAAAAAACGTCAAAACGTCCGAAAGTAGATTAATGGAATTTTGATGATGTCTCAAACAAAGTTCTTAGATTTTCTATGTAATATCTGAAGTGATGAGTAAAATTCCCTCATTACCATACTTATGGGATCATCAATCCAGCTTCTGAACTAATGAAGTAGGTAAGTTTTCAAATGATTAAACAACGATCATATTCCTTTAAGCCAGATGTAGGTTTTTCCGTGAAAATAGTTAGACTTCTGATATTCGAAAAGTAAGAGCCGTTCACTCATCTGTCAACATCGTCTTTTCGATAAAAAAATCAGGACCAAATGTTTGCTTGCCCACTAAAATGCAGAAGGGTGAAGAAAGCTGATGCAGCAGAACGAAAATTTATGTAAATTTATAAAAAAAAAACTAAACGTACTTATAAAGCCTATTTCATATGGCTGTAAGTTTTCTGTGATAAAGCGGTCCTTCGAATCTTTTTCGAATAAGTCTCGTTGATAAAAAAATTGCTACTAATAAATTCATTCCAAAACAAAATGACACTCTCTCGCTCTGTAACTTAGATTATATATTTTTCTTCTTCATCTTATTCAAAAGTTTCAACAATTGTTTGATCTGTTCCTGACTCAAGTCTACCGAATCGTCATTATTTTTATGTTTCTTCTTCCTCTTTTTATTGGAGTGTTTGTGCGGTTTTGGCTTGTGCCATCCTTTGCGGTGTTTCTTTTTCCTTTTCAGTTTCTTCAAGTGCTTCCACAACGCTAGGCTTAGGCTGATCGTGTTCGTGACGAGAATTGCCTTCATTCCAACGATCAGTTTGAGCATCACCAAAGTCACCAGACCGGCCACGAATTGTCCAACCAGTGCCAGAACTATGGCCACTAGAGTATGCGAGATTCCACCAGAATTGCTACCGCTAGCTGAATTCTTCGTCAGGTCAAGCTTCTGAATGGCGTATGGAGCTACCGGTGCGGCTGGTGCTGGAATCGGGATAAATTTCTTCACTACTCGAATTGGAGTTTGTTGATGGTAGCTGGAAGGTATCAAGTGTATTTCTAGTCTCGATCGATGACTGGGTTGAATACTGCTAATACTTACTGATGGTGGTTTTCATGGGGTGTATATTCGAAGTCTTCGGAATCGAAATCTACGTCGTTGTAGTCCACCGAATCGGGATATCGGTGATAGTAGGTTTCGACGACGTTCGCCAGAAGTACCAATCCTGAGCTAACCGAGACAAATTTCAACATCTTGGTAGACGTCCATCCGACCGGAGACTGACCGGTTTGGTTCCATTGGATGGTGCAACAGTTCCACTACAGTCCCCGCGCGTTTCGATTCGAAATGAGAACTGCAGAAGTTTTGAATTTAAATGTTAAATGAGCATTTAACTATGATGCCAGGTTAAGTGAGGTTAGCGCAGGTTAGTTGCCATATACCGCTACTCGGAACACCCAGTTTATGGCATATCAAAGAGGGAAATTCGGTTACCGAACCTGTTTTTTTTTGGTTTGCCGCAATTGAAGTGGTCCGCTATTTGCTTTTCTGTGGGAAAATTGTAAGATACCTAATTAGCTAACGGTTGTGGGCTAACGAGGGGCCGCCAATGTACTCTCGAAAAAAGTAAATTTTACTTAAAGTTACATATTGGTATTTAACAATTTTACTACCAAAGTCAAATCAATTCCAGTAATATTCCTTAAATCTGTACTGCCTTAGTACCGTGAACTCATTCTTTGCGATTTTTCTCCGTCAATTCATTCCTTCGACGCTTCCGGAATAGGAAATATACACACACACGAACCGGGATCATATTTCTATGCAAATCATATATTACAAACCTCACCGTCCTCGCGCACTCATCGCTCCGAAATCGAATCGACTTGACCCCGCCGGCCACCCCGCACCGTATCAAACCGTCAGAGAGCTCCACTGCGCGCACACATGCATGCGAAGTGATTTTTATTATTGATATCATTTTGCTCCCCCATCGTACCGTCCCGTTTCGACTTGCATACTCGCGCGCGATTGATCCTGAACAAGCTCGCCTCGCGATTACTTTTCCCGCTCGCCCATTCGTCGTGCCAACGTGAACGGGCTCAATCGTTGTCTCTCTTTCTTTCATTCTTTCTTTCACACGCTCGCAAACTCGCAAACACATGGACCTGGCTGACTGGTGTGATGTGTTCGCCAATTCGTCTCCAAAGTTTGATTGATCACGTCGTTTAATTGCGCTCCACCAACACACTCTCGCCGAAACGAAACGGAAATCGAACGTACCGAATCACTCTCATCGGTCTCCCAAATATGCACATACTGAGAAAGAGAACCTTGCACGGTGCGATGCTGTGTGTGTTGGTGACCAGTACGCTCCCGGCACTCATTCGCTGCTGCATGTGAAAATCATAAACAAAGTAGCTCACCGTGCACCCGCGAGTGGTGTGAGTTATCTCATCGATACATTATTATGATATCACATAATGTTGTTTTTTACCGCTTTCCTAAAATTGGAACAATAGAGCAGGGTAACTGGTGCTGGCCTGCTCTTGCAACCGGATAACATCAGCAACAAAAAAAAAAAAACAACACGGAACCGGTCACTCACGAGCAAATGACAAAAGTGTAATCGCGCGCGCTCACCGATCGGTTTTTATGATTGAAAAAAAATCGTGAGAATCGGTTCCCCCTTCGCTCTCGTCGTCTGTTCCATTCTGGTCGACAGAGGAAACCGATAAAAATCCGTGTGAGCCCACAACTCATCACATGTATTGGTTCGAAATTGACACTTATACTAATAGAGTCGATTAGCCACGCCTTTTTCGATACTCTCGTCTCTCCACCTCGGCCGAAATCTGCTCCGAATGATTTTATTTTGTTCTCGCATCGCACATTGTTTGCCTCGGTGTCATTCCGTTCGCGGCATACTTGCTCACATGCGATCAGCACATGGCACCACATGACGACTGCTGAAGGAAGAGCCCGCTGCACCCGACTGCGGACTGCGATGAAAGCGCACACCGGTGTGCGGTGTTGATTCGTTTTTTTTGTTCCTTCTGTTCAGCCTCCAACTGCCGCAGCCCATGCGAGTGCCTCTGACGACTGCACTGGTCTTACATATGCAACATTGTCACCTCACACCCAGTCTCGTTGACGAAGGTAGCAGCCACTTTGTGTTCCGCGTTCCGCTCGCTGGTGGCTCTTGATTTTGCAATGCACAATTTTAATGCCAAGCAGCAGCAGCAGCAGATATGCACACGGAAGAGTGAAGTTAGTAGCTTGGGAGGATGTTCCGGAGGACCGTTGTGGATGCTTCTTCGGTGCCGGTGATATCCGTTTATTGTAACGTGCGTTGGAAATTGGAAAGTTCGTGCACGCGAAGGCATATTTGTTCCTGATTGATGTTATAAGAATTTACTAATGAATTAAAAGAATGAATTTACAAATTGGTTTATAATTAACAAAACCTGCATTCAAAATCATTGTTATATAGTTGGAAATTGAGTCTAGTTTACCCATTTAAATTTAATAGAATAAGGATTTTGCTTGCTATTCACGAACAAACACTTTGACTTGTTCAAAAGTCGGTTTCATTTGAGTCCGTGTTATAATAGCTCTCTTAATTTCATGGACATTTTTTTCTCTATCTATCGATTTCTGATCCAGTTCAAGAATTATAAGGGATTCTCAAAGTTCATGCGAGAAAGTTCCAAGATATTCGAAGTTCTCCTGCAATGATTTGAAGTACTTAAAGGTAGTTCAAACCCGTTTGAGAACAGTTTCAAAACTCGCTTTAAATGTTTGGAAACTTCATCCAATAATTCTCGTTTACTAGCAAGGATCGTATGAAACAAATTCGCACATGAGTAACAAGTGCTCAGATTTTACATACTCCGAGTTAGATGAAACTTTGCACACGTCTTTAGCAGAGCCGTAGTGAGCATTTCTGGTGCCCGAGGCGAACTCAAAAATAATCGCCTCTTCCATTCTTTTAACAAACACCATGAAGATTTTCAATTTTAGTAAATAATTGTAGCTCTTTTCAGTGTTGCATCATAAATCTCGCATTGAAACTGTAAACGCCAAAAAAAGTATTCTGAAAACTATAGTAAGATCATATTGCAGCCAAGCGGACAGTTCCCACAGGAACAAAAGAATACGGCCACCGTCGACAAGTACCCGCGTCAGCTGGACCATCCCTATGTAAGATTCAGCCATTGCCGACTAAACTGGAGACTGGAACCCTCGGAGTTGCGGTTATCAGCATACGGCAATGTGACAACCATGTTACAATTCATGAAATTATCCTAGTCTTAAGTACAGTTAAGAAATACTCTCGGCATCTTAGAGCTAAGGAAGTGTGCTTTAATAAAAATATACTCTTAAATAGAAAAAAGTTCTTCATAAGGTTTTATAAATCAAAATGGAGAACCCTACTTTAAATCTTTAAATCTATTTCGAAACGGTTCAAAATTCAAGAAAATTTCAAAACCTGCTTTACGATCAATAATAAAATTCCATAGTAATAATATAAAGACTGTCCCAGAAAGTAGGGACGCACTTTGATTTCGTTGTAAATAATTCACAAGTGTTAGATATTCAAATGTTATTCGATATACTGATAATATTAGACTACAACAACAGAATATTATTCTCAACATTTGCTACTTAGCCATTGTAGACTAGTTGGCGCACCTTCTTGCGAACGTTTCTCATTAAATTCCCTACAGATTTCTTGGCGATCAGTTTTGACACTTTTTTCCAATCTTTTTCGAACTGTTGACTGGTTTTGGCTGCCGAGATATTTTTCCTAAGATGTGCCTAAATTCCTCAATTGGTCGAAGTTGTGGGCAATTTGGTGGATTCATGTCTTTTGGGACGAAAGTGACATTTTTGGTAGTATACCATTCTACCGTTGATTTCGAGTAGTGACAAGAAGCAAGATCTCGCCAGAACACAACAGGATCCTTGTGGCTTCGAATCATGGGTAGAAGTCGTTTTTGTAAACATTCCTTGATGTATATTTCGCTGTTCATTGAAGCAGTGGTGATGAAGGGTTTCGAAATCTTACCGCTGCTACAAATTGCTTGCCAGACCATAGCTTTCTGACCAAATTTTTCGACTTCAATCGATGTCTCGGACTGGTTAAACACTTGCCCTTCTCGCACCGTATAATATTGTGGTCCCGGCAAGGATTTGTAATCGAGTTTCACGTAGGTTTCGTCGTCCATGATTATGCAGTTCAAATTTCCAGCAAGAATCGTATTGTACAGCTTTCGAACCCTCGGCCTGATCGATGCTTCTTGTTTCGTACTACGTTTTGGTTGTTTCTGCTTCTTATAGGTTCAAAGATTCAAACGTTCTTTAGCACGAAGAACATTTGACTTCGAAGTGTCCACTTTTTTGGCCACATCCCGAATTGAAACTTCCTTCGTTTGCTCGAACGCCTTCAGTATACGTTTATCCAACTGAGGGTTAGCAGGACCTTTTTTCGACCCATTTTCGGTTTATCCTCAAAGGTGTTATCTTCACCGAACTTCCTGATTGCATTTCGCACGGCTTTTTAACTTACTCCTTACATTTTTGCTATCTTTTTCAGTGACAATCCGCGTTCTGTGCACCATTTGTACACAAGTTTTCCGACGTTTTTCTGCTGAAAGTCCACGCATTTCGAATCAAACTAATGAAAACGAATAAACAACTGCACAAGTGGTTAGAGAAGAGTGTAAACAACAGGACGCAGCCATAAAAATTGACAGATTCTGAACCATTGCGAAATGGCAGCGGTTTTTGGTTGCGTTCATACTTTCTGGGACAGTCTTTATTATGTGACATTACATCTAACGGTTTTATATTGGTGAGTCTGTGTAACTCATTTGTACTAAACCAGGGATGACGCTTCAAAATCATTTTCAGAATTTTATTCTGAAGCCTTTGAAGCGTTTTCTTCCTGGTGGAACAACAACTTGGCCAAATTGGTACTGCATAAAGCATGGCTGGTCTGAAAATTTGTTTCGGTAATCTGTTTTACTTGTGTACTTCTAACAAATATTGATAAATAAAGTTAAAATTAGATAAGATTTAGTTTAAAGAACTAATCTGCCTTTTGACGGCATTGATTGAATTTCGAATTCATTGCACTGTTTTCATTATAGTTTGCTTGCTTTAAAATATATCACTGATTGCCGATATATAGCTCGATGAAAGTTGATGTAAGATAATGCTTCAATGCATTTTGAATGCAAATTTCATGCACATTGCTTTCAAGTAACAGTTCGGCTGAAAAGTTCGTATCGTTTAATAGAAACACACATTTTTTTGCCAAAATTCGTTTTTATTATTGAACATAATTGCCATCAGAGGCTATACAGCGATTATAGCGATCTTCCAACCTTTCGATACCATTTTTGTAGTACGATTTGTCCTTTGCCTCAAAATAGGCCTCAGTTTCAGCGATTACCTCTTCATTGCTTCTAAATTTTTTACCAGCGAGCATTCTCTTGAGGTCTGAGAACCGGAAAAAGTCACTGGGGGCCAAATCTGGAGAATACGGTGGATGAGGGAGCAATTCGAAGCCCAATTCGTTCAATTTCAGCATGGTTTTCATCGACTTGTGACACGGTGCATTGTCTTGATGAAACAAAACTTTTTTCTTCTTCAAATGAGGCCGTTTTTTTTTGAAATTTCGTCCTTCAAACGCTCTAATAACGCTATATAATAGTCACTGTTGATGGTTTTTCCCTTTTCAAGGTAGTCGATGAAAATTATACCATGCGAATCCCAAAATACAGACGCCATAACCTTACCGGCCGATTGTTGAGTCTTTCCACGCTTTGGGTTCGGTTCATCGCGTGCAGTCCACTCAGCTGACTGTCGATTGGACTCCAGATCGAAGTGATGGAGCCATGTTTCGTCCATTGTTATATATCGACGAAAAAATCGGTTTTATTTCGATATAATAGCTCCAAACACTGCTCAGAATCATCAATTCGTTGTTGTTTTTGATCGATTGTGAGCTCACGCGGCACCCATTTTGCACAAAGCTTTCTCATATCCAAATATTCGTGAATAATATGTCCAACACGTTCCTTTGATATCTTTAGGGTGCCAGCTATCTCGATCAACTTCATTTTCATTTTGTGGATTTTTTTCACGTTTTCATCGGTAACAGCCTCTTTTGGACGTCCACTGCGTTCATCGTTTTCGGTGCTCATATGACAAGTACGAAATTTTGCAAACCACTTACGAATTGTTGCTTCGCCCGGTGCAGAGTCTGGATAACACTCATCAAGCCATTTTTTGGTATCGGCGGCACTTTTTTTCATCAAAAAGTAGTGTTTCATCAACACACGAAATTCCTTTTTTTCCATTTTTTTCACAATAACAAAAGTAGCTTCACTCAAAATGCAATATCTCACAATTTAATAATCAGACAGCTGTCAAATTTATACACGCATCTTTTGAAGGTTGGTACCAACTGAAAATGGTATGGATTTAATTTTAGTGGCGCCCTCTCATAGAAACGATACGAACTTTTCAGCCGATCTGTTATGTAGGATTAGAGTTATACCTTTTGCGCAGCCCACCTGGGTTCGATTCCCAATCCCGCACTTAGAGTCAGAAAGTTTTTATGGGCTGATTGTATCTATTTCGCTGCGCAAAAATTCAGTTAAATGAGCTTGTAAATTATTAGTACTTTCATGTTTTTCCTTTCTCACATAGAAAGCAATAACATGAAAAATCAACTAGTAAAAATTGACCCGGAGGGCCCAATGTCACATACCATACGACTCAGTTCGTCAAGCTGAGCATTGGTTGTGTGTGTATGTGTCAAAAAATTTCACTAGGTTTTCTCGGAGGTGGCTGAACTGATTTTGACAAACTTCAAATGAAAGGTCTCATGGTCTCATACTGAATTCCTGAATGTCATCTGGATCCGACTTCCGGTTCCGGAGTTGTAGGGTAAAGTGTGTTGAATATTGTTCAACGTCACTTAAAGCATGGAACTTCACAAATCAGAAACCATTTTTAATCCACCTAGTGGTGTAATGATGCCTTTCTCATATTACTCATATTTGAAAAAAAAATTACTAAAAGATTTCCCGCAGAATTTTTTTTCGATCTTGAAGAAAAATAGAAACTTTCTTTGGGTATGAACTAACATAACCTTTTCAATTTGTAAACAGTTATCTCAAGTTGATAAGAATAAATGATTAAACCGAAAGTCGGACCAGGATTGGAACCGGAAGTCGGACCAGGATGAAACTAAACAGCAGCATATGAGACTATAGGAACTTTCATTTGAGCCTGTTTGTGAGAATCGATCAAATCATCTCAGAGAAAATTGAGTGAGTCTCGTTTTAAACTTTTTGACCACTATTTCCTGTACTTCTGGAACCGGGAACTTGGAACCAGTATAGCCGAGGTCGGTTCGTTTAGTAAGTAACTAATATAGCCTACAAATTAAATCAGTTTTGAGCCAAATCTAGAAGAATCTTCTCCTTTCTTGCATCGTCGCTCACACCGTCATGTGCAATTTTAAACACACTTTACCCTATGAAAGCATGATGAAATTCAATAGCAATCTGTGGGACTGTGAGATTTTCTATTTTATGAGTGACATTATTTGACACAATGAATGATATAGAACACTTAACCCTCTGGGGTAATTTTCAAGTGATTGCATAAACTTTCTATATGAGAAAGGCAATAAGTGTACTTTTATAGAAAAGCATTGTTATCATGATTTTGTAATAACACTAACAAGTAGGTACATATTGATTAAAAGATTTACAAATTTACACATTTTCTACCTGAACAATATAGATTTAAAAGTGGCAACCCTGCACGCTATACAAAATTGAACGAAGCACGCTGCAAACGGATCTAAGCTGGTGGTGTTTTCTTCTTCCGTACCGCACGTGCCGAAGCGTACCAGTTTTGCATCGTCATTTTGAATGTTCTGACACTCACCGCCCTATAATTTCGGAACAGGAAGTCGGATTTGGATGAAATTGCACAGTATCTTTTAAGACTATGATAGCTTTAATTTGAATTAAGATTTGTGAAAATCTGAATCGTTGCTGAAAAATCGAAGTGATCATCGTTTTTGGAAATTTTCTTCACTACGTAGGCCGCTACTTTTATTTCGGGAACTGGTCACACTAATGTCAATAGCTAAAATCTGGCAACACCAAAATAAAGCTACGCTCGAACCCTGCGGAACACCGGCTCGTACGGGTAGCAATTCAGATTTACAATTCTGATAGCTAACCGGAAGAGTACGATCAATTAAATAATCTTGAATCATTTTGATCAAATAAATAGGAAATTGGAAATCAGACATTTTTGCCATTAAACCTTTGTGCCAAACACTGTCGAATGGTTTTTCTATGTCTAGAAGAGCAACTCCAGAAGATTAATTTGCTTTCATCATGTTCGTTACTCTGACAAGTTGATGAGTAGTTGAATGTTCATGACGAAATCCAAACTGCTCTGGTAAAAAAATTGAATTCTCATTTATATGAGACATCATTCTCAACGAGATAATTTTTTCAAAAAGTTTACTGATAGAAAAAAATAAGCTAATTGGTCGATAACTTGATGTTTCTGCTGGGTTTTTGTCAGGTTTGAGGATAGGAATTACTTTAGCGTTTTTCCATCTTTTTGGGAAGTAAGCTAATGAAAAAAACTTGTTGAAAATTTTAACCAGGAGTCTCAAGGCAACATCGGGAAGATTTTTAATAAGAATATAAAAATTCCATCATTACCAGGAGCCTTCATGTTTTTAAGTTTCCTAATAATTGGTTTAATTTCATCAAAATTCGTCTCAATAATGTCATCTTGTGATAACACCTGGGTTGAAATATAAGCATATTTCAGTGAGACTTCATTTTCAATAGGACTCACAACGTTCAAATTAAAATTGTGGACACTCTCGAACTACTGAGCAAGTTTTTGAGCTTTTTCGCCATTTGTAAGAAGCATTTGATTTCCTTCATTGAGGGCAAGAATTGGTTTCTGAGGTTTCTTAAGAACCTTAGGAAGTTTCCAGAAAGGTTTAGAATATGGTATAATTTGTTCAACTTCTTTAGCAAAATTTTCATTTCGTAAAAGAGTAAATCTATGTTTAATTTCTTTTTGTAAATCCTTAACCATGTTTTTCATAGCAGGATCACGAGAACGTTGATATTGTCGTCGACGAACATTCTTCAACCGAATGAGCAGTTGAAGATTGTCATCGATGATAGGAGAATTTAATTTAGTTTGAGCTTTGGGAATTGAAAGATTTTTAGTTTCGATAATGTAATGATTCAAATTCCGCAGAATTTTCTAAAATAGTTTCATGATCCACATGATTTTCAATGTAAGATCTGTAATCCAACCAATTAGCTCTATGATAGTTGAATATAGAACTAATTGGATTAATTATAGCTTCGTTGGAAAGTCTGAATGTTACAGGAAGATGATCTGAGTCAAAGTCAGCATGTGTTATCGGTTCACTACAAATGTGACTTTGATCTGTTAGAACCAGATCAATTGTAGACGGGTTTTTCACGGAGAGAAACAAGTCGGATTACTGGGATGAAGAACTGTGAAGTAACCAGCTGAGAGTTGATTATGAAGTATTCTACCATTACTATTATTTTGCCTTCAATCCCACTGGACATGCTTAGCATTTAAATACCCTATTATGAACAATTTCGGTACATCTCTTGTGAGTTTTTGAAATTGGCCTTTGAAGAAATTTAATTGTTCGCCGGTGCATTGGAATGGCAAATATGCTCCAGCGATGAAATAAATTCACTGAATGGTTTCAACTTCGATTCCCAAGCTTTCAATAGCTTTAGTTTTGAATGAAGGTAAAATTTTATGTTTAATTTGCCGTTGGACAAAAATGGCACCTCCACCACCCATTCCAGTAAACTTGTCAAATCGATGAACCACATAATGTGGATTGCTTCTCAATTTGACATTTGGTTTAAGAAAAGTTGCTGTCACAATGGCAATATGGATTTTGTGAACTTTGAGAAAATTATAAAATTCATCTTCACTCGAACATCATTTAACATCACTGTTAAATTTTAAATTCATTATAATATTATTTGCAAATTGCCATCCGATTTGAAATGCTTCAAAAAGTGATGAAGTCGAATGCATTCAGATGATCATTTGAAAAAGTTGATCTTGTAGGTAGATCATTTTATTTTCGGTTATATCGCCTAAATCGACTTCGTTTAAAGAAGCGAATGGCATTGAAGGTAGATTTCTACCTGTTTTAATAGTGTGTGCCATTAGAAGAAGATGATTTCGATCTACCTATTAATAAATTGTGTTTGTTAGAAGATGAACTGGAAGGCGTTCCTGTATTTTGATTATTTACATTAGAAGAATTAAGAGGTATTCGTCTACCTGTTCCCAAGGCATAACTGTCATTAGAAGTAGATGATGACGAGGTTGATCTACCTGTCAATAAATTGTTTTCGTTAGAAGACGAATTGGAAGACGCACCTTTTTTTGTTTTAAATTCGAAGAAATAAGTGCCTTAGAAGAATTAGGCGTGGCATTTGTAACGGTTTTTTGATTTTCAGGTAGGTTCTGTAAATATTTAAGGTCAAACGGATTTGACTTGTTGTCTAAGCGAACGAGCGTTAAAAATTTTTTCCCTGACAGGACATTTCAAATAATTGGATTTATGATTTCCATCGCAATTTGAACATGAAAATTTATCAGTGGTTTCATTCATTGGACAAACGTCTTTCGAATGCGATTTACCACAATTCAAACACCGTATATGACAATTTTTGGTTCCATGGCCGAAGCCTTGGCAACGACGACATTGCGTTAAGTTTGCAATACGATTATGCCGTTCCCAATGAATTTTATTGTGGGAAATGAAACGTACTTTTTCTAAAGTTTTCAAAAATTTTAGGTAAAGTTCATGGGAAATTCCAGAGCGTGGTTTAGAAGTACCATTCGCTCTTTTTTCATAAGTATTACTTGGAAAGGGGCAAAACCAAGCAATTCTTTTAGTTCATTTTTAATTTCGTCAGTACTTTGATCATTTGATAAGCCTTTCAAGACAGCCTTGAAGGGTCTGTCTGATTTTATATCATATTAATAAAATTTATGAAGTTTCTCGGACAAATATCGGATAAGACGTTCGTAATCTTCCAATCCATCAACCAAGACTCGACATTCTCCTCTTCGTCCGATTTTTAAATGAGACTTTTACTTCCGGGAGAAAAGTAGAAAGCTCAGTACGGAATGCTTTGAAGTCGGAAATCATAACCGTCACTGGTGGCATAGATTGATGTTTCTTCCCAGAACGACAAGCATCAATTTTGGGAATTTTTGAAAAATTTTCTTCTATGTCGCTACAATCGGATTCAGGAAGAATCTCGTAGATATTGTTAGACGGCGTAGAATCAACGAAAGGGAAATCCATCCGTTGTCTTTTATTTTTACATTCAGATTCTATAAGATCGTGAATGTTATTAGAAAAATGTTGAATAACGGATTGTGATTTATTCCGTATTGAATTATTTCTAGCCTTAGGCTTGTTGCCTTTCCGGTTGGACGCAGGCATTTTTGAAATGAATGAAATTTGAAATTGAATTAACTAGGCTAAATTAGTCCTCGATTAGACTCCTAGTTTGGAAAAGTCTTGATAAAGACTGATTTTGTGGTAGTCTTAATAAAGACTGATTGGTTAAAAGAACAGTTCTTTGAATAGCCTTAAGGAAGGCTGAATAATTTCTTAGTTTTGAAAAAGAGTGATTATATTAGAATATCACTTTTTATATAGCCTTGAGAAAGGCTGACTAATTATTAGTCTTTAAAAAGACTGTTAGTGATTCAGGTAGCCTTGAAAAAGACTGAAGCCTTGAATCAATGAAACTCTAGGTAGCAAGAAAAAATTTCCAGGAGCCAAGAGCTATACGCGTGCCGTGCGAACGACTGTTCAACACCGACGTTACCAAAAGCTTTATTTCACCAGTTTAAATAACGACTAAAAACCTTACTCTTTAAATGCGGCATACACAAATGATATCGGAAAGTTTCTCTTAGATATTTTAGAGTCCCGAGTGTATGCTAACGTGTTATGACGAGTTTAGGAAAAAAAATCAAAATTTCGAAAATCGTGACTGAAATTTTTCACAAGTGATTTTCAGATTAATAAAGGCAAAAAAACGTCGATCAAAAAACTCACTGAAGAAAAGTTTACTACTGATTTGTGGTTCTCACTGAAACTGAACCAAAAAAATCAGCTGTGAAAAGTTCACTAGTGAATATGCTCCTCGACAGAAAAAATTTGAGAAAAAAGTTAACGCATGGAATTGTCAAACAGAAGATTTTTGGGGAATAAATTTTCACAGCCGTTATATCTCAACTCTTTGCGCAACTTACATAATGAATAAATTCGCAAACGAACAATAACTGAAGCTTTCTGAAAATTTTCAGAAGTTTTAGCTCTTTTAATTTGATGCTCTGTTAATAAGTAGATCAACAGTTGTGATGTATTCGAAATTTATTCAGCACTACCGGTGGTGGTGGGGTAATACTATCAATAAAAGCAGCAAGTACTGTAAGTAATAATAGTTATAATGATAAAAATAATACAATAATAAAAAAACAATCACAAAGCATGTTATTCGAACATTAAAAATATTACCCAATTTGAATATCATACGCAGAAGTAACAGGAGCACAGGCCATCGCTACACCTGCTGTGTGTTTGAGACATGTAAAATGCTGCGCTCCTGATACTTTCGTCGCTATGATCATCATTTGAAATGTGGAAAAAATATAACTGTCCTACGTGCATCGAAAATATCGTAGTCATTATTTCTCATTTACGAATTTGTTCAGTCGAATTTTTTTTTTCAAAATCCTACTATTTTTTTTAAATGCTAATTTCAAATGCTAATAAATGCGAAGTTTTATTGTTTAATGCTCAATCAATCTCTGTACCAAGTCTGTCTGAATGCGCATACTCACTTTTGTTTCGTAACATAACATCATATGAATGATTGGGAATTGGGAAAAGTGCAATTTGTTTTGAGAAACACGGCTAAGCATTTTGAAAGCCAAAACCGGATAAAAACTTTGGGTGCAAAAAGCTGAGATGGAGTTTTCAGCGTTCAAAATCTACCGGATCAAAAATTATTTTATTATTTTACTCTACTTAATCGTGTTGCCTTCTGCTAAACGTGTAAAAATCTGTAGACATTTTTAAAACACTATGAAATGCGTATTAAAGTTTCTATTCGGTTGTTGCATTCAAAAATAGCAATCAGAAATAAATTGCATTAAATTGTTCAGAAGATTTGTTTAAAAACCTTCAACTTATACTAAAGATTTGCTTCATAACTTCACAACAGTTTATTTTTTCAGTTCCGTCTGTTAGGTTCTACTCAAGTGCCAATTCTTTGAGTGTCAATCTATCGCGTGATTTATTAGATCACGAACTAAAAATCATTCAAATCAGAGTAGATTTTTCCTCTAACCTGACTTTTTTTTCATCGCTTCGAGGTTTCAACTTCCAAGCTAAAATGCAAAGGCAAAGAAAGAAAGCTTTTCCCCATCATACCTGTGCGTGTGTGTGTTTGTGTCATCTCATCATTTCACCGCGCGACATCCCATCATAGAAAGAAGAAAAAGAAAAAATCTAAGCCCCCGGCCCGATGCTGACTTTAGTGCATAAAAGCACCTTTCCCAAGCAAGATCGGGAAATGGATCCCATTCATTCACCTCCCAACTTCAATCAGTCCACGTCCCAACCTCGATGGGAAGAGGAGTGAGGGGGGGGGGGGGGGGGTCTCCTGCTGAAGCATGATGAACAAGAGAAGAGGAGGTGATGATGGCAATGGTCGTCACACTAAAGCGCACACATACACATGCGGACACCGACTCACCTCACAGTGACTATCCGAGGGTGGAAAAACGATATCCTTCTCGACAGCTTTCGAATGGAGCAGGGAAATAACGAAATGTGCGATGAGAAAAAAAAATTCCACCCAAAGCTAGAGCACTCAGCGACGAATGGGGCCCCCGTTCTTCGGAATGAGGCAGGAGGAGTTCGGTTGGTGGGAAAGCAAAGTATTACATTAGTATTTTGTTCACATCATTTAAATTTGTATTAAATTCCCCATACTTTTCAACCCAAATCCTCTCTGCCCACTCTGCCAAGGTGGATGAACAAGAAGGTTGTATGGGTGCTGAGTTCAAACTTGACTTGTGCAAAGGATTCGTGCCCTGGAGTGTGAGGTGAGGAGAAGATCCACGTGAGATGATGATACCGTGATATCGGAACTTCGCCCGGCCAGACATCCTACGAGTTGGTGGAGTACCTGGAAGAAAGATGAAGCTTTAATATAAATTATAGATGCTTTCCTCGAAGATCCATCCTCATTTTTCCTTCCTTCGAACCCTCAACGGTAGCGGGCAGAATTTTCATCCGTTGTGAAAGTGAGGTGGGAAATGGTAGATCACGAAGTTCTCCTTCCTGAAAGCTTTCCACCCCCAACTCGTTGGGCTGGTAACCACCCATGGTCTGGATGCACTCCAAAAGTGAACAGGAAAAAAAAACAGTCACGAGAATAGTTCATTTTGCTATTTCTTTTATCATTTTTGTGTAGTCTGGGCATCTCTTTCGGGCTCGTAGTAGTTGTTTTGTTTTCGCTTCTAGTCTGACTACCAGCGGGCGAAAATAGTGGTGGTATTTTTTCGTCTTCCAAGACACGAGAGAGTGCTAATTTTTTCGAGCTATTGCTTTTAAAACTGTAGACCAGATGGAGTCCACCCCGGCAACATACGGTGGAGCTGCTGATGATGAGGGGGGCTGGGGCATAGGAAAAGCTTAAATGATTTGTTCTGCTTTTGCTAGACTCGCGCGTACTGCTGGAATCAACCAGAAGCAACTGTTTGTAATGGAATTAGCGAAAAAGGGAGAAGATTTTTTGCACATAGGGAATTCTAAATTAACTGGTCGGAAAATTGATGCAACGACGAGTGAATTCTGACGTCGCTAGGTTTGGTTTGTGTGATGCTACCTTAGCTAGTGAAATTTTCGGACACATCGAACTTGCTATGAACGGTATTTTTTGCTTAAAATTTTAGTTAAAACAGTCAGAGTCGGAGCACAGGATAATGAAAAATCAGGTCAAGGTATGCTCTCAACAGCTTCTAAGGTCAGTAATATTTTACGACAAATGGAATGTGACAGAAATTTTCAAACACATAAAGCTATCGAAGCTTGAAAAAAAATTCTTGTGTAGCAGGCGAACTGTTCCTGTGGTTTGGAGATCGAACCTCACGTCACCATCCGAATAACCATCTATTAATAAATATATGTGCCGAAGTGCCGGACAAAATGTCCGTCGTATTTCTTCAAACAAGACAGTTGCTCTGTTTTCTTTTGGGTGGATTTGGCATCATACCATAACCGAAAAAAGGATCTTGAGTCGTCATCCAGGTGATTCTTAAGGACTTCAACGTTCTCAACACTCTGCCATCAACTTTATCAGAACTCTGCCAATAGCAAGAAAATACTAGACGCGCACTTCAAGAAGAGCAAGATGCAGTTCACGGCAAACCGACATTCTGCGGCGAGGAAAGTGACCAGGATTGTACGAAGGTACGAAGTTTTAATGCCAGGAGTCAAACAGAAGGCTCACTAATTCGTGTTAGCTAAAAAGGAAACTTGAGTGAATATAATTCCGTTACTCTGTGTGAATCGTAATTGAAAAAGAAATATGTGTCCCTGTCCACCATCTTCATTGGAACTAACAAGATCTTTTTTTTGTCACTAACTTTTTCGTTCGCCTTTCCCCCGTCTCTTCTCGATGGCAATTAATTCGATATCTGTCGAATTTAGACATTTTGCTCCCAGGCCCCTTTTTTACCCCGTTTTCCACAATATTTACTTCTCTTTCATTCTCTTCCGTGTAACATCACAATCCCCGACAACGGAAGACCGCTCCAGTCGATGGCCAGCATGCGGGCCACTCGCCGGATCTTCGTAGCCTGGGGGTGTTTCCCGCGGACCCACACGGACCGAAGGATGCGGCCAACTTAGATATTTACCAACGCCATCTGGAAGACTCTCATGGTATATTCAATGCCAATCGTCAGCTGAAAGCTAATCCAGCTCGAGAATCCTAATTCGAAAATCCGCAAAACCCGATACGACATTACCTAATGATACTATTCCAGTTTTAAGTTAATTAAGATTAGAAAATACCCTTGGTATCTTAGAGCTCAAGCAGGGTGTTTTGAAGTTATAATATATTATTGAATAAAAAAAAAAAGAAATACGATTTGAAATTTGAACAAAACATTTTACCGATTTACTCATTTTTTACCTTTCTACCTTTTTTAAATATATAAAAAAAAGGTTAGCATTCGCTCAAAACTTTGAAAAACTTTTCCGAAGTCGAGTGCCGTATAAGGTCTTCCAAGAAGTATTTACATTATTGTTTTTATTTTCTGTTTTATGATTACTTTACCGGGTTATAAAAACTTTTATATAAAAAATAGCATATTTTTTTAACAATTAAATTGATGCAGTTAGGTTGAATATTCATATATCACATTCGCCCTGAACTGGTGAGTTTAATTCAAAAAGGAAAACTATTATTATCAGGAATAGGAATAAAATGACATCTAATAAACCGTTAAGGAACCTTCAAACCCCGGTTCGATACCGGCACTGATGTTATGCACATTGCAATGACGACGAAACTGATTCGGTCAGGTGTAAATACACTCACAGATTGAGAAAGGTTCCAATTTCTCTAACTTTGACACAGATGTCACCTACGAACTGAAGGTGTGAGATGTGTGTTTCTAGAATAAGGAGTGTATCGAAAATAAGTTATCTACATACATTTGTGTTGTACGCATGTGTTTGTGATGCGTTTGGCTGTCAGCTTTCGTTTGTTAACTTGTTTGTGCGGTTGAAATTCTGCGTTTTCAAAATGTCGCGTATTGAAAATGAAGTGAAAATTAAGGTTCTGGACACATGGTTAAGTGAGAAGCGAATAACTATGCGAAAATTGACGAAGCGGTTTTAAATTCATCATGCCAGTGTTAAAACCATCAATCATAAGTTTGGGGAACACTATTCTTTTGATGAGCTACCAGGAAGAGACAGAAAAATCGGTTCTTTCAACCCGGTACTGGGCCAGAAAGTGGTATCTCTAATCGTGAAGAACAAATCAATGTCAATACTTGATTTGGCCAAAAAAGCAGGAACGTGTGTCGGAATGATCCAGCGTATCAAGAGGCGAAATCACCTGAAGACCTACAAGAAACATAAAATCTCGAAACAAAGTGTAGAACAGAAGAAGCAAGCGCAACAAGGGCTCGGAAATTGTATTCGTGTCTTTTGCAGTGTCCGGGTGCGTTTTGATGGACAATGAGACTTATGTAAAGGAGGACTCAAACGCCCTTCCAGGTCCACAATACTTTACTGTCGTCGTTGGGGAGGATGTGAGCGATGCGGACAGGTCGATTCAAGTGGAGAAATTCGGTCGAAAGGTACTGGTATGGCAAGCAATATGTTCCTGTGGTTTGTAGTCAACCATTTTTTTACACTACCGGAACTATAAATGCAGGAATCTATCGATCTGAGTGTCTCCAGAAGAGATTGCTGCCTTTATATAAGAAGCATAGTGGAGGTGTAACTGTTTTGGCCGGATCTAGCGTCGGCTCACTATGCTTAAACCACTCTCAATTGGTATGTGGAAAAGGGTATAAATTTAGTTGAGCAACATATCAATCCACCAAATTGCCCTCAGCTTCGATCCATCCAACGTTACTGGGCAATCGTGAAGAAGACTGGTTAGGCAGCTGGGAACCTGCAGGAGTTCAAAAAACTTTGGGCTCAACTGTTAAAAAAATGCGATGCAACACTTGTACGGAACTTGATGAAGAGTGTTCGATTAAAAGCTCGAAAATTCGTGAAGGAATAACTTAAATTTCATCCGGTTTTCATTATGCTCAAGTTTAAACTCGTACAATCAAGAATCAACTTTTAGTTTGAATAGAATATCGTTTTTTATTATAATTTGAAAGAAAAATTTGTGGATAGCTTATTTTCGATACACTCCTTAGTGCGGTTCACGTGGACCATTTCATCCAATAACAACTAATATTTCTATACGCAAAAGCATGTTATTCTTGTTACAGACAGGAACGTTGTCGATTGTAGAATACTTTGTAGTTTCCCTTTCCACAGTACGTTATTTCGTTCTTACTCTAACTTTATCACACTCAGCACGGAACAACGATTAATGAAATACTCAATATTTTTCTCAATGGACCAGAAAATTGCTGGTATGTATGTGTGTATGTGTACATAGATGTTTTAACACAATATTTTTGCTTCCTCTGTCCTTTGAGTCAGAAAGGGGAATGGAATCGTGTCCTTTTTGGTACCTCTGGGATCCACAAACAGCGTGGACAGCATCGTCCAAAGTCTGCACACCTAGTAACAGTTCGGCTGAAAAGTTCGTATCGTTTAATAGAAACACACATTTTGTTGCCAAAATTCGTTTTTATTATTCAACATAATTGCCATCAGAGGCGATACAGTGATTATAGCGATCTTCCAACTTTTCGATACCATTTTTGTAGTACGATTTGTCCTTTGCCTCAAAATAGGCCTCAGTTTCAGCGATTACCTCTTCATTGCTTCTAAATTTTTTACCAGCGAGCATTCTCTTGAGGTCTGAGAACAGGAAAAAGTCACTGGGGGCCAAATCTGGAGAATACGGTGGATGAGGGAGCAATTCGAAGCCCAATTCGTTCAATTTCAGCATGGTTTTCATCGACTTGTGACACGGTGCATTGTCTTGATGAAACAAAACTTTTTTCTTCTTCAAATGAGGCCGTTTTTTTTTGAAATTTCGTCCTTCAAACGCTCTAATAACGCTATATAATAGTCACTGTTGATGGTTTTTCCCTTTTCAAGGTAGTCGATGAAAATTATACCATGCGAATCCCAAAATACAGACGCCATAGCCTTACCGGCCGATTGTTGAGTCTTTCCACGCTTTGGATTCGGTTCATCGCGTGCAGTCCACTCAGCTGACTGTCGATTGGACTTCGGAGTGAAGTGATGGAGCCATGTTTCGTCCATTGTTATATATCGACGAAAAAAATCGGTATTATTTCGATATAACAGCTCCAAACACTGCTCAGAATCATCAATTCGTTGTTGTTTTTGATCGATTGTGAGCTCACGCGGCACCCATTTTGCACAAAGCTTTCTCATATCCAAATATTCGTGAATAATATGTCCAACACGTTCCTTTGATATCTTTAGGGTGTCAGCTATCTCGATCAACTTCACTTTACGGTCATTGAAAATCATTTTGTGGATTTTTTTCACGTTTTCATCGGTAACAGCCTCTTTTGGACGTCCACTGCGTTCATCGTCTTCGGTGCTCATATGACCAGTACGAAATTTTGCAAACCACTTACGAATTGTTGCTACGCCCGGTGCAGAGTCTGGATAACACTCATCAAGCCATTTTTTGGTATCGGCGGCACTTTTTTTTTATCAAAAAGTAGTGTTTCATCAACACACGAAATTCTTTTTTTTCCATTTTTTTCACAATAACAAAAGTAGCTTCACTCAAAATGCAATATCTCACAAACTAATAATCAGACAGCTGTCAAATTTATACACGTATCTTTTGAAGGTTGGTACTAACTGAAAATGGTATGGATTTAATTCTAGTGGCGCCCTCTCATAGAAACGATACGAACTTTTCAGCCGATCTGTTAGTTTGATTGCATGTTAAATGTTAAATCTTTGAGATTGTGTACATTCGTTACTTTCACTCACTTCCTCACAGTGTAGCATTCACTCATCAATCATCATTCATATCCCACTATGCGGATGTAAAAAATACAGAAAATAAATCGACAAACATAGAAACAATCAGAGCAGATAGAAAAGGTTACTGTTAGTAGATCAATCACTTGGATATCATTTCTATATAATTAAAGTAATAATCGTGAGACTATATAAGAAACCAGGCCAAGACCGAAGCGGAAACAATGCGAAATTTTCCAAAGTTTCATCGATGAGTATATTTAAAACACAGAAGCAGTTGGTAGAATGCAAAATACCGATACAATACAGATGCCCATCTCAATGATTGACCAGTTGACCGGGTGAAGCACATTTCTTGCCCAAGTGACAAATTCTATGGCGAACTTGCAATAGAAGGTACTGGTATCTTTCGTTGCAAAGTGGTTACTGGTTACTGTAAAGGAATCTGTCCTTTGGGCTACAAGCTATCTTATCATCTCGATAGACGGGAGCCTATCATGTCGATGATGCCTACAGAGTTGCTAGTGTTCATTTGGGCACTAAAGCCTAGTTCGTCCGGTATGAAATATCTACAACTCTGTAACCCCCATCCTCGGCCAGAATAGCCCATAAATGGATTAAAAATATATTATTATTATTATTTTTATTATTATTAATATTACTAGCTGAATTACCCGGCGTAGCTCGGAAATGTTTAGAGATGGTAATGTCGCGAAAAATGTTTTCGAAATAGTCCTGCCTAGTGAAATACTCGGATTGTAAGCACAACTTAGACGGAAACCCGATTGGACACTACATCGTACATGCCCAGATTCCTTACGGCCAGTGTCCCTTCTCAGATCTCACAATAATCATAATTTTCACGATATTCTCGTCATATTGAGTCAGTTTTTTGTTGTTATGTTTTTCGTAAAATTCGATCAATTTTAGCTTACATTTCCCATGTTTGAAGCACTTGTTAGTCTCCCTTTTCCTTAAAATAATTGGTAATCTTCTTTGATGTAAAAATATTATCTGTGTTTGTGAAGAAGCATCGTTTCTCGTCGAATAAATTTCGCATTGAACTCCCCTTTTATTAGTAAACTTACTACAACTCTCCTCCAATAATACCATCTAAGTAGTGTAGAAAGTATCGGCGCTCTTCAAAAAGTATCGATTTCCACCTTTGGTATATGTGCCAAACGTGGTGACGATTCGTTTGGTTGTTTCGTAGTTATGTTATGTAAATTACATACACTCGCGTTCAAAGGCAGATAAAGATTAATATTCCCTTAGTTCTTTGAATTCCCCGGCGGAATATAACCAGATTTTTTGAAATTATCAATTATTTCCATTCGAAATAACAATAGCAATACTAGCACGACTTTGAAATGCTTGCCCCTCTCTTGTTTTACAAAATATGGGACTCCTTCTAGTTCAAATCCCTCTCCTTGTTTGACGATAAATGAGAAAATTTATTCAATAAGCATCTCTTTTTAGAGGCACTTGCTTCAAACTCCACTCTTTTGATCACCTCTGTAATGAACATCTAAGCTCGTCGAGAAAAATCTAAACTGATTTTGTTTCAAATTCACCCTGTTAGTAAACACTTACTATATCCCCCCCTAAAAATATCCTTATTGCAACCTATGAACATCAATAATAACTTGTGCCAAGTTAGGTGTTGTTTCGGAACTATGTTCGATCATTTCAACAATTTGAGATTTACACCCCCTTGAATGAGACTCTTCTTTTATACTCCCCCCTTCTAAAAGTACTCTTAAGATCCAAGTTTGATAGTAGTCCGTTCTGTAGTTTCGGAGTTATGCTGTTACAAACTTTACACCCCCTTTTTAGAGGCACTTGCTACATCCACCCCACTCGAATATCCTTATAATCATATCTGAGTTGTGCAAAAAGTATCTATGATCTAAAAAAGTATCGATTCTCTTCAAATTAGACAATTTTTTTCATGACCCCCCCCCCCTGTTAAGAACACCTACTACGCCCATTAAAATACCCTTAGGACCATCTCAGAAAAGCATAAAGTATCTGTGCCAAGTTTGATGGCATTCCGTTCAGCAGTTTCGGAATTATGCCGTTTTAGATATAACACCCCCCTTTTTGAAGGCACTTGCTGCATCCACCCCCCGATATAGTCATATCTAAGGTATGCAAAATATTTCTATGGTCTTCAAAACGTATCGATTCATGTCAAGTTATATGAATATTTTTCATGACTCCCCCTGTTAATGACACTTGATACGCACCCTCCCTTATAAAAATACTCCTTAAGCCATCTCTGAAATGCAAGAAATACCTGTGGCAAGTTTGGTGGCAATCCTTTCAGTAGTTCCGAAGTTATGACGTTACAAACATACACACTTACATCCATTTATATGGTAAAATCAGCCTCCCAATTTTTTTTTTCATCTAACTTTTTTTTTGGTAAAGAACTCGAAAATATTCGACACGTATTTTTTTATTTCAATATGGTACGTGCAATTTTCGAGATATGATTTTTTGAAATTTCGCGTTTTTAAAAATGAGCCTTTATTCAACAGCCTATGCTGTAAAATCTAATAAAGATACAAAAATTCGTCCAAGACATGAAATGTGCGTCTTTTCCTTAGCTTTTCAGATAAGCGATTCCATGAAGCAACCTTTATAGTTTAATTAATGAAAAAAGTTAAAAATTAATAAACAAACGAAAAAATTTCAAACTTGGGCCTAATTTTTTTCATTTTTTAGTTGAAAAAAGAAATTTTAGGGGTTTACCTCAATCTTGGCAAAGTTTCAGAGTGGAAAGATCAATACTTTCGGAGCAGTGAATTTTTCAATCACGGCCCGCACGCGCGGAGTGTACCGCAGCGCAACTCGCCCGAATACGGGCTTAACTTGTCAACACATGTTGCGCCACTGATCGAATCCTAACTTTGACAGTTTATTGTTAGTAGCATCCCAGTTAAAATCGCGATTTAAAAATGAATTCAAAAATCAAAAACAGTTCGCTTTTACATCTCATTCAAGTCAGTCGATATAACAAAACCGCTTACGTTCGGGACGGAAGAATCCAAGTACAGTATTGTGTAGAGAACAATAGAACGACCTCGAAATGAGTGAACCAAACGAACAAAAGCTACCGCCGACACGAAAGAATACAATTGTTGTTGACTTCAGGTAGTGCAAAATTCGACCTTCGATACGAGAACTTGAAGGTTTGCTTAACGAGCAAATGCATCTTGACATTAAACGTGTGCATTTACTTCAATGCAATAAGACGAATAATGTTGATTACTTCCAATTTTATAAAGAGTTGGATGCAATTCAATTCGCAAAAGACAATAACAATGTGCATTATGTGGAGCACGAGAACATTAAGTACAACATTCCAGTATATATGGATGATAGTGCTACAGAAGTGCGTGTGCATGATCTTCACTCAAGCGTCACGGATTCTTATATTCGCAAAACTATGTCCCAATACGGAGAGATTCTCTTTATCGAAAAAGAAAACTGGAAGAATTTTTTCCCCGGTATTCTAAATGGCGTACGTTTATCACGCATACACTTGAAGAGGCCTATACCTTCTTATGTGATTTTCGGTCAAGATACAAGAATTCCGTGCAAATCATTTGTTACGTATGACAATCAGATGGCCACATGTCAATATTGCCAAAAAACTGTTCACTATGGTAAGCCATGTGATAAACTGGACAAGGAGACAACCACACCAAAGGGCAACGGTGCTTCCTTCACACCAACCCCAAGCAACCACAAGCAACTCCAGTACATCTGTGACAGCCACCAACAACAATGAAGCCACCAACCCTTCAACGAATCCATCATCATCCCCTATAGAACAAAGTACACCAGCTACAGTTAACAACTTACCCTCCAACCAACCAGCAACTGCAATCAATGTACTAGAAGGTGCATCTACAGATACTAGCAACGAAAAGAAGACGGAAATCGATAACAATTCCAACGATGCGGCAATGGATGACGAGACGAACCACAAACGAAGTGCCCCTCAATCCTCGCAGGAGGGAAATGGAAGCTCCTCTCCCCCTAGAAAAAGGTTGTAATGAGATCCACCTCAAAAAAAAATATTTAAAAAATCGGCTCGATCGGCCACGTAAAGCTTGTTCGCAAATAGGCCTGAATAAAAATATCTTTTAAATAAAAATAAAATTAAAAACATTCGTTGCGTCGGGTTTCTTCTTCCCTTATTGAGAAATATGATGTTTTGCAACATTGGATTGCATGTTTTGTGTGCACCGTGTAAAATTGTTTGACTTTAATTATTATTTCAGGGGAAAATTGTTTTTCTGCAAAATATGAATATTCGCGTGCGGGTCGTGATTGAAAAATTCACTGCTCCAAAAGTGTTGATCTTTCCGCTCTGAAACTTGGCCAAAATTGAGTTAAACTCCTAAGGCTTATTTTTTCAACTAAAAAAAGAAAAAAATTAAGCCCAAGTTTGATTTTTTTTATTTCATTATTATTTTTAACTTTTTTCGTTAAATAAACTATAAAGGTTGTTTTATGGAATCGCTCATTTGAAAGCTAAGGAAAAGACGCACATGACATATCTTGGACGATTGTATCTTTATTAGATTTTACAGTATAGGCTGTTGAAAAAAGGCTCTTTTTGTAAACGCGAAACTTCAAAAAATTATTTCTCGAAAATTCCACGTACCATATTGAAATAAAAAAATACATGTCCAATATTTTCGAGTTCTTTACTGAAAAAAAAAGTTAGATGAAAAAATTGTTTTGGGTTGCTGATTTTGCGTGGAATGTCCCATATATAGATTATTATTATTATTATTATTATTATTAAATTCTTTTATGTTTCGCCTTCGGCTTATCGGTGCATTAGCAGATTATGTTGGGATGATAATGTGACCTCGCAGATCAACATAATTTACTAAGCAGATACGTAATCGGAATTTTAATTTATCATGTGCAATGCAGCACAAACCGTCACTAACGAGGTATCAAAACCCCCAAATAATTACTGTTATTGTTTATTTAACCTTGCACACGAAAAGATGCTATGAAAATTTGAAACTGTTTTAAATATTCGAATGTTTCAATCGGTTTATGATTCCGTTGGGTTCGTTTTCTTTGCTATTATCGTTGCAAATATTTTTAAACGAAAATACTGTTTTTATACGGAGAAAGAGAATCTGGTGCGCTTCGAATGACACTGAAGGTTCACTCTCAATCAAGCCCATGCAATTCAGTACTGGACTGGATCCTCGACTCGACAGAAAAGATGCAAAAAATATTTAAAGCTGACCGCACATTTTCAGCCGAAAACGTTGGCCGAGCAATATGAAAAGTACCACCAAATATATAGGTCCGCACTGGCACAGGTTACAGTTTGGGGTCCGTTGATGATGGTTCTTGAGTCTGGTCTCGACAGTTTCATCGGTCGCTTCTCCGCACACCTCATCGAAGCAGATACGACGTGAATGCACTGACCCCCAGACCGGGTTGCGCGCCTACAATTGCGGTTGCCAGTAGTGGAAGCCACTTACCGAGCTTGTGGTGTAGTATTAGCACATCATTATCATAAAAAAAAAGTTTTCACTCTGTTCTAACTAACCCTGACTTTGAAAATCCCAGACGGTGATGTCCTATTTTTAGCTTCCGACTTCCTCAAAAGTTACGCAGTTTGAGGCCTACTTCGGTATGAAATGAGGGCATTTCTGGATGTTAAACAAGTGGCTGAGTGTTCTGCAGACGGAAAGAGAGAGAGAGAGAGAGAGAGAGAGATAGAAAAAATGAAATGCATAATACATATTCATGCGTTTTGGACCTACACTTTGTACCGTATCGGAGTGCAGGGTGTCAAACAGAAAGAAAAAAGTGCATTTTGCTTAAAGGCTGGGAAAACAAGCAAAGCTACAATATCCAGCCGGAACAGAGACACCGAGGCATCAGGTAGTACAACAGAACTTATGCTAATTTTAATTGGATTCGTTTCACACCAGGGTGCGAAAGGTTGGCGGTCGGTCGGTTCGCCGAATCGGGCGGAAAGGCGGAACCGGGACCCCGAAAAAAGGTACACACTTCTTGTGTGTTGAAACGTCCGCACACCAGCTCATTGCGGAGTGAAAACAACCTGTTTTTGTTCGGCCTGCGTTTCCGTGTTTTTGATGGTTGCGTTGCAAGCCGCTGTTTTTTGTTTCCTTTGTTTCCCAAACCAAAAGCTGTATTTGGCTACTTTGGACTCGATTGTTGACAAATCTTATTTGGCTGACTGTAAATTCCTAGCCAGCGGGTCTCGTATCGGTTGGTTTTCTATCGACCAGAGAAAGAAGTCGATTGATTTGGTTTGTCCCGTTTGATTTACCGCGACAAATAAAGCATGGGAAGTTTACTTTTGACCTACATAAAAGAAAAAAAAAACCTGCCGAGCCGACAACGAATCGATAGATGACTACAATTCAATATCAATTAGCACATTTTTTTTTGGTGACTACGAATTTTGAAATGAAAATGTTTGATGAATTTTCAAAGACTAATAGTCACTGCAGTTGTATTTTTAAAATAGTGTGTCAAAAATATCTACCTATAATTATTACTACCAATTTTATATTGACTTTTATATGGGATCCTAAAATTTCGAGCTTGTGTCTTGAGCCCATGCTCAACACAACTTTGGCTACATGATTTTAAACTGAAGTTGGCAGATTCGAGAACACGTGACTTTCTGACCTCACGGAGAAGAATTAAATAGAAGGATTAAAAAAATGTCGCGTAAGCTGTGTCTGAATTTTCGTCTAGCAGTAATCAAAAGGAAAGGTATAGTTGAGTAATCGAGTAGAATTGTTGCGTAGTGAAGGCTCATGGAAGTAATGATTCCAAACTAGGTTTTAAGTTTGTAGCAAAAGTTCTGATTATTTGTTACTTGTCTGTACTGAAATTGATCACTTTTACTACTCGAGATCTTGTTCTGGTAAACTGCCTACGAAAAGATGTTTGGTAGGAAGAGAGAGCGAGAGAAATTGTGTACAAAGACACTCGGCATGAATCACGATATTCACACCAAAAAGTTCCAAATCCAAAAATTCAAAATTATACCCAAAGTTGGTAAAAAAATCGGTGAGCCGTCCTGGAAGAATTTCCTATTAGGTTGCAGTCAGAGTGAGCGCAAAATTCGGAGCGATTCAATGTGTATCGCGTTCACTCTGACAGGTTTGCTCGCCTTGACGCTTCGCATGTCACTCGTGCAGCAACCTTGGTTTTCAAGAAAAGTTCAGAAACCTTCCAATCCAAATAGAACTTCACATTGAAGAGCCGGAGTTTTTGATCAAAGTGTTTTCAAAACTTTCCAAGTATTCAGGTGAGCTGAGAAAGTCTTCAAAAGAAGTATTAAAACGCTTCCGAAGAAGTTGGTATTTGTTTTTAAAAATGTTTTAATAAAGTTCTAAAATATTTCCAAACGAAGAACATGGGAAATATTCAAAAGATTTTAGAAAACATGTTTGGAAAAATTACCGTGACAGATTTAAAAAACTTTCAAACAAACTGAGCTTAGAAAAGCTTGGAAATATTTTTATTCTAAAGTTAGAATAGCTTCAAATACATGCTTGGAAAAGCTTGCAATATAAGCAGAAAAAAATCAAGCCAATTAGGCATGGAAAACCTTGAATTATAGCTTAATAAACATTGGAGCTAAGCTTTGAAAGCTTTCAAGCTTAGTTTAGAAATACTTCTATGGTAAGCATAAAAAAGCTTCCAAACGAAGCTTGGTAAACTGAAACCTTCCAAGGAAAACTTTCGAAAAGCTTCTAAAAAGTTATAGAGAAAAGTTTCAAGCGAAAAGTTTCAAGGAAACATTAGGTTAAGCTTTAAAGAAAAAGTTTCAAAGAAAAAAAATTAAATGAGACGTTTTCAAGGAAAATCTTTGAAAAATTTCCAAAGGAAAGCTTTGGAGAGCTTCCAAGGGAAAGCTTTTAAAAACTTGTAAGGAAAAGCTTGGGAAAGCTTCCAAGGAAAAGCTTCAAGAAGCTTTCAAGAAAAAGTTTTGAAAAGCTTCCAAGGAAAATCTTTGAAAAACTTCCAAGTAAAAGTTTCCAAAGAAAAGCTTCCAAGGAAAAAATTTGAAAAGCTACCAAGGAAAAGCTTTAAAAAGTTTCCAAAGAAAAGCTTTCTAGGAAAAATTTTAGAGAGCTTTAAAAAAAAGAAAAACTTTGACAAGCTTCCAAGTAAAAGCTTCCAAGGAAAAGATTTGGAAAGCTACCAAGGAAAAGCTTTGAAAAGTTTCCAAGGGAAAGCTTCGAAAAGCTTCCAAAGAAAGCTTCAAAAAGCTTCGATAGAAAAGCTTCCAATAATTTTTTTAAAGAGCTTTCAAAGGAAAGCTTTGAAAAGCTTCCAAGGAAAAGCTTCGAAGGAAAAGCTTCAAAGGAAAAGCTTCCAAGGAAAAGCTTCCAAGGAAAAGCTTCCAAGGAAATGCTTTGAAAGGCTTCCAAGGAAAAGCTTTGAAAAGCTTCCAAAGAAAAGTTGAGAAAACCTTTCAAAGAAAAGCACTTCAGGAAAAGCTTTGGGACGAAGGGAAAGTTTTGAAGAAGCTTTCAAGGAAAACCTTCGAAACTTCTATGAGCTCCAAAAAAAAGTTTTGGTATGTTTTCAAAGAATAGCTTTAAAAAACTTCTAGAGGAAAGCAAAAGGACAAGCTTCCAAGGACAAGCTTTAAAAGAGAAGCTTTAAAAGAGAAGCTTCCAAGTAAATGCTTCCAAGGAAAAGATTTGAAAAGCTGCCAAGGAAAAGCTTTGAAAAGTTTCCAAGGGAAAGCTTCGAAAAGCTTTAAAGAGAAAGCTTTGAAAAGCTTTGATGGAAAAGCTTCCAAGGAAAAATTTGAAAGAGCTTCCAAGGAAAAGCTTTGGAAAGCTTTCAAGAAAGAGCTTTGAAAAGCTACCAAGGAAAAGCTTTGAAAAGTTCCCAAAGAAAAGCTTCGATGGAATAGCTTCCTAGGAAAAATTTTAAAGAGCTTTCAAAGGAAAGCTTTGAAAAGCTTCCAAGTAAATGCTTCCAAAGAAAAGCTTCTGAAGAAAAACTTTGAAAAGCTTCCAAGGAAAACATTTGGAAAGCTACCAAGGAAAAGCTTTGAAAAGTTTCCAAGGGAAAGCATTGAAAAGCTTCTGAAGAAAAGCTTCAAAAAGCTTCGATGGAAAAGCTTCCAAGAAATTTTTTTAAAAAGCTTTCAAAGGAAAGCTTCGAAAAGCACCCAAGGAAAAGCTTTCAAGGAAAAGCTTCCAAGAAAAAGCTTCCAAATAAATGCTTCCAAGGAAAAGATTTGAAAAGCTGCCAAGGAAAAGCTTTGAAAAGTTTCCAAGGGAAAGCTTCAAAAAGCTTCAAAGAGAAAGCTTTGAAAAGCTTTAATGGAAAAGCTTCCAAGGGAAAGCTTTGAAAAGCTTTCAAGAAAGAGCTTTGAAAAGCTTCCAAGGAAAAGCTTCCAAGAAAAAGCTTCCAAAGAATGCTACCAAGGAAAAGCTTCCGAAGAAAAGTTTCGAAAGGTTTCCAAGGAAAAACTTTGAAAAGCTTTCAAAGAAAAGTTTAGAACATCTTCCAAGAAAAAGCTTTTCAGAAAAAGCTTCCAAGGAAAGCTACCAGGGAAGAGCTTCTCAGGAAATGCTTCAAAAGTTTCGAAAAGCTTCCAAGGAATGCTTTCAAATAGTAGCTTCGAAAATCTTCCAAGAAAAGCTTCTTAGAACTTCCAAAGAACACCTTCCGAGGAAATTCTTCCAAGGAATAGTTTTAAAGGAAAATATTTAAGGAAAAGGTAATGCTCACAACGAAAGGCTTCGTAAAGCTTCTCAGAAAAAGCCTCGGAAAGCTTCCAAGGTAAAATTTCGAAAAGCCTCAACGTGAAGCTTCCAAAAAAAAAAAGCTTTCATGAAAAATCTTTGAAGAAAATTTTTTCGAAAAGCCTCAAAGGAAAAACTTTAAAAGCTTCCAAGGGAAAAGCTTCCAAGGTAAATCTTCGAAAAGCTTCCCGGAAAAGCTTCGAGAATATGTGAAAGGCTTTGAAAAGTTTCAAATAACTTTCATGGAAGATTACAAAACTTCCCAAGGATAGCTTCCAAGGAAAATCATTGATAACTGTACCAAAAAAGTTTTGATAAGCTTGCATAAAAGCTTTGAAAAACCTCATAAAAAAGGCTTACAAGTAAAAGCTTCCAAGGAAAGTTTCGAGAATCTTTGAAAAATTTAAAAGGAAAAGCTTGCAAAAAAAAGCTAGGATAAACTTGCAAAAAAGCGTTCAAAAGATTCGAAAAGCTTCCAAAACAAGATTTTGGAAAGCTTCCATGGGAAACTCACAAGGTAAAGTTTCGAAAAGCTTTCTAGGAAAACTCCGAGAATCCTTAAACAAGTTTGAAAAACATTCAAAAATTCAAAATCGCTGAAAAGCTATAAAAAATTCATTTTTTTACGTTTCACTTTCTGCTCATCAGTGCGTCAGCAGTTTATGTTGAACTGTTATCGCCACCTAACGGTTCAAAATAAACCACTGAGCAGATTTGCAACGTGCCGAAAGAAACGAAACTAAGTGGCGACGCTGAAAGCAAAATGCAAAATATGAGAATAGTTTTGTACACTTAGCACAAAACCGGTACCCATGCGGTTCCAAACCCCTAAATAAACGTTTCCAAAGAGGCTCTAAGGAAAATCCCCAAGAATGGCTGTTAAGGAGAAGCTTTGAAGAGCTTCGAAAAACTCGCAAAGAGAAGTTCCGAAAAATAACAATGGATACTCGGACATCAGAAAGACTATGGAAATTTTTTCGGGGAAGCTTTGGAAAATTCTCTTGGAAAGATTCTTGAGAATCTTGAAACACGTGGGAAATTTTAAACGAAGGCTGAGAAAAATTTATTTTCACTTAGGGGTAAACCTAAGTTTGTGCTTAGGGCACATGACCGTTTTTACTTTTCTTTACGTTTCGTCTTAGAATCGTCAGTGCAGAGCAGTTCAAATTGAACTGCTTAACGCAAACTTAAACAGTACAACTTGAACCGCTAAGCAGACGTAAAGTTAATGCTATTTGCAAAACACTTATTAATACTCTGCTCTGCACTGATGAGTGTAAGGCGAAACGTAAAGAAAAGTAAAATCTATTTTGTTTTCACTTGAGAGAACCAAAACTGACACGATTTTCAGTTCACTGACGTTGAAACTAGGTTCAAAACTGGCTTCAAACAAACGGTTTGACAGCAGTTAGGATGGAAACTGGGCTAGGTTTGGCATCAAGCGAAAAAAACATAAGAATAACTGAAAACCTTCCAAGAATGCATTAAAGCAGATTATGAATGTGCCAAAAGTTTCTAGAAACATTAAAAAAAAATTCAGATGAGTCTTTCGATACTAAATATTATGAAAACTTTTCAGGTTAGAAAAATTCTCTGCTGCTGTATTTGTGATTGACAGTCGAATTGAAGGAAGTCTGCGTAAAGGGCGATTCTTCTACTCATTACACTATGTCCAATTAGCGTTCCCAAAAGAAAATTGTACAATATTACAAAAGATCTTATGAAAGTTTTCAAGAAAGCCGAACAACGATTCTAAAGAAGCATAGAAACGTTCGTTCGAGGATGTGATGAACAGTAGAAGAACAGAATAAAAGAATCCTCACACTTCCCAGACATTTTTACCTCCGTGCCGTGAGCTGTCAAGTTTGCAGTAGCTTGAACTGGAAAGTGATCGCAGCAATCGGGAGATTTGAAAAAATCTTCCAGTCTGATCCGATTCTTGTTTTCACATAGGCAATTTCGAGAATTAAAAATTTAAAACGTGATAACTGAGTATGAAAGTGCTTTTATAGTATGTTCACATTAGCGCTGATATCAAGTGATATACAGATAAACTTGATATTCGATGATATCATGTGCGATATCACTTGATATCCCATACAATTTTATGTCAACGCGTATCACCATTTTGGCATGATATCCGGGATATCATGTACGATATCATGTCGAGTTGTCAAAAATCGCTACTAGCAACACGGATAATGACATTGAACGTATTCATTTAGGAACGTCACTTTGAGAGTGACAATAAACAATCATCATAATTTTAAATTTTTCAACAAATACTGGGGTTCGGAAACCATTAATTGCAAGACTCCAATTATTGATTGAATTGTAGGAGAGAAAAGCAATATTATTGATCTTACTCCTAATGGGAACATTCAATATGACAATTCGATTGTCAAACGATATCATTTCGATCATATGTGAACACTTCCACGTGATATGCATATCATCTCAGTATATCAAGTGATATAAGCGCTAATGTGAACATGGTATTATTCTCTGCCTTTATGATTAGCTCAGTGTTAGTCCAGTGAAGTATTTTGAGAAAAAATGGTGTAGTGTATGTAGATATGATGTCATTCTCGTACCTAGGTTAGTGTCCTAAATCGTATCCAGGTTAGTTGTTCGTAATAAACCATTTCCTTTGAACAAAATTGAGTTCGTGCTAACGAGTGGGAGATTTTGGTAAAAAATGTTCTGGACCTTGGAATTAAACTGCATTATAAAACGTTCAGTATTTACTGGCTGGTACATTTCAATCAATTTATCAGGTACTACGTTGACATTTTCACTTTCAGCTGTGAGTAAAAGTGACAAGTTATCGTCAAACCGAGTTCCACAGCATTCAGACTATGAGGACATTCGACTAGAATCGGACACTTTGTTTGGTCTAAAACCCGCTCGCTCTTGAATGCCAGCAATCGAATCCTTGAGTGCGATTGTCTTTCATGATAAAATAATTCCGTTGATTGTGATATAGACGGTTTTTTTTAACCCATGCTAGTGCTCTGCCTACCGAGTCTTGCTGGTCACTCGGTCGGTTGATGGTTGAAATTGTGATCCGAAAATATTCCGAGCACGTTTCTAATTACAATTTTTCAACGAATCGCGGACACGCGAGCTGCGGGAAGGCGCTCGAAAGTCTCTCGGTTCATGATCGCTGTGCTATAAATCATTTATTCAGGTGTATAAGAATAATTGTCTTTGCTGCAAATGACTTTGAATTGAGATGTCCACAAGGAACTCTGGAATGACTAAAGGAATGCAAAAAAAACTAGTATTAGAAATTTATGGCCGTACATATTCTTGTCATTCAATTTTTTTCATTTGCTTAGTTGATGTGCTCCATTAGCCAAGTCATCATTTCATAGGCGTGTGCAGTCAGCTGTGAGTTTGGTCTTACTTATTTCTACCAAGAGCACTTTGAAAATGTACAAATGCAGGAAATACTCCCTAAATGATAAGTTTCATTACTTTCCAGGTTCTGCAATCTATACTGTGAAGCGCCATCCGCTTTCAAAACACCCCCCCCCTTTCCGTACTGCCGGTTGATGAATGCAAATTTCAATCATTCCAGGTTTATTTTTTTCTTTTCATGTTCATCAATCTCCCCAAGCTCTCAAACTTGTCGTTTGAGGACGGGTACAGGGAAGTACATATGTGCTAAAAGCTCGCCTTCAGGATTCAGGCGAACGAACGAACGAACGAACGAACGGTGCTCGAAAGAATCCGCAAAAAATACAGCTTCTGATGTACGAAGCTGTAATAAATACAAGCTTCGACTTTCGTACACTGGGAAATGTTGAGAAGACCCAAACTCACATCATCCTGTGAAGAGGTCTTTTATGTCGTCACCATTGCTAAGGCTGACATTTTTGTCCGTTCGTCCTGCTGCTGCTGCTGCTGCTGCTGCTCCTTCGTTGCCACCGTCGATCGTGGACTCGTTGCACTTCCAATTTGCAGTATTTTAATCACCGTTCGAGCTTTATTTTTTTCTTCATATTTCCTCTATAGATACACATTTCCGTTGAAGCAGCAGTGGATTCATTTTCAAGTTTGCTTCCCAACTGATATTTCTGTATGGTTTCGTTTTTTTTCTATAGTAAGTTCCAACCAACAGTGTTATCTTCGGTATCTCGTCCAAATATCCACTCGTTTTCTGGATGTCTTTCGAGCATGATAAGACTAGGATAGTTTAGGGAGGCTTCCGGTGAGTGCAAAAGAGATGAGGGGGGCGGATTCTGTGGTTGGTTTGTTTCGAGATGAAAGTTTATATTTATGTGATGAATAAATCTTTACCTTTGACAAACGGCTGGAAACTTATTTTGGTTAAGTTCGATCAACTATACGGAATTATGAATGCATTTTACGGTGAGGTTTTTAAATAGGTTTTTGAAATAACTTTAAGTAAATTTTTGTATATTCTTAAAGAATTAAGAAGGTTGAAAAAAAAACGATTAAATCGAATTAAATTGAAACGTTGGAAAAATCATATAACCACTCACGGGTTTAGTTTAGATGGCTGCTGAAAAAGTCATCAATTTTTTTTATTATGAAACAAAACATTCCCTAGTTATCGAACCGTCGAATGAAAAACAATGATTTGGTTTAAGCAGTTCATGTTGTTACAATGTTCATGAGTAGCATTCCAAGCTACCCGTTTTTTGCCTTTTTCATATAGAACGGTATATGCAATCACTTGAAAAATCGACTGATTAAAATTGGCCCGTACACCATACGCCATTCGACTCAGTTCATCGAGCAATGTGTGTGTGTTTGTGAGCTTAGATTCGAATGTAAGGTCTTCCTGAATTTCATCTGTATCCGACTTCCGATTCCGGAATTATAGGGTAGTGTGTTAAAAATTGTATACCATCACTTAAAAAGATGATATATAACATAAAAAAATCTAGAAAATACCACAGTATTCCATATGAAGGTACGATTGTTTTACGAAAGGCATCATTACACCACTACACTAAAACCTCAATTTACGCGAACTTTTCTACGCGAATTTAATTTACGCAATGATCGCGTGAACAAGGTTTTTGCATAATGGTGGAAATTTCAATTTATATGCATATGCAAAGCAGCCTGCCGTCAGTACTAGATTGTTTAGTTTAGAATCTAAATAAGATCTTGGGCATCCAAGAATTCTCTAGAAAACAGATATTGTGGCCCTTATTACCGTTCTCACTTCCACTTTCACATTCACTTCACTTACATGTCACTTCACTTGATTTTCCCTATTACCAGTATCACGCTCAGTGAAGTTATCACTGTACTGAAAAAAATCATTTTTTCCAATAAAATTTTGGTGATTTGATGTTCATAATAACAACAAGCTATAAGGGCGGCTATAATGACAAAACCGGACATGTTCAGGGAGGTCATGCAGAGATGTCTGGATGAGCGTATGTTCCCAGACATTTGGAAAAGGCAGAGGTTGGTACTACTACCGAAACCTGGGAAACCCCCAGGGGACCCATCGGCGTATAGACCAATCTGTCTGATAGACACTGCGGGAAAGCTCCTTGAGACAATCATCCTCAACAGGCTATCCCCCTTCATAGAGGAGGCAGAAGGACTGTCCAGCCAGCAGTACGGGTTTCGCAGAGGCAGGTCGACGGCGGACGCCATAACATCGGTGGTAACCACGGCAGAGGTAGCGCAAACGACGAGGAATCCGCTACTGTGCGGTAGTAACGCTAGACGTTAAGAACGCGTTCAATAGGAGTACCGGAAGGGCTGTACAAGATTCTGGAAAGCTACTTCCAGAACCGAGTATTGCTCTACGAGACCGACGAAGGCACACGTAACACTCCAATCACGGCTGGAGTACCACAGGGATCTATCTTGGGCCCGATCCTGTGGAATATAATGTACGATGGAGTACTGAGGTTGAGGCTCCCTCCGGGTGTCAAGATAGTCGGGTTCGCGGACGACGTCACATTGACAGTCTACGGCGAATCCATCGAAGAGGTCGAACTGAGTGCATCACACTCAATCTGCTTGGTAGAGGACTGGCTGCGTAGCAGGAAACTGCAACTCGCGCACCACAAAAAAGAGGTGATGGTGGTAAACAACCGCAAATCGGAACAGGAGGCGTTGGTACATGCCGGAGATTGCGTGATCCCCTCCAAGAGATCACTGAAGCAATTGGGTGTGATGCTTGACGACAAACTCAGCTTCAGCAAGCACGTTGAATACGCCTGCAAGCGCGCATCAAAAGCGATCGCGGCGCTGTCTAGATTGATGGCCAACAGCTCGCCTGTGCGCTCCAGTAAACGTAGGTTACTGGCAGGAGTGGCAGTCTCGATCCTCAGGTACGGCAGCCTGGTATGGGCGTCGGCACTTGGTGTGGAACGCAACGCACAGATGCTGGAGAGTACACATAGACTGATGTGTCTTCGCGTGATCAGTGCATACCGCACTGTATCGAGTGATGCGGCCTGCGTGGTTGCAAGTATGATGCCTATCGGTCTGATAGTGAAGGAAGACAGCATGCAAGGAGACCGGAACGCCCGTAGGGCCTCCAAAGCCGCTTCTCTACGCACATGGCAACAAGAGTGGGACAGCTCAATCAAGGGTAGGTGGACACACCGACTCATACCTAGGGTCTCGAGTTGGTTAGATAGACCTTACGGAGAAGTGAACTTCGGCCTGACGCAATTCCTCACAGGCCACGGGTGCTTCAGATGGTACCTCCACAGGTTCGGTCACGCAACATCCCCTGTATGTCCTGGCTGCCCAGACGAGATCGAGACGGCAGAACACGTCTTGTTCGTCTGTTCCCGTTTTGCGGCTCAAAGGAGTGAGCTACTGGAGGCATGCGGCATTGACACCACACCGGAGAACCTGATACAGAGAATGTGCCACTGCGTAGAGAACTGGAACGCAGTGTCGACCGCGGCATTCCAAATTACGAGCATATTGCAGCGAAAATGGAGTGCGGATCAACAACAGGCAGCCGCGACCGCTAGCCGCGTGTAACTGTAGTAGGCTCAAGAGAGATCAACGAATAAACGTCGGTCCGGGAGAACCTCCTTCGCCGGGGAGCTTTTCGTCGGAGTAGTCTAGATCCATCGTCGGGGACTAGACGAGTAGTACGTCAAACTGCTAGGATCGTCGGGGAGCCAGTGAACCGGAAGCTATCCTCCAACTGGAATCACTGGATCGACCCAGGCATCCTCTCGGTCGGGCGTTAACAGGTATCGAAAGCGTCGGTTTCGGGAGAGCCTCCTTCGTCGGGGATCATCTGAGCGCCAGTGAACCGGAAGTCACGCTCCAACCGGAATCATTGGAACGACTTAGGCATCCTTTCGGTCGGGTCGGAAGGACTTCCCTCGTCGGGGAACCCTCCGTCGGTGTAGACTAGATCTTTTGGCGGAGACTAGTCGAGTAGTTCCGCGACGTAGCATCAGTTTTGGGTCGTCGAGGCGCCAGTGAACCGGAAGTTACCCTCCAGCCGGCATCACTGGACCGACCTCGTTATCCAACTGGTCGATCCCTCGAGAGCAGGATGCTGATCCCCATTCTGCGTAAATCTGGGGAGGGTGCTGTGAGCACCAATAGCCTTCCACCCCGAAGTAATACCTAGCGGTGGTGCCGGGGAGGTAGGGTTGGAGATCCAAGGTGTTTTAGTGGGTAGTTCCAATCAACAGTTGGGTAGTCCTGTGGAGAGTCCCACACTCCGTGCGTAAATGCATTTCACCTTGTAAAAAAAAATACCTTCTTATGTGACTTTCGGTCAAGATACAAGAATTCCGTGCAAATCACCAGGAAAACGAAAAGAAAACGGAAATCACACACAACACCGACGATGAAGCAATGGATGTTGAGATAAGCCGCGGACGAAGTAACCCCCGATCCTCGTTGGATGGAAATGGAAACTCATCTCCCCATAGAAAAAGGGTCACAACGAGATCCAATAGCAAAAAAAAAAATTTTTAAGTAACAAAAATGTAAGCCAATCGGCCACGTAAAGCTATTACGCAAAAAGGCCAGAATAAAAATTTTATTATAAAAAGAATTAAAGACTGTCCCAGAAAGTATGGACGCACTTTGATTTCGCTGTAAATAATTCACAAGTGTTAGATATTGAAATTTTATTCGATATACTGATAATATTAGACTACAACAACAGAATATTATTTTCAACATTTGCTACTTAGCCACTGTAGACTAGCTGGCGCACATTCTTGCGAACGTTCCTCATTAAATTCCGTACAGACTTCTTGGCGACAAGTTTTGACACTGTTTTCCAATCTTTTTCGAACTGTTGAATGGTTTCGGCTGCCGAGATATGTTTCCTAAGATGTGCCTTCGTTAATGTCCAAAATTCCTCAATTGGTCGAAGTTGTGGACAATTTGGTGGATTCATGTCTTTTGGGACGAAAGTGACATTTTTGGTAGTATAGAATTCTACCGTTGATTTCGAGTAGTGGCAAGAAGCAAGATCTGGCCAGAAGACAACAGGATCCTTGTGGCTTCGAATCATGGGTTGAAGTCATTTTTGTAAACATTCCTTGATGTATATTTCACTGTTCATTAAAGCAGTGGTGATGAAGGGTTTCGAAATCTTACCGCAGCTACAAATTGCTTGCCAGACCAAATATTTCTTACCAAATTTTTCGACTTCAATCGATGTCTCGGACTGGTTTAACACTTGCCCTTCTCGCACCGTATAATATTGTGGTCCCGGCAAGGATTTGTAATCGAGTTTCACGTAGGTTTCGTCGTCCATGATTATGCAGTTCAAATTTCCAGCAAGAATCGTATTGTACAGCTTTCGAACCCTCGGCCTGATCGATGCTTCTTGTTTCGGACTACGTTTTGGTTGTTTCTGCTTCTTATAGGTTCGAAGATTCAAACGTTCTTTAGCACGAAGAACATTTGGCTTCTAAGTGCCCACTTTTTTGGCCACATCCTGAACTGAAACCTCCTTCTTTTGCTCGAACGCCTTCAGTATACGTTTATCCAACTGAGGGTTAGCAGGACGTTTTTTTCGACCCGTTTTCGGTTTATCCTCAAAGGTGTTATCCTCACCGAACATCCTGATTGCATTTTGCAAGGCTTTTTCACTTACTCCTTCCATTTTTTCTATCTTTCTCAGTGACAGTCCGCGTTCTGTGCACCATTTGTACACTATTTTTCGACGTTGTACTGCTGAAAGTCCACGCATTTCGAAACAAACTAATGAAAACGAATAAACAACTGCACAAGTGGTTAGATAAGAGTGTAAACAACAGGACGCAGTCATAAAAATTGACAGATTCTGAACCATTTCGAAATGGCAGCGGTTTTTGGTTGCGTCCATACTTTCTGGGATAGTCTTTATACACAGTCTGGCAATGATTGGTGCTGTGTGGAATTTACCAAGAGAGAATCGTAAGTTGACAATTATCGCAGAAAATCGAATCGATGATACGACTTGATGGTTCTCATACTAGGTTGCAATATTTGAAATCCCTCGTGTGAAGCATTCACACACATTTTTATAGACACAACTTATACAAAGGTTATATGCACATAGTTAGAATAAGCGGCAATAGTAAAATGATTCTATCGCAATTATCCACTGCCCATATAGAATCGGATCGCAAAACGAGAATAGGCGACCGTTGGTTGCTTCAGAGAGGATCCCCACAGCAGCGTGCTAGCCTTTGATGCTCAGACGGGTCATCGAGAGAAATTCGCTCTAGCACTGTTAAAAGAACCATACCGTTTTTTGTTGCTGAGATGATATCCGTCTCTCTTTGATGTCACTGATTGAATCGGGTGAAGCAGCGTTCTTAGATACGATAAAAGCTATCCTTGTTTAAATGTATCAATTTACCAATGCAACATTCGCCATCTATAGTTATAATCTTTTTTAAGGTAGCCGATGAAAAAAAATCCATAAGTGACATGAAATGTCATAACCATACTTACCCACATTTGCGTTTTCGGCCACTTTAGACGATCATTACCGACTGCAGTCTGCTCGACTCTCGATCGCTTTGGCTCCGGAGTGTAATAATGGGTCCAGGTTTCGTCCATTGTCACATATCGATACTAGAAAACCGAACCAACTTCAAAAAGCGCTGGCAACAACACGACACGTTGTCGTTTTTGGACTACCGTGAGTAAACGCGGAACCCTCTGTGACGTCAGCTTACTCATAGACAAATGTTTATGCGAAATAGTGTACCCAATACAGAGTATGATATCTTTAAGGTGTTGTTAGCTATCTCAAAATTTTGATTTGCGATTTTCAAAAACTATTTGGTGGTCGTTTCTCTCGGTCTCCAGTGTAATGACCTCATTTGGTCGGCCGAAGCGTTCTGCATCTTCAGTGTCAGTACAGCACATTTAAACTCAGGTTGGAACTCATGAAAAATGATGCGGAAATTTTGTTGGTAACACTATCTATGTGTCAGTCCCGGGATTTATTGATACTTTTGAGATATGATGAATAAATTGCAAGATTTTACATTTGCTCATCTTACCACTACAACCAATCAATCATTGATTGTATTGATTTGTTCTGGCAGCCGCCTAGAATAAAGCCTTGTAGATCTTGTTAGTCAATTGCTTACGTGATAGAAATTAGGTTATATGAGCCTACCAAAGTTTTCGTATAATTTAAGAAATACCGAATTACTCAAACTTACTTTTCAAACCAAGTTCTATATTGAACGAAAATTGCGTGTTCGATCTGACCAAATGTTATTCATTATTCGAGATTCGAAATCATTAGATATTTAAGATAAATCCCATCGTTGAGCCTTCGAACAATTACCATTATAAAAATGTACTCTTCAATTGACTCAGAACTTCTACTTCGTTCGTGAAAAAGGTCGCATCTTGAACTAAATCAGTGCGCTTACCTCGGGACGCCATCGGAGTGGCAACAGTCTGGAAAATGAGAAATCTGACCTGATGCAAAAAAAAAGGATTCCGTTCGTCAGATACAACGAAGCAAATCTTGCGACAGCTATGGATTCGGATAGATGATGTTTGATAATTACTATGCTGTGCTCGCGAATGTTTGCGTTCATGTTCGTTCCTTGCACTGGCATTCCTGGCCGTGCGCTAGGGTGAGGAAGCTAGAAGGATCAGATCCGACATCCGACGCAACATCAGCTACAAGATGAACGGAGAAAACTTGGGCTGGAGAATGGGAGTTAGGAAGTGGTGGGCTCGGGGGTCATCCTATTCCCATCAGAACGCTTTAGTGGTGGTGGGTGGGGGTGAACGGAACGACGAAACAAACAGAGCAACGAATCGGGAAGGACATATGTTCCGTGATGCTGTTTTGCCCCGATGCAATGATGAGAATTGGATGTCCCATTGCAGCAACGTTGGCCGCTTGCGTCTGGTCCTGTAAAAAGTCAAAGCCACCACAAACCCCACCCTCGCCTCTTCGGACCCAGTTCCACGAGAACGTGATACGGGGATGGTTCCTTTTTTCGAAGGTTTGCCTCGGATGACAGCTTTCGTTCATTCGCGCACAGTTTTAATTTGAAATTCTGTTAAATGTTTTCTTCTTTCACTTCTTCGACCGTCATCAGTTCGACCGCCCAGCCCAGCCGAGCTTTCAGTTGATGTTCTTCTCCTAGTTGACGAAGAGTTTTGCATTTTTATTGCAGAAAAAAATTGATGGGAATATTCCGGACTATGGATAGTGGTATGGCAAAAGGGGTAACGAAAGTTGAAAAAAATAAAAAAAAAACGAATATCAGCCTGCACCCTGATGACGTTGATGAGACCGGCTCCTGACAGCGAAGAATCCAACTACGTCCAGGACGGTTACAAGGACATATGGAGCTTGTCATCAGTGAGATCTGAACGAAAAATAGAGAAAAACGCCTTCGTGTCATCCACATGCAAAACGTCGATGCGCTGGGAAAACGCCGGAAGAAAATGCAGAATTTGCTGGTTTTGGTACACACAGGGGCAGGGTGAATGCAGCGGGGACGGAGGGACGAAAAAATTCGCCATTTGAATATAGTTTCGCATTCGTTCTCGCGTGCGATGTTGTTTGTCTAGATCAAAAGTATTTGCTTTTTTCAGAAAACTCGCATTCGCTTCGTTGCCAATAGTAGGACAGTTCGGATGCCAGGATGTGCACATTTCCCATCATCGAGCATCCGAAGGAAGTTGGAGCAGGGTTGGGTTGGAGCAGGTTCGAGAGGATGCTTTCCAAACGTTCATTTAGCATGGAAAATGCATTTTGAATATGTATTCGTTCTGCTTGAATGGAAATGAAAACAAGCTTTTAGTTTTGCTCAGTAACCCAAAGAGTTCAACACCCACGCTTTTGGAAATGGGTTGATTGGGATCAAAGGGTTTGTCAGAGGGAACTCATCACCCGCAAAATAATTCATGTTTTAAATGGCGGTTGACCGAAAAGAAGTTTTTTTTTTGGTTGAACTAACTAACGTCGAGCCAGCTAATCTTCAATGCAGGAAATTAGTCCATAATTAATTTATTCATGTGAAGCTTTGTTCCGTACACGAACTGTTAACCATTTCAAGGTATTTCCGAGATTAACCGTGCGAAGCGTTAAAAATACTAAGGTGAGCAGCTTCAAATTGAAAACTAAACCAAATTAGATTCATTCGAAATTCGAATCAGGGTCCGAATTTGATGTACCGAAAAATAAATCCGACAGGTGAGACATGATTGTTGGGAGTGGATTTAATTTCATCACTTTGCGGGATGTGCTTGCTATGTGGAATCGGATTATAATTTGATTGTGCGTCGTTGTGGTTCAGAGCATTCGAACAAATTTTGTAAATTACTAAAAGCATCACCAGTATTTTTTTTATTTGAAGGCGTTCTAAAGCCGATTATGTACTATTCATTTAACATTTTTCAATTCATCGATTATGTATATTGACAATTCTAGTTCGCGTCGCTATAACAGCAGTATTGCACGATTTTCGAGCTATTTTTTTTCAGTGGTATTGCTTCTTAGAGGCAAAGCAAAGATATTTTACCCGATTTTATCACAATTCGTTGATTGAAAGTCGAGTAATCAGTAAAATATGTTTTCTTCTCTACCAGGCGCGTACGCAGAAAGAAATTCATATCATGTTTATATTCAAAATTCAATTCATGCAAAATACAGAAGAACATTCAGGTCCACTTTTCAGATTCATGTTCGGGATTCAGACCCAGAATCCTGCTTCCCGGTTAAGAATTTAGGTTCAGATCTAAAATTTCTGTCAGGTATTCAGACCCAGAATCTAGGCTTGGGATCAGAACTTATATCCAAAATACACGAAAACCTATGTATTCCTGTCAGGAGTTTTGGTCTATAACCCAGGTCCAAAATGCAGCCCTAAAATTCGGATCCCGATTTTCGGTCAAGAAGCCAGGTCCATGTTCTGAAACTAGGTCTAGAAATCAAGTCCAGAATTCAGGGGGATAGTTAAGGTCCAGGGTCTAGTTCAAAAATTCTGTCAGGAGTTGATCCGGGGTCAGAAGTCCAAGTCCAGGTTGAAAATTAAATTCCAGTGTCCAGATGCAGAATTAAGGTTCAGGTAAAAAATCTGTCAATAATTTTGGTCCAGAATCTGAGTTCAATTTCAGAATTCAGATCCAGACTAAGAATTCTGGTCCAGAATCGACGTCCCGCTTTTAGGTTAAGAATGCAGATTCTGCACTCAGATCATAAATTTATGTTCAGTGGTTAGGTCAACACAGATAAAAATATTTTGTGAATTTACATTTATTTTCATGCACATATTTGGAGCAGGCATTTGAATGAAAAGTTACATTACAAAACTAAGCGGTTTGTAAATATACAGTTTTGTTCAATGAAAAACTAAATGAATCTTAATGTAATTTTACATCAATCATGGTTTTAAATCAGATTTTCGTTTCAACTGATGTCTATTTCATAGTACTATCGGCTTACAGGTCGTGTAAGTTTCATCTTTTCTTTCTGTGAAGTTACTCAATTCAGGTCCAGATATTGGCTTAGAATCCAGGTACAGAATCCAAGTCTAGATTCAGAATCCAAACAAAGAATTCTGTATCCGTTTCAGAATACAGAATCAGGATCCAAAGTCAGCATACAGGTCCAGAACTCAGATCCAGAAACCAGGTTGGCCCTGAATCCAAGTCCTGAGTTATGTTCCTGATTCCAGCTTCATGTTCAGAATCCAAAATTAGGATTAAGTTCCAGGTTTACGATTCTGGTATATACCCAGTATCTCTGTCAAATTTTTTGAGTAAAAATCTTGTTTGGATTCCTGAATATAGTTCCAGAATCCCGCTCCAGATGTAGACGTAGACACAAAACCTTCATCGAGAGAGAGTTCAAGCCAAGAAATCAGGTTCAAGTCTAGAATCCAAATCCATGCTCAGTATTCAAGTGTAGATTTCTGCCTCAGACTCAGAAACTCTGTCAAAATTCTGGTTTAAACACCATGTCCAGATTAAGTATTCAGATTCAGAAACCTTATCGGATATCCAACTCCAGGGTTCTGGTTCAGAATCCTGGTCTAGGTTTTGAAGTTCTGTTAATAATTTAGGTTCATGTTCAGAATGGAGAAATCCTAGAGAACTCAGGTCCAGAATCCAATTCAGGTTCACAGTTCAAGTGCAAAATAGGTTCAAGATTTAGTTTCGGAAACTCCAGATCCGTGTTCCGAATACAGTGAAGTCTTTTTTATGCGAGTTTACGTACCGCATAAAAACCGCATAATAAAAACCGCATAAAAAACCGCATAAAAAAACCGCATAAAAAACCGCATAACTCTGAAAATTCGCATAAAAAACCGCATAAAGAAAGACCTTAGCAAGTCATTTTTTATGCGAGTTTACGTACCGCATAAAAAAGCCTTAAAAAAAACGCATAACACTGAAAATTCGCATAAAAAAATCGCATAAAAAACCGCATAAAAAAGACCGCATAAAAAAAGACCTTAGTGTATAAGTTCAGAACACATATTCGGATGAAGAATCTCTTCTAAGAATCCAGGTTCAGATTCAGTACTCTGGTTCAAAAATCTTGGATAGTTCAATATTCTAATTCAGTGCACAGTGGGGTAAAAACGATCAAAAACGCGACTTTGCTCAATAATTTTATAAAAACGTAAGAAATTAGTATTTCTTATACAAATTTTCCTGTAGAATCGATTTATGATAGTTAGAAGATCCGCAAAATTCACTATCATGTCCGTTTTGCTCCAATTCTTCTTTCTTTTGACTTTACTTTGAAAACTAACTGTGAAACCCAGGAAAAAATTCAATTCAACCAATCGGAAGGTATTCCTGACATGCTCATAAGTTAGATAAATGGATTGTTTTTAATTAGATTGACGGCAAACAACTGTATTCTGTTTTACCCCCAGCCATCTTCTTCCATGATCGGTGTAATCCTATTTTCAGGTCTTTCTTCGTAATAACAATCGATTTTCATCAACCGAAATCAGCCTGCTTTCGGTATGCTAGAGGAAGTTTAACCAGTAATTCGACTTTTGATATAAATTGGGGTAAAACGGGTTAAACAGGCTAGTACTGTCATTCCCATTGTGTTTAATTGGATCACAGATGTTTTGCACGTATTATGAACCAATTGATAAATCGTATTGGATCTGCTTTTGGATTGTAGATCATATTTCACCTGAATATTATAACTAGAAAAGAAATGGGGTAAAACGGTGCAACTCGCTCTTCTGCAAGTTCTTCGGTTTCATGTTATATAGTTAAGCTTCAATACAATGCAGTATACAAAGGGAACTTGGGGTAAAATGAACATGATAGCGTTTCGTGCGGTCCTTCTAAATACATGGAATCGATTTTACTGACCATTTTACATCAAAAAAGTGCTTTATGGTCAGCTGTATCATACCTCCAAAAAAATCGTCGCGTTTTTGGTCCATTTTTCCCCCACTGTGCAGTGTTTAGAACAAGAATCCAGATCTAGATATGGCTTAGTTATTACTGGATGAGAGGATTTGGGATCTTAGAACCAGTCATTCACATCTTCATCACCAAAACTTATTTTTTGTCGTAATTTCCCCTGTGGAATGTCGTCGCTTGAAAGTCACAAATAAACTGTTTGATTTAAAATGTTTTCGTTTTTGTCTTTCAAAACTAGAATGAGAAATGACTCGAAAAGTTACTTTTGAGCGAGCTCTTTAAAAAATCAAAGTGCTGTCCACATACGCCAGAAGGAAACACGCCTAATACAGAACTTTTCTCCATTACCCAACGAAAAGACGGTCTGAAATTATAACTGATAAATTGAAAATATTGAAATCCAAAAACTGGCGTCGTAAGCTTTCAGAGACAGTTATAAATCCGTCCGCAACCTTCTCCAACCCGGGGAAATCGTTCTGTCAACTGAACTACTGTGGATGTTATGATACACAGCTTAGACCCGCTAGAACAATGGGTCATAGCTGACAGATGCAACGTGAAAACGTTCATGATGAAGAAGGAAGGGTTTGTATCCTATTTGTTCAAAAGTTAGAAAAATTCTTTCGCGAAAATTTATTTTATTGAACTCAAATAATTATCAAAAAAATCGGAACAAAAATAAAAATTTCCCGAACACTTTTTTCTCAAACCGCTGTATCTTGAGAACGGTAGCATATAGGAAAATTTGGATTAACAACATTTTTATTGCAAATTTAGCGTTCTTTCATAAAATTTTGTTGGAAAATATATGAAAAAACAATTTTCCTGATTTTCAAAAGTATACATTATTTTGAAAATATGTAACTTTTTAAAAAATATTTTTTTTCCATTAAAAAAACTGTACAGTATTGTATTACAACATATTTGAATTATAAATGTTGTTTTTAAAATAAAAAAATCCTGTTTTAATCCACCTAGTGGAGTAATGATGCCTTTCTCATATATAATACTATGGTATTCTATTTTTGAAGTTTTTATACAATTTTGCCATCGTACTCTAAACGACGGCTTAAATTTTTGTTGAATCCTAAAAATATGCAGTAATTTTAAATGATGGTGTACAATATGTAACACAACCGGAGTAATACGGATCCGGATGAAATTCAGGAACCACGAGCCCTCTCATTTGAATCCTAGTTTGTCAAAATCGGTTCAGCCATCTCAAAGAAAACCTAGTGAGATTATTGGACACATACATGAACACACACAGAGCCACTGGTCAACTCAATGAACTGAGTCCAATGGTATACCTTATGATGAAAAAAGAACCGCAATTTTCATTTTAAAATTCCCGCGCTTGTCCAATCGGTAAACTTTTATTCTCTCAACGTTGGCAACACTTTTATACACATTCTGTCAAATTTTGACGCATATCGTACGATTAGTTTTTGTTTGGCGTGTATACAAAGAAGTTGAAAAATTTTAGTGTGGCAATTTTTATAATGGATTAAAATTTAGAACAACGGCTCGCCTTCGAAGCGCCATTCGGTCGATTGTTGTGCGGTTTCGACGTCGTATTCATAGATCCACACCTCATCATGATGATGCATTCGATGAATGTGGGGTCACTATCTGCGTTGGAAATCATCTCTTTGGCCACATCAACACGACGCTGTTTTTGAAAGAAATTCAACTTTTTTGGCACCAGCCGAGAAGCGACGCGTTTCAAACCCAAAACAGTTAAAATGTGTTCGGCTGATCCTTAAGAGATGCTCAACAACACAGCAATCTCTCTAATCGGTACAGAACGATTTAGCAACATGATTTGCTTCACCGATTCAATGTTTTCTTCTGTAACAGTTGTTGTTGGGCGGCCAGGGATCTCATCATGATCTATGCTTGTACGACCACCTTTGAAGCGTTTATACCACTCGTATGCCTGTGTTTTTCCTAGACACAATTCACCAAAGGCTTTTTCTAACATTTTCAACGTTTCGGAACACTTAAATCTATTTGCAACACAAAATTTGATGCACGCACGTTCTAAATTTTCACCCATTATAAAAATCGCCACACGAAAATTTTTCAACTTCTTTGTATAGACACCAAACAAAAACTAATCGTACGATATGCGTCAAAATTTGACAGAATGTGTATAAAAGTGTTGCCAACGTTGAGAGAATAAAAGTTTACCGATTGGACAAGCGCGGAAATTTAAAAATGAAAATTCCGGTTCTTTGTTGATCATAAGGTATGACACAACTTTTTCAAATCAATTTTTCAAGTATTTGCATAGCCTTTCTATATGAGAAATGCAACCGAAAATGAAATTATTATACCTATCAGTCTGTAATTCCGGAATCGGAAGTCGTATCTGGATTAAATTTTGTTAAGATAGGATATGTACGATTATATGGAGTTGAAAGAGCTAGTAAAAATTGGATGAGCGGTCTCTGAGAAAATCGATTGCACGTTTTCGGTTCATTTTGCACAGTTTACATCGTAACTCCCTAACCGGAAGCCGGAATCAAATGTAATTCAATTGCAACCCATAGGACTACAAGGTCTTTAATTTAAATTTTAGTTGGAGAAAATCGGTTGCGCGGTCTCTGAGAAAATCGACACTTTTTTGTAGGACTTATCATTTGTGACAACAACACTTTGAAAAAAAAAATGGTTAGACAAGAAAAAGAACCTTTTCAAACGACAGTCTGGATCAATTTTGGAAAAAACATTTACATACATTGTGTGGCATTTCGGGACAATAAATCGAGTTGGCACGATATTAGACATATTTATAGAGAAGAGTGTTCATAACACCAATACTTTTTATGTTTCGGGAGGGGTTTGAATTTCATTTGGATTCGACTTCCGGTTCCGGAATTACAAGGAAATATGAGCAAATTTATGAAAAAATGCGCACTCAATTTTCTCGGAAATTTTTTTAACCGATTTGTACAAAATAAGAAGCAAATAAAAGGTCTTAAAATTCTTTAGAAAGTCTCCGAGAAGTTGATCCAGATCCGACTTCCGGCTCCGGTATTACAGTGCGGTCAGAGAAAATGTTCAATTTCATGAGAATTTTTTCATAAGCGATGGCGAAACGAGGTGCACATTTTTATATAACTTACTGTTAAATTAATCTAGTTGACAGATTTTGTTAGTAAGGGAAAATATAAAACTACTTTAAGACTACTTGTCCCCGGTTTCCGCATCCGAATTCTCTGCAACCGTCAAACCGATTTTCACGAATCATGGTTCAAAATAAAGCTCTCATTGTCTTTAATTTTACTGAGCAATTTCATCCCGATCCAACATCCGGTTCCGCAGTTATAGGGCGACGAGTGTCAAAACATACAAATCGTCTTTTAAAACGACGATGCAAAACTAGTATGCGACAATATGTGCTGCTTTGATCCGTTCGCAGCGTGCTTGATCAATTTCTTAAAGTGCGCATGGTTGCCACATTTAAATCTATATTGTACAGGTAAAAAAGGTAAATTATGTAAAAATCAAAATGTTTAAATAGAGACTCACTCAATTTTCTCAGAGATGATTTGATCGATTTCCACAAACAGGCTCAAATAAAAGTTCCCACAGTCTCATAGGTAGCTGTTTAATTTCTTCCGAATCCAAATTCCGGTTCAAGAACTATAGGGTAAAGTGTATTTAATAATTCAGTGCGACGATGCAAAATAAGAGAAAACTATAACTAACTTGACATAACTGTGTTAGGTTATACCCAAAGAAAGTTTCTTATTTTATTCAAGATGGAAAAAAATTTCTTCACAGAATCTTCTAGTGATAATTTTGAAAATATAAGTAATATGAGAAATGCATCATTACACCACTAGGTAGAGTTTTTTTTTCATATTGTAGTGTTCAAAATAGAATAATTTCATAAGCATTTCGCTTATCTGATTCTGATGAAGTTTAGTCTATTATATTTTATTTGAGGATACAACTACTGGATCAATTGTTGTTCATGAAATTGGAATACATCATCAATAACTAAATAATATCTCAGTTCGGTTTCACATCTCATCCAAGTCAGTCGATAAAACAAAATCGCTTACGTTCGGGACAGAAGAAACCAAGTACAGTATTGTGTAGTGAATAATAGAACGACCTCGAAATGAGTGAACCAAACAAACAAAAGCTACCGCCGGTATGAAAGAATACAATTATTGTTGACTTCAGACAGTGCAAAATTCGACCTTCGATACGAGAACTTGAAGGTTTGCTTAAGGAGCGAATGCATCTTGACATTAAACGTGTGCATTTACTTCAATGCAATAAGACGAATAATGTCCATCACATCCAGTTTTATAAAGAGTTGGATGCAATTCAATTCGCAAAAGACAATAATAATGTGCATTATGTGGAGCACGAGAACATTAAGTACAACATTCCAGTATATATGGATCATAGTGCTATAGAAGTGCGTGCACGGAAAGACCGAAATCATCATTTTGGCGAAAAAATTAGTTGATTTTCTGATTTTAGTTAGTTATTTTTTGAGACAACTGAAAATATCTTACTTTTGCTAATTTTGATTTTTTAATTCTCATTAATAATAACAAAATGTTTGTTGAACTGACTATTTACTTAGTTGAATTCATCAATTCAACATGCTGTCATTTCTTAGCTAAGGCACACTTCATTCCCATTAAACTAATTTTTTAGTTGAATTAGAGAAATAAAACGTTGTTTTCAACCAACATAAATGGTTGAATTGGCTTCTGCAATTTGCATCTATATGGCGCACTGTCACCGAAAAACCGGTAACACCGTAATGACTATTAACCACTAGATGGCACACTACTACCGAAAAAAATTTCTGTCGCGGTTGTCTTTTCTATATTGACAGGTATAAATACGATGTTGTATTGGAGAAAAAGACATAAACGAAACATAAAATTCTTTTTAAAAATTTTTCTTCTCAAACACTGTTTTCTTCATTCGACTTCGCGAAATCGACTCTCTCACTTAAAACTTTGAGCGCTCGGAAACAAAAACCGAATACAAGTAGTACACCGGATGGCGTATCCCGGAAGGTTGCAAGATACAAAAAACATCATTTGACATATACAATTTGAGTGCAACATTCGAAACTCGCTTCACTGTTCCGCGTAAAAACATTATTACGCACAATCGCTTCAAATGCGCACAAATTCACAAATTTACATATCGGTTTAGAAAGTTATATATGGATATATCGTAACATAATTTGCAAGCAGTTTCAACAAGACTTTTTAGCTTTTAAATTAATTGTTTTGCTTTGACACTTCTCATGAATTTTTGGCTAATAAACTTGTTAATAAAACCAATTCCATTTTTGTGTTCTTTGTGCTGTACTTCAGTAATGATGGTGATAGATAAATAGAAACAAATTTTCTGATTTTATTAACAAAATTAGTTGTCAATGAGAATTTCGTGTTGGATTGAAATATTGCTGGTTTGTGTCCAGGATATTCGCCAACTAAACATATTCTCTAAAAGTAAGAGTTTTTTTCCAGCAAAATAAATTCTCAATTTAAACTAATTTCATAGTTGTTTTGGAAATTTGGTTGTTAAAATCAACTAATTCAAAAACAGTAATACAAACTAGGCGCAGAGCTGATTTTGGTCGTTCCGTGTGTGCATGATCTTCACTCAAGCGATTCATATATTCGCAAAACTATGTCCCAATACGGAGTGATTCTCTCTATCGAAAAAGAAAAGTGGAAGAATTTTTTCCCCGGTATTCTAAATGGCGTACGTGTATTACGCATACACTTGAAGAAGCCTGTACCTTCTTATGTGATTTTCGGTCAAGATACAAGAATTCCGTGCAAATCACTTGTTACTTATGACAATCAAATGGCCACATGTCAATATTGCCAAAAATCTGTTCACTACGGTAAGCCATGTGATAAACTGGACAAGGAGACAACTACACCAAAGGACAACGGTGCTTCCTTCACACCAACCCCAAGCAACCCTAGTACACCAGTGACAGCCACCAACAACAATGAAGCATCCCCCTCGACGAAACCATCAGTATCTCCAATAGAACAAAGTACATCGGCTGCAGCTAACAACTTACCCTCCAACCAACCAGCAATTGCAACCAATATACAACAAGGTGCATCTACAGCAACTAGCAACGAAAAGAAGACGGAAATCGACAACAATACCATCGACGCGGCAATGGTTGACGAGACGAACCACGAACGAAGTGCCCCTCAATCCTCGCTGGAGGGAAATGGAAGCTCATCTCCCCCTAGAGAAAGGGTGACAACGAGATCCAACTCAAAAAAAAATTATTTAATTAATCGGCTCAATCGGCCACGTAAAGCTAGTACGCAAATAGGCCTGAATAAAAAAATATCTTTTAAATAAAAAAAACTAAATAATATCTAATTTTGATGCTAAACACATATTATACAATTTCTTGATTGCTTCGATGAAATATCAAGAAAATATAAAGTATCGCTATGCCAGCACAGAAACATCAAGGCAAGATATGATGGTAAAATGTGTTATTATTTTGATCTTTGTTTGCTATTTACATCTACCTGGGGAAGAAAGATTATTTTGATGATTGGTGGTCGTGATCAGAAGGAATTATTCCAGAAACAATTGTTAAATAAGCTATAGCTACTAGCTCACAGAATATACATAGATAACCGAATCCATCGGAAGTTTCTCTTGGAACCAGTAGTTCTGACTGACCAACCATTTCAACCGACCATTGACTAAACCGTATTCCGGATATAATAGGAATTTACTTCCATTCATCCATCGGTGAACTGCACCACGGAAACCGTATGGCGAAACTACCCATTCCTTCTATTGTCAAATAGTGGATTATTACGTTCATTACCTGGCTGCAGAAACAATCACCCCGGAGATAGACAGACGGCAATCATGATAAGCATGATCGTTGGTTGATTTCTTTAAGCATTCGGACCCCATTCGAGCGTGCAAAACAATAAGCAACAGCAGCAGCAACAGCAGCGCAGCGAACTGCAGAAATCCACCAAAATCAGATCGTGGGAACCAGCGCGTCAATGCATTGGACGGTGTGTGCGTGGTTTGCTGTGCAGCTACATTTGCTCAATTTCTGCATTGTTACGAACTCCGAACCCCGTGATCGCAGGGCCAACCGTACCGAATTAAGCAACCCAACCGCAAGCGACCGTCAAGTTGGAAAACTACAATCAACTGAACCTAACATTTTTTTGCACTTGCGCTGATGGATCAAAATGAGTGATCTTTTGCTAGAGCGAGGAAAATGAGTTTCTTTTGCAAAAAAATGCACTGAAACAAGCAGATCTTAGGCATTTTGTTTAGCCACACGAAATGGTTCCGCAACCTCATCAGTTTAACTACTGTTGCTGTTGTTGTTGTTGTTGTTGTTGCTGTTCGGCACGATGGATGTAGTAAACCTTCACTGATAGCTCCGCAAAGTTATAAAAATGAAGATAATGGTCGTTGATTTTGAACATGGCCGTGTGTCGTTGCAGTAGCAGTTGTTTGCTCGGCAACAACGGGAAAAAAAGTGCCATTCAATACTCTGGCATTCGTGGCAGTAATGCAAACATGTAATTAGTCACTGGTTACAACGGTTTGAACAATGACAATCGGTAGGCTTAAGTACGTACATACGCAGCTCCTCTATCCTGTGGAATCTGTGTGGAGAGGAGGCATTGGTACTTATTTAGATTGAGGCATTTCGCAAGCCCATCGCTCTTCGACTAGAGATGATAATATATAAGTCGAGCTCGTTGTCGCTCGAGGGTAATTTGTAATTGAATCCCCACTACATTCACTTCCTTCTCGCTCCCACCCCCCGGCCGTGGGTTTTGCGGCTCTCGCTCCGGTCGCCACTCGGTGGCTAATGACAAGTTTTACCGCGAATGTGTCGTTGTCGTCTAACAAGGAAGGAACTGCTGCTAGACAAGTGTTTCCCTTCTCTGTTTGATATTTTTTTAATGCGTTGCGATAAGATGTTCCACTACGGCGAAACAGGTGAAAATGGTTAACAATTTGTGGACTTGAATACTTGCGACTGAGCCTGGGTTGGGTAGCGGAAGAGGGAAACATTTCGTTGAAAGGGTTGGTCAGCTTGGTAATTGATATAACTGTGTGTGACATTTACAGATCAGCAACATGTCTTATTTTTTATCGGTTTCGATTTATGAAGTTCACTGACTATCTTATATTAATGTTCGACATACCAAATCGATTATTCAAACTCTCGCTTCGTACCTTCGAAGCCATTGTAAGTCAAGTGACTGACATCTGCAGAGATTTGCCCTCCCCGCGTCAACCGACGGAAAGTTCCAATCAGCCTCCCATACGAGCACACATACACACACACACACGCACGCAGCAGCTCGTACACCTGTCCGCTAACCAATGATTTGAGCTGCAGCTGGTTAAGTCTGTTGCAACTAGTGCATTTGTTTGATAATCATTAAGTTTACGGTTTCCAGCAGTTCCCCATTTCCCCTCTAAACGAGCGATACCTATTGTTTTTTTTATCTTCTCTGTTCCACCCAATTGAGGCCTACCGCTGGGAAAATACTGCTACCACACTAAAATTATATGTTTCTCAATCGTTTATTGCAAATTTTCGCGTGCCCATGCGGCTCTGTTTCTAGCAAATATCAATTAGCGAACACAATGGGAAAATACGGTAATGCCTCCCAGCCAGCTAATAGCTTTCAAATATTGCTCAGTTCCGTGAGCGGCGTATGTGACAAATATTGACGTTATTTTGTTGCTCATTAGATTTATCACACGGATGGATTAATGAGAACTAAATGTTGATGCCATTAGGCTTTTTAAGAAGGTTACGCATTGGTTTCGTGAGCCAGATGCCGTAGGTTTGAACCCTGACCTGGATGGATTATCGAATGGAAATCATGCAATTGTCCTGCACACCCAGAATCCTCTCCGACTAATGCCGTATCGGATTCTGGATAGTGACGAAAGGATATTTTGATCGATTTTCATTTGAACGCTTGTGAACAAAAAACGGATAGGTGCAACTTAGTTTGAAAACCCCGTCAACGTATTTTTAATGAAAAGCAAATCCATGATATTACATTCCTGTAGTGGAATTTGACCTTCTGTTTCAACAGACTTCGCAGCCGATTCAGAGTGTACAGAACTATTGCATGGCTGGTGCTACGATTCTACTGACACTACGTAGTTTTTTAATGAAAGAACTGGATAAAACGAGTATTCCGTTGATAAATCCATGTCCGGTTTTTGGTCTGAATATTTACGAAGTTATCTACGAGTTCTTGTAGCCGAGTTCACTGGTGGTTCCGAACAACCATAAATGAAGTTAAATGCAGATGCCTCCTATATATAGCAGAGGTCCGCTAGACCTATGACTGAAAAATTTAGAAAATATCTTTGAATTGTTCTTTGTCGATAACGGCACTTATGTGATTATTACATCGGAGTAAACCATTTGAATGTGAACTGTGACCACATCATTGATTTAAAACGAGTTTAAGTTTCGGTTGATAAACGACTGCACAATGCGCAATTCAGGCCCCAATGTGGTTCATAGCCAGGTGTCCAGTAACTACTATCCCTACCTCCCCGTGGTGCTGGCTGGGGTACGAGTAATCATAGGAAAGATCGGGTAACCAACCCCGGTGGGACCTTGGTCGTATGCTGACAGGGAAGGGGGAGGTTCTCTTTACTCCTCCAACCGGAATCACTGGATCGACCCAGGCATCCTTTCGGTCGGGCGTTGACGGGTATCGAAAGCGTCGGTTTCGGGAGAGCCTTCTTCGTCGGGGAACTCTCCGTCGGTGTAGGCTAGATCCTTCGGTGGGGGCTAGTCGAGCAGTCGCCACAACACCGATTCGAGTCGTCGAGGCGCCAGCGAACCGGAAGCCATGCTCTAACCGGAATCGCGGGACCGACCTCGGCACTCCATCGGGTGTCCCGTGTGGTGTAAGAGACTCGGTGTCGGGAGATTCTCCTTCGCCGGGGAACTCTCCGTCGGAGTAGTCTAGATCCTTTGTCGGGGTGTAGTTCCGCGACGTAGCATCAGTTTTGGGTCGTCGAGACGCCAGTGAACCGGAAGTTACCCTCGAAACAGCGTCTTTTCTCCATGTTAGGAGCAGCTGATTACCGTCCTTGTGTCAGTGTGGGACTGTAAACAGTGCTGACACGATGGCCCTCCGGCGAGACAGGAGGTGCAGGCCTAACAAGCGACGCGACGAATTAAGGGCTACGATTGGAAGCGTGGCACAAGGAACTGCAAATCGCTTAGCTTCCCAGGATACGACCGAATGCTGCATGATGAGCTTCAAACCCGCGGCTTCGATGTCGTAGCACTGCAGGAACTTTGTGGGATGGGACAGAAGGTGTGGAAAAGTGGGCATCGAGCGGCTACCTTCTACCAGAGCTGTGGCACAACCAACGTTCTAGGAACGGGATTTGTAGTGTTGGGCAAGATGCGCCAGCGCGTGATTGGGTGGCAGCCAATCTGTTTTAGGATGTGCGTATTGAAGATCAAGGGCCGTTTCTTCAATTACAGCATCATCAACGTGCACTGCCCACATGAGACGAGACCCGATGACGAGAAGGAAGCATTCTACACGCAGCTGGAACGAACCTACGACAGCTGTCCACGGCGGGATGTAAAACTTGTCATCGGCGACATGAATACTCAGGTAGGCCGGGAGGCAATGTACAGGCCTGTGATCGGGCTGGAGAGCCTGCACGAGGTAACAAACGACAACGGCCAACGATGCGTGGACTTTGCAGCCTCCCGAGGAATGGTAGTTCGAAGCACCTTCTTCCCCCGCAAAGATATCCACAAAACCACCTGGAGATCACCTGATCAACATACGGAAAATCAAATCGACCACGTTCTCATCGACGGGCGATTCATCTCCAACGTCATCAATGTCCGCACTTACCGCAGTGCCAATATTGATTCTGACCACTACCTTGTCGCGGTTTGTATGCGCTCAAAACTATCGATGGTGCACAACACTCGTCGCACAGGAACGCCGGGATTCAATCTCGAGCAGCTACGTAGCGTTCGTACTGCAGAGGAATACGCGCAACAACTGGATCTAGTGCTACCAACGTAAGAGCAGCTTGGCGCGGCGACTCTTGAAGACGGCTGGAGGAATATTAGATCCGCCGTGAGTAGCACTGCTGCAACCGTTCTAGGTACGAGGTAATCGAATCGAGGAAATGACTGGTTTGACGGCGATTGTCAGCAGTTGGTCGAAGAGAAGAATGCAGCAAGGGCGAGGATGCTGCAGCACCGCACGAGGGCGAACGAGGAACGATACAGACAGGCACGGAACAGACAGAACACTGTTTTCCGGAGGAAAAAGAGCCACCAGGAAGACCAAGACCACGAAGCGATGGAACACCTGTACCGCGCAAATGATACACGGAAGTTCTATGAGAAGGTGAACTGCTCACGTAGAGGCTACACGCCACAGGCCGAAATGTGTAGAGATACCAGTGGTAACCTTCTCACGAACGAACGTGAGGTGATCGACAGGTGGAAGCAGTACTATGACAAGCATCTGAATGGCGAAGAACAAGATACAGAGAACGACACAGGAATCAATCTGGATGCACGCTCAGCCGACGACAGACTCTCAGCCTGATCTGACGGAGATAAGTGAGGAGATCGGCAAGTTGAGGAACAACAAAGCCGCAGGTAATGACCAGTTGCCAGGCGAGCTGCTCAAACATGGAGGAGAGGCACTGGCTAGAGCGCTGCACTGGATGATTTCTAGGATTTGGGAGGAGGAGATTCTACCGCAGGAACGGATGGATGGAGTGGTATGTCCCGCCTACAAAAAGGGCGATAAGCTAGACTGTTGCAACTACCGCGCAACCACATTGCCGCCTACGATGTACTCTCCCAAATCCTTTGCCGTCGTCTATCACCAATAGCTAAGGAATTCGTAAGGCCGTACCAAGCGGGATTTACTGGAGCCCGCGCCACTACGGATCACATATTCGCGATAAGACAAGTACTTCAGAAGTGTCGTGAATACAACGTACCCACGCATCCCCTATTCATTGACTTCAAAGCGGCATACGACACAATCGATCGAGAACAGCTATGGCAGTTCATGCACGAATACGGTTTCCCGGATAAACTGACGCTATTGGTCAAAGCAACGATGGATAGAGTGATGTGCTACGTCCGAGTATCTGGGACGCTCTCGAGTCCCTTCGAATCTCGGAGAGAGCTACGGCAAGGTGATGGACTCTCTTGTATCTTGTTCAATATTGTCTTGGAAGGTATGATTCGAAGAGCGAGGATCGACACGAGTGGCACGATCTTCGCTGACGATATTAATATTGTGACACGTAACCTTGAGAAGATGACGGAAACCTACATCGGACTAAAAGCTGAAGCTAGGCGTATCGGACTGGCCATAAATGCGTCAAAAACCAAATGCATGAGAGGAAGAGCCTCTAAAGAAGAAACACTACGCCTCCCACCACGAATATTAAGAGACGGTGACGATATCAAGGTGGTTGACGAGTTTGTGTATTTGGGCTCACTGGTGACCGCCGATAATGACACCAGCAGAGAAATTCAGAGATGTATTATGGTCACAAGACCTGGACTATGTTGGCAGAGGAAGGGTTGGCAGCTCCCTTGGTGTTTTCGAAAGAATGGTACTGAGGACCATCTATGGCGGAGTGCAGATGGAAGACGGAACATGGAGACGGCGTATGAATCACAATAGTTGCACTTTTTCTGTACCATTTAATTCCACTATGTGACAGTGAAATAGTGGAATTAAATGGTACAGAAAAAGTGCAACTGTTGAATTCATTCCACTAACAGCTCCAGGTGAAAAATAGTATGAATCACGATTTGCAACAGCTGCTAAGAGAACCATCCATCGTACGGACAGCTAAAATCGGACGTCTACGATGGGCTGGGCATGTCATAAGGATGTCGGACGACAGCCCTGTGAGAATGGTTCTTGAATCTAATCCGACTGGTACAAGAAGAAAAGGAGCGCAGCGAGCAAGGTGGATCGATCAAGTGGAGGGCGATCTAAGAAGCATCCGTGCCTTGAGTGGCTGGCGACGAGCAACCATGGACCGAGTTATGTGGAGACGTATGCTTGATACAGCAAAGGACACCCCAGGACTATACTGCCCATACTCGCATATCAGTCACATATCGATTTTCGCCAATATTGAGTTAGCTTGAGAAATGAAATCTATTCTAAATGTACTCTCAGAAATTCAATAGAAGTTAAGGGTTTGGTTAGTAAAATATGAAAAAAATATCAACTCTTGTCTGTCCCATATGCAAAGTACCCGCATATCAGTCCCATTTAGTGCAAATTTCAGTAATTTTATTTGTTGCAACATTGGAATAGTAAAAGTGTATTACCGACTTTTCATGTAATAATATCATGATTTAGCATTAGGTAGCACAATAAATCAAAAATTTCGGAAATAAAATTTTAATCGTCTTTTTCGCGACATGCCGATTTTCCATATGGGACTGATATGCAAGTATGAGCAGTATAGCTGTTAGGTAAGGTAAGTAAGTTGCCGGGAAATCAGAGTGAGCTCCGTTTTTGGAGTATTTCTTCACTATTGTCGATGCTTTCGGAACCGGAAACCGGGGACTAGTAAGCCCAAAGTAGATTTTATATCCTCCAAATAACAAGATCTGCTAACTAGATGAATTTGCCAATAAATTTTATACAAATTTGCACCTCGTTTCACCATCACTTGTGAAAAAATACTCATAAAATTGAAAATTGTTCACTTATCGCGCTGGTAAAGCAGAACAGGAAGTCGGATCCGGAACGAGTTCTCGAACACTTTTTAGAGAATTTTAAGAGCTTTTACTTGATTCTTAATTTGTGAAAATCGGTCAAGAAATCGGATTCAAACTAAGGATCTTTGTATGGGACCATAAGAGCTTTCTTTTGAATCTGAGTTTGTGAAATTCGGTTTAGTTTAGTGATCGGATCACAAAATACTTCCATTGATCGACTGAGCCACAGAAGCACACATCTGCTTGGCTGATTAAAGGTGCACCCGCTAGCCAAATGCACATTACAGTCGAATCCAGCAAAATTCATGCTTATCCAACATTAAGTCATTACAAATGAAATTTCCCGTCATTTGACAAATTAGGTCTTTATGAATTGAATCGTATGAGGAATTAAGTTACGTGTGGAATTAAAATTCAAAGTTACATTTAACGTAAATTCAAGTATGCTATAATTTCTTGATCGATGACAGAATATTGCATTTACCAACATGCAAAAATAGTTTTTTTGTCTGTTTGGATGTCAACTTAAGCTAAATTAACTGTGAAGTTAATGATATGATTCATTTTCACCTGCTTCCGGATGTTAATTTCAGTTATTTGCGGCGATCCTTTTATGTGCATCTATACAGACCTGTACGCCTGTTGTTCCGGTCGTAAATAGTGTCGATCTTCTCGGATGAAGTTTCCCTTCGTTTGTCCGGACTAGGTTGTTGTTGGGAACTGGTAGAACAAACCAAGATAGTATTAACAATTACAACAATCGTGAAGATGGAAAAATATTCTCCGTCATACATAAATTCAAATTTCAAATTCAAATCAGAACAGATTGCCGTTTCAAAACTGGAATTAATATTTTATGAAATCCGTTCCCAGCCCTAGGATCAGAATCCAATCATCGACAGCCGAATCCATTCCCTGAAGTGCTTCCAGCACAGGCATCGAAACAATTAATTGCTTTGTTTGTTTGGAATCGGATGATTTATTGGTCCTGATTCGCGTACACACGGTACAGTTGTACGAGTACATTTGGGCCCCCCCTTGTTCGGTTAATAGCTTTTCTATGCAAATGATGCAATTTTTCCTGCTACCTCGCCTCGCTGCTGCTGCTGCCCGTTGAGAATCAGGAACACTTCGCTAACTAGCTGATGCTATACTTTTAGTCTGACTACGACTACAACAATGAGAACGACGACGACGACGACGACGTCGAAAATAACAACATTCAACATGTTGGCTTTGGTTTGGTTGCAAAAGTTCGACGCGTGAAGCAGACTGCTGCCGAGGCCGGGATTGCCGGTAACTCAATACTCTCTCGGTGCGTTTCACTAACCACTACAGAACTTTGCCATAAGTTGGACTATAAAACGCACATCGCTTTCCAGGAGCAAATTATTAGCATAAATAATAATGGGCTGAAGAGAAAGAGACACAACTGTGAACTGTTTGTGTGGTGTTCTCGGTAGGGATGTGAAAGATGCATTTCGTGAGGCTTCGGTTCGCAGTACGAGGGAATTGCAGTGAAAGTCGGTGTTTTCGGTTCAACTTTGCCCATTTTCCGAACACCTCTAGCACCTCGTCACGCAGAGTGTGTTTTCACAAAACGAAGAACTAGCCGGGTTCCGGATCATCCTCGTTTCGCTCGGCGGTTGGACCACCATCGCCGTCCGGTCTAATCGCAATCGGATATCGGTATCGATTACAGACGGATATAAATTATCATTAGCAGTCCTTTTTTAAATTCTGTTTAAAGTACCCAGCACACCAGCAAAAGTATAGGTTGTCTCAATTCTTGCGATGATTTATTGGCACGATTCTGACTTTGAAGTGGTTTTTCGCTTCACTTAACAATTCAGCAATGGCAATATGCAAATTGAGCCGCTGTTTTGGAAATCAGCCTGATGTTGCTGGTTTCGATTCCTGATTTGATTGAATTCGGTTTTTCCCTTGACAATGGATGTTGTTTCGATGTTGCAACCAGTTGGCAAGATAATAAATTTAACACATGTTTTATTTTGGTTTGTTGACGAGATGGGACTGCTGAACTAGACGAGAGTTCCGTTTTTTTTGTTGGTGGGTCGCGACGTAACCCGGATTCTACCGACCAGTGCAGTGGCGGCAGTTGTAATCAAATGATCACTCAAAAATTGCTTTAATTGTTCGTTTATGAAGAGTAATTAAGCAGCCCAAAGGCTAGGTCTGTCAATCGTGTCGTGCCTCGAAATGTCAGCATCTATGTGAAGTTGGCCGAACGAAGAATGACCGACCAATGAGCATAGATTCCGAAGTAGAAATGTTCAATTAAATTTAATTAAACATTACATCGTAATTAGCAACTGGTCGCTGTGTGTTTTCAGAAGAAGTAAAAACATAAACTCGGAAGACACCATCGGGGTTCGGCAGAACGGGCATTCGGCGTCTGAAGCAACGTTACGATCTTTCCCCTAAAATCATCATTGGTTTGTTACGAACGGTTTTATTCGTTTCGAAAGTTATACTCTATTCAAAGCGTACACGTAGTTGAAAACTATAATGACACTTGAAGATCGTCGCTTGCGACAACGTATCTAATGACAATCATTCAATTGGGTCGTACAATCCGTTGGGCAATGTTTTGACGTTTGGCTTGTGAAATGATAATTATAAAAAGAGTTTACTTCAAAATAAAGGTGATTCGAATCCGATGGGAACGATTCCAAGATTATGAACGATTCATTTCGGTTCCTAGAACCAGAAATTTTCCTTTCATCATGAATCATGAACACTGCCTACCATTTCTGACAGCATTACCCTCGCCTCGAATGCACATTGTATGTGCAGTTGTTCGTCCGTTTTATGCAAATGAGCATTCGAAGTAGATACCCTTACTCAATGTTTCGAATCAATGGATTAAATTCAGAAAATAAAAAATAAAATGAAGTAGTCTGATCTAAGGAACTTGGTTCCCTCGCTCCAAATCGACATCTGTTCGGTTCAGGTTCAATTCACCCTGATGGCTTATTCGGAAACCCGTAACAACATGTGGGTTCGTATGAATGCGTGTGTGTGTGTGTGAGTGAAAATATGCAGCGAGATCGTCTTCGGAGATATCGATCAGTTTTAATGTTTTTGATGCAAACCGAACCGAACATCTTCTTTTGCTTCAGCTGTGGCTGTGGAAGGTGTGTAATTAAAAACGAGCAACGGCAGGCACCAGGACGAGATGAGGTGAAGCGATAGCGGATTCGTACAAAAATAACCCGCTTTTTCGTGTCCCCATCGCATATGCATGCATTCGGACTGGATAAGTGATCTATAATTGTATGCACCCCTTCTTGATCCGGAATTTAGCTGACTGACGGGTGGCACCACTATCGAACCGGAATCCGTTGGGAGTGATGTAATTTTGAAAAATTGATCGAGTTTTCTGGAGTACGACGCTAATTGGACACGAAGAATTTCGTTCCACACGGAACTGGTGTTCCGTTGGCTTTTCGCTTCCTTGAGTAACGATCATGCATTATCTTTCTTTCTGATACAATCGAAACCTTTAATCCATCCATACTTTAATAGCCACAGAGTCGAAACGCTTAAGGTTCTATATCGCTGCAAAAGAACAAAAAAAAATACAAATAAACGGACAAATGCGGAAGCGATGCATGAGGAATTCATTTTATTTAAACAACATTCAAATTCATTGTGGCCCTTTGATTGTGATCGGCAAGGCTGAGACGGTGTTTTGCTTCCTGCAACTTGATGTGGTGTCCTCGTTTTTTTTAATGTTAATAAACAAAAATCAAGCAACGGATTGAATGACACAGCGCCAACGGTCAAAATCGAATTTCGATAGAAATAAAAGCTCTATCGACGTCGAGTGAAATCTTTTTATATTGTAAGAATGAGCAACGATCGATGGAAGATTAATTCAACAGTCTTTAAATATAGCAGTTTTTATGATTGATGATTAAATGTTAGCTCTACGATGATTAGAGTTAGAGTTAGAGTTAGAGTTAAAGTTAGAGTTAGAGTTAGAGTTAGAGTTAGAGTTAGAGTTAGAGTTAGAGTTAGAGTTAGAGTTAGAGTTAGAGTTAGAGTTAGAGTTAGAGTTAGAGTTAGAGTTAGAGTTAGAGTTAGAGTTAGAGTTAGAGTTAAAGTTAGAGTTAAAGTTAGAGTTAGAGTTAGAGTTAGAGTTAGAGTTAGAGTTAGAGTTAGAGTTAGAGTTAGAGTTAGAGTTAGAGTTAGAGTTAGAGTTAGAGTTAGAGTTAGAGTTAGAGTTAGAGTTAGAGTTAGAGTTAGAGTTAGAGTTAGAGTTAGAGTTAGAGTTAGAGTTAGAGTTAGAGTTAGAGTTAGAGTTAGAGTTAGAGTTAGAGTTAGAGTTAGAGTTAGAGTTAGAGTTAGAGTTAGAGTTAGAGTTAGAGTTAGAGTTAGAGTTAGAGTTAGAGTTAGAGTTAGAGTTAGAGTTAGAGTTAGAGTTAGAGTTAGAGTTAGAGTTAGAGTTAGAGTTAGAGTTAGAGTTAGAGTTAAAGTTAGAGTTAGAGTTAGAGTTAAAGTTAGAGTTAGAGTTAGAGTTAGAGTTAGAGTTAGAGTTAGAGTTAGAGTTAGAGTTAGAGTTAGAGTTAGAGTTAGAGTTAGAGTTAGAGTTAGAGTTAAAGTTAGAGTTAGAGTTAGAGTTAGAGTTAGAGTTAGAGTTAGAGTTAGAGTTAGAGTTAGAGTTAGAGTTAGAGTTAGAGTTAGAGTTAAAGTTAGAGTTAGAGTTAGAGTTAGAGTTAGAGTTAGAGTTAGAGTTAGAGTTAGAGTTAGAGTTAGAGTTAGAGTTAGAGTTAGAGTTAGAGTTAGAGTTAGAGTTAGAGTTAGAGTTAGAGTTAGAGTTAGAGTTAGAGTTAGAGTTAGAGTTAGAGTTAGAGTTAGAGTTAGAGTTAGAGTTAGAGTTAGAGTTAGAGTTAGAGTTAGAATTAGAGTTACTTCAAAATTTCGCTAATGAATTCCGAATTAGTCCCAGGTTCCGAGTTTATCTCTTGAATTCAGTTTTAATTCCTGAATCCTGGTCCAGAATTTAGATTCCGGAGTAGATAATAAATGATGGCGAAAAGTACTCAGCACAACTGCTGAGATATCGGATAAATTTCACCTATAGGTTCTTTTTAGAACCATTCAAATATTTCTAACGAAGTGAGCATTTTTTACCTTTTTTTTATATATATAAAAAATAGGTATAGAATTCGCTCAAACTTTCGAAAAATTTTCCGAGGCCCGGAGGGCCGAATGTCATATACCAATCGATTCAGCTCGACGAACTGAGCAAATGTCTGTGTGTGTGTATGTGTGTGTGTCTGTATGTGTGTTGTCAACTAAGAGGTCGAGATCTCAGAGATGGCTGGACCGATTTTGATCAAACTAGTCGCAAATGAAAGGTCTCCTCGTCACCCAGAACGCTATTGAATGGTTTTGAGATCGGATGTTTACTTTTTGAGTTATACGAAGTTTTATGTCAAAATTTTCAGTTTTTTGACAGTATCTGTCACATTTGACCTTGAAAACAGAATATGTTTCCAGACTTAGATTTCGCTCGGTAATACCTATCCAACAAGCCATAGATTGTTAAAATCCGTCCATTTTTAACGGAGATATCGATATTTTTGTGTAAGCCTTATTCCAGTAGAAGGAATTTTGAGCGCTGTATGAAAAAGCAATGCTTGGGAGCAACATGAAACACGATTTTTTATACTGTTACATACAATTGTTTCTAAGTACCAAAAAGACTGTGTACAGCATCCTTTTTTATGACAATTTGCCTCGGACCAACTTTATCACGGTTCATTTTTGGCAACATAATCTTTCGAATATGGCATATGTAAACCAGATGATACCAGCATTATCGAGTTGGAAGTAATTCCATAATTATATTGATTTAAACTATTTACAGCAATAAATGCTGGAAGAACATGACTTCCATATACCATACGACTCAGTTCGTCGAGATCAGCAAATGCGTGTGTGACAAATAATTTCACTCAATTTTCTCGAAGATGGTTAAACCGTTTTCTACAAACTCAGATTCATATGAAAAGTCGTATACTCCCAAACAAGGTTCCTGAATTACGTTTGGATCCGACTTCTGATTGCGGAACCACAGGATGATATGTGAAACGAAATTAAAATAATGCAATTAATTTTTCTCGTAGATGGCTGAACCGATCTAAGATTCAAATGAAATCTAAGAATCATCTATGATTCAAATGAGAGGTTTTAAAATCCTATTAAACCTCTTACTTCTTAGTCAGATCCGACTTCTGGTTTAGAAAATGCAGGGTGATTAGTATAAAAATGTCCATTTCACATAAATTAATCAGGTTTATCGGATTTGCAGATTTGGATAGTCGATTACCAAATAAATTTATTTCAGTTTGAGCGGTATTCGTTTTTGGATTCGGAATGTATCCCCAAATTTTAATTCGCACTACAATTTCTCAAAGATGTCTACACACTCCTCAGGTGAATTTAACTGATTTCGGCTACACCGATTTTACAATTCCGGTTCCAATATCGAATCGATTCTCAAAGCTCAATCATTTTCTCAAAAAAGACCAAATCGAACCTTAAAAACAAATATTACAGGACTTAAGGTCCCATACAAAATCGGTGAATTTTATCCGATTCTGGAATTACAGATGATGAGTTTATAAATTTCATGTAAATTGTTTGGCGTAATAATTTATGGCCATTCGAATCATTTTGGGCTATGCTTATTCCTGAATACCGGCTCTGGAAGTACCATAAATAATGACGAAAAACTCTAAAGTGGAACTTACTTCGACATCTCATGGAATGTTCAATCGATTGTCACACGCTAAGATTGAAATTCGATATGTTTTGCAGTTTCGGCATTACAGGGTAATGAGTGATTAAAATCTCAATTTGCCGTTTAAAACGACGATAATTAAAATAATGTCATAAGAACTAAAACACCTAAGAATATCCATGCAAAAACATATGCGTATTGATAAAAAAAGGTATCATCTCACTGCTAGGTGGATTAATCACGTTTTTCTACTCAATCATACATTATTGTGTTATTCTGTTATTTAACATAAATAAAGACTGTCCCAGAAAGTATGGACGCAACCGAAAACCGCTGCCATTTGGCATTGGTTCTGAATCTTTCAATTTTTATGGCTGCGTTCTGTTGTTTACACTCTTCTCTAACCACTTGTGCAGTTATTTATTCGTTTTCATTAGTTTGTTTCGAAATGCGTGGACGAGTCCGAAACAAGAAGCATCGATGATGGCCGAGGGTTCGAAAGCTGTACAATACGATTCTTGCTGGAAATTTGAACTGCATAACCATGCGACGAAACCTACGTGAAACTCGATTACAAATCCTTGCCGAGAATATTATACGGTGCAAGAAGGTCAAGTGTTAAACCAGTCCGAGACATCGATTGAAGTCGAAAAATTTTGTAAGAAAGCTTTGGTCTGGCAAGCAATTTGTAGCTGCGGTAAGATTTCGAGACCCTTCATTACCACTGCTTCAATAAACAGCGAAATATACATCAAGGAATGTTTACAAAAACGACTTCTACCCATGATTCGGCGCCACAAGGATCCTGTTGTCTTCTGGCCAGATCTTGCTACTTGCCACTACTCCAAATCAACGGTAGAATGGTATACTACCAAAAATGTCACTTTCGTCCCAAAAGACATGAATCCACCAAATTGCCCACAACTTCGACCAATTTAGAAATTTTGGGCATTAACGAAGGCACATCTTAGGAAACATGTCTCAGCAGCCAAAACCATTCAACCAGTGTCAATATTTGTCGCCAAGAAGTTTGTACGGAATTTAATGAGGAACGTTCGCAAGAAGGTTCGCCAGCTAGTCTACAATATTCTGTTGTTGTAGTCTAATATTATCAGTATATCGAATAAAATTTGAATATCTAACACTTGTGAATTATTTACAGCGAAATCAAAGTACGTCCATACTTTCTGGCACAGTCTTTAGTTCCATGTATGCTCTTTTTCGTCTCCAAGAAAAATATTATAATTTCGAAAACAATCGTGATTGCACTAGTGTCCAAGTTTGGTTCTTTTGGATACTAAGTAGCCTGACAAAAACTGCTTGCTTGAGTAAATTCAATAAACTCGCTTACAATTAGATTGTGATAGTAATATCATTAGAAACTATAAACATAGTACTAAGTTACCGACAAGAAAATCACCAGTCACACAATCTACCAGGGAAAAAAAGATAATGAAATACATTAGCTATCGCTGCCAAAACCGCAAAAAACTGGCGGATAAAATTGCTAAATCGTCGTAATTTATATGGAGAACAGTTGAAAAAGAACATCGCTCAGCTCCGTTAGAAACAGCACGAGACAGACTAAGAATTCAAAAACAATTCAATTTTGCAATAACTGAGTGGAAACATATATTGAAGAAAATGAATGAGAAACTCACAGAAAAGATGTTTTTTTTTTGGAAAAAGATACGCTCAGATACATGACTCAAACCAGTGTTCTTATCCGATTTAGTTTTGCATCGATGATGGTTTTCAATCAAATTCAACCCATGTTTATTCCATGTTACTATTGAATTACATGTCGTGTGAATTTAATTATTTCTTTCTGTGTATGCTTTCACTCAGCCATTGCAAAATTGAACTTAGTTATGGCGACTTTATGTCAAACCATCTAAAAATTAATAAATCGTTATTTCACAAGTGTTACAAAACTAGTCTAGAATTTATCAAATTACCAAAAAAAAAACAGCTTTCAAAAGCGTCCAAGATTTTCAAAGTTGCTCTGGGCATCTCCGAGGAATTTTAGCGGATAGAATAAAAGTTGCGATTTGTCGGCTACATCACTTATACGTTTACTTCTTTCGAACCGGAAATAATCGTCATAACCAATGACCTCACAGTAGTTCTGAAATAATATAATAAAGGGTGATTTTTTAAGAGCTTGAGAACTTTTTTAAACAATAAAACGCATAAAATTTGCAAAATCTCATCGGTTCTTTATTTTAAACGTTAGATTGGTACATGACATTTACTTTTTGAAGATAATTTCATTTAAATGTTGACCGCGGCTGCGTCTTAGGTGGTCCATTCGGAAAATCCGCTTTTTTATCGACAAATTTTGTTCAGCGATGAGGCTCATTTCTGGTTGAATGGCTACGTAAATAAGCAAAATTGCCGCATTTGGAGTGAAGAGCAACCAGAAGCCGTTCAAGAACTGCCCATGCATCCCGAAAAATGCACTGTTTGGTGTGGTTTGTACGCTGGTGGAATCATTGGACCGTATTTTTTCAAAGATGCTGTTGGACGCAACGTTACAGTGAATGGCGATCGCTATCGTTCGATGCTAACAAACTTTTTGTTGCCAAAAATGGAAGAACTGAACTTGGTTGACATGTGGTTTCAACAAGATGGCGCTACATGCCACACAGCTCGCGATTCTATTGCCATTTTGAGGGAAAACTTCGGAGAACAATTCATCTCAAGAAATGGACCGGTAAGTTGGCCACCAAGATCATGCGATTTGACGCCTTTAGACTATTTTTTGTGGGGCTACGTCAAGTCTAAAGTCTACAGAAATAAGCCAGTAACTATTCCAGCTTTGGAAGACAACATTTCCGAAGAAATTCGGGCTATTCCGGCCGAAATGCTCGAAAAAGTTGCCCAAAATTGGACTTTCCGAATGGACCACCTAAGACGCAGCCGCGGTCAACATTTAAATGAAATTATCTTCAAAAAGTAAATGTCATGTACCAATCTAACGTTTAAAATAAAGAACCGATGAGATTTTGCAAATTTTATGCGTTTTATTGTTTAAAAAAGTTCTCAAGCTCTTAAAAAATCACCCTTTATTATCATAATATAAGTTTATCGAAATTCATTGAGCCATCTGTGTGAAAATTGAGTCGACTGAAGAAAGAGCGGTTTATTGCTTAGGTCACTTATTCCATTATATCCTCGTCGTCCATTGATTTACATGAATTCATTTAGTCATGGTCATATGAACAGTCACGCATCCAGAGGGGAGGTGGGGGACGAGGAGCCCAGGTCCCTCCCGAAATCAGAGCAAAAACGAAAAAAGAAGTTTGCGAAATATTGTGAGACTGTTGATCCTGTAGATTACAGCGCGAGATAGAGGTTTTGATAGTTATGTGATGGTCAAAACTCCACTGCTGATAAAACAGGCAGGCCATACGAAGCAGAACAGAGTCAAAACCACATAAAATGGAGGATGAAATTGGGGTAAAATATATGACAATAAAAATAATACATAACATAGTAGTTTAGGTTTTGAAGTTATATACGTTATGAAGTTTTTGTAAGGCCTATCTAAATTAATGCCTGAGTAAAGCTACTATGGATTTTATTTTGTTCCGATTATAGAGGTTTTAACCTTGAAGTTATTCACCTTTTTGGGTTAGAAAAACTTTCTGACCCTATATGCGGGGTTGGTAATCGAACCCAGGCGGGTTGCGTGCGACTTACCCATCACGCTATACCCGTCCCTAATAGGGAAAAATGTTCCATTTATAAACGTTACGAAGCGTTACTTTTTTTGTAAGTTATAGGCGTTACGAAGCGTTACATGCGTTACTTTTTTGTAAGTTATAGGTTTTACGAGCCGTTACATGCGTTACTTTCTAGCAAGTTGAAGGCGTTACGGAGCGTTGCGAAGCGTTACATGCGTTACTTCTTTGTAAGCTATAGGCGTTACGAAGCGTTGCTTTTTAGTAAGTTATAGGTGTTACGAACCGTTACATGCGTTACTCTTTTGTGAATCATAGGCGTTACGAAACGTTCCATGCGTTACTATTTTGTGAATCATAGGCGTTACGAAGCGTTAAATACGTTATTCTTTAGTAAGTTATAGGCGTTACGAAGTGATACATGCATTACTTTTTAGTAAGTGATACGCGTTATGAAGTATTACATGCGTTACTTTTTGTGAGTTACAGACGTTGCGAATCTCTAAATGCGTTACTTTTTTCAAGTTATAGGTGTTATGAAGCGTTACATGCGTTACTTTTTTGTGATTCATAGACGCTACGAATCGTTGCATGTGTTACCTGGCCCCTCCCAAGCAGAAACGAAAAAAAAGTTTGAGCAATATTATAAGGCTGGTGATCCAGTAGATTACTCTTTGAGATAGGGGTTTTGAGAGTTACATGATGGTCAAAGCACCACTGCCGATGAACCATGCAACGGCAGGTCGTACCAGAGTCAAAACCACATAAAATGGAGGATGAAACCGGGGTAAAAAAATTGCAATAAAAATAATACATAAAATTGCACTGGACGACCGGAAAGAGAAAGTGCGCGAGCATGCCTTAGTTAATCAAGATTCTGCAGATAAGAAAGATAATCTTGCCGCTGGATCCCGCACATACTAATTAAGGGTTAGAAAGACGAACGCAAGCGCACTTCGAGTACATGTTTGGCTGAATCCATTATTATACGCCAGAGAACAGAATGATTACCCGACAATAGACTGAAGTCTAAAGTTACACGTTACATCTCTACCATGTTTTCACGACGCAATGAATTTCTCACATGACTTTCCCTGTACACCGAAAATGCATGCAATTAAAACGTAATAGATTATAAAACTATGATGAAACTACTCCTACTACTCGTTAGATCTTTTATGCACTCCACCTACAATCTTGAGAGAACAGAAATCTATTTACTTGATTCATTGTTGCCTTTCTTATATAGAAAGGCTATGCAATAACTGTGCAAACCGATTTTCCAACCCGGAAGGCTGAGTGACATATAGCATTTAATTCAGCTCGACGAACTGAGAAAATGTCTGTGTGTGTATATGCCAAATATTCGTCACCTCGGCGAATGATCTAACTAGTTTACGCCCTAAAAATATTCAATGAAATATTTTTCGAATAATACTATCGACATACATACGACAACTGTCATGTGAGCATGAAACCTGACCCAACTAAAATGTTTAACCGCAGGCTCTGAAAAATAAATCAATATCACAGTTTAGAACATTACCAACCGTTACCCAACAAAGAAATAATATAGGAATTGAATCTAGGACCTTTAATATAAAAATTCACTAATCACTAATCACTAATTACTAATCGACAACGAATCCTAGACAAAACTATTAGTAGCTGCTCAACCATTCGCTTTCCTGTACTCCATCTACGACCTCGAGTGCCGATCGGTTTGCTCGTTCCAATAGACAGTACTCTTATATCAGAACACGGTACCGAAACCGCCGCCTGGCTGAAGATATTACACGATGCCAAAAATTTGTCAAACAACAACAACACCCATAACGATGTGTGCATGTCAGCAACATTTTAAAGGTCAAACTCGAAAAATGAGAACATTAAGATATGGTACGTACATCACTTGGCAAGCTGTCACGATTCGCCGGCGCACGAATGATTAAAGTGGGAGAATGCATTTGGTGCGGAACATTCAAGTTGTAGAATTAATTAGGCGCACGGCAATCAATTCTGTTCGGTTCAGAGTCAACTTTGTAACGACGAATCGAGAGAGTACCGGTATGGCGTTCGCACTTGAACAGATTTGTCAAAAATGTCCGTCCATTGTCCGTCTAGACAGCAGTCCGCAACTCTGTGCGTGTGTGATAAGAATAGATCTTGATTCGTCGCAGGCGGTTGCCCTTTTTCGTTGCGCACCGCGCGAAACGTCAACTGTCGTACGGTCGGTCCTTGTCTGGCCGAGAATGGTGCAACTGCAATCGCAAATGCCATACGATATGGATTACAATGTTTCTCTCTCGAGTTTGCTATGTAATTTGCAATAAGACCCGGCATTTATATGAAACCGTGGAATCGGAGCATTGCAGAAAAAAACTGCATGCCAGACGGTCTAGCGTCAACTTACCGGTCGCTATAGTAGTGACGTGTTTCATTTCGGTGTCCGATCGATTGTTGTCGGTTTCCCGTTCTTGGAATTAATTGATATCACTTTCTCACAATTCCAACCAAAACCGAGAGAGAAAGAAAAAAAGTCAGATTCACAACCGACTGAAAACAAAAAGACCTTCAAATATATTTCCCAATAAAATCGGTACCACCGAGCTGTTCCCACGGTTGACTTTGTTTGCAAATTCTCTCGAATCTAAAATCAATCAATCATGGGCGGAAGCGTAAAACCGTCAGCCCAGCTCTGCTCGAAAAACTGCAAGCTGACAAAACACAGCCGGCGCAACCGAAAGAAGCGAAGACGTGCGCGCGATCGTTTTGCTTAATTAATGACAGCGCCATACTTCACCTGCCAGGCCGGACTCCCGGGACAGGGCATCAAAGGAAACCGGAGCGTTCCGAAGCAGGAGGAGGGTTGGACTCCGTGTTTCGCAATGCAGAAGCAATCTCGGTTGCCGTCGCCGTCGTCGCCGTTGCCCGTAAGGTGTTCCTAATAAACATGTGTAGTGACCATAAAAATCAGTCGTCAAAATTGCTGGCGCGGGTTGCCGATTGGAATGTTAAGTATCCGTTCGGGATGTTCTGGGATCGGGTCGTATGGGACGTGTTTTCCGGCCAGCAAGTGCATCTTGGATAATGACAATTCGAATGACTGCCCCGAAGAAGTGCAAACACCATAAAAACGCAAATTATTTCGATAAATTTGACGTCAACGAACCTATTAAAAATCGCCAAATTGTTCAAGCTTTTAAATGCACTTCAAAGGTTGCTTGCTTTCGTACAGATCGCGGTATTCAATCACTTGTTGAAACGATGCCATCCCAATCGGTGATTGATCAGGAATTGCTGATGAGATCCGATCGGCCCCGGGTCGGTAAAGATAAAAGCGATACGTGATCGTGTCGAGTTGTATGAAAAATATCCGATCGAGTCCGATGCAGAGCTTGATTTTGGCTAAATCTGAGCGGCGGCATCGTGGCTTAGAAGGCGTCTAACTCTGGCTTTGGCCGCGCTAACTCAGTTGTACACCGACCGGTCAGCTATGATTTAACGGCTGAATCGGTAAATGACTGTTGATGAACGTGAGTCGATTGAACAACTGGTACGGGGCTTGTAATTCCCCGAAATGGTTCGTTTAGTGATTTCGAGACGGGGCTGAGTCACGTAGTTTGGTAACAAAGCTGTAATCGATTATTGACTGATTAGTCGGTTCGACTTTGTACGATATTATGGTCATTAGCAGCAATGGGCATCCTTGGAAGTATTAAAATTAATACAGTACACGAAGAAAATCGTGATCCATGCGACAGCTTTTCGGAACATTTAATCAAATTGAATTGTGGCATTCGCTTGCTTAGCAGCTCATGTTGAACTGCTGTGTGGCGTAGCAATTCAACATGAACTGCAATGCACTGAAGAGTCGAAAACGAAATGTAAAAACTAAAAAAAAAACTTTTTAATTGAAGCTTTGTTCTTGGAATTTACATGCATCGATAAGATAAAACCACTGTTCAAAGAACTACAGAACGAATATCAACAGTCGTTTCACCGAAAGTCATTCCACCGCATCATTTCGCTGAAAGCCATTCCACCGAAAGCTATTTTTCCGCTATTTTTTATTGGGTCATTTCCTCGAAAACTGTTTCTCTAAATTGTTCAGCTTATATACTTTATGATTCGTCTTCGACTCGTCAGTACATAACAGTTTATGTTGAACTGTTATGTAACCCAGTAGTTCAACATAAACCGCTAGGCAGACATAAAGTATCTGCTACTTACAGAACAATTTTTGCCTTTCTCTATAGAAAGGTAGTAGAATTGCTGAAAACCCGACTATCGAACGGAACCTCGGAGACCCATACTGTTATATACCAATCGACTCAGTTCGACGAGATCGGAAAATGTCTGTGTGTGTGTGAGTGTTGAAATTTGTTTGGATTCCAAATGTCTTAGAATTGCATGAAACGTCAAGATTTAGTGTCATCTCGAAAAAAAAGGTTTTTTGGAATAATCGACTTTCAAGTCCCTGAAAGTCGATTTTTTTCAAAAATTTTTTTTTCGAGCTGACACCAAATCTCGGCGTTTCATGCAATTCTAAGACTTTTGGCATCAAAAACATTTTTTCGATGGTGATTTTTCAAGATCTATGAAAATTTCACTAAGTGGACTAAGAAGAATTTTTTATTTTAGATTAGCATCACTCTTCTCGTGCAAATAGGCAACGCAAATGTCAAGTGCTTGGTTGGAAAAATGATGCCGACTATGTGACATAAACACTGAAGCATGCTATTGTGAATTACTCGAATCAATCTGAATCAATTGGTGTAAAAAATGAGCCAAAATTAGTGTCCGAAATTATTTAACAAAAAAAAAAACAAATTTTCTTGAGACTGTTATGAAGAAAGAGAAAGGCATTGTCACATAAATAGGTGGATTAAGAAGGGTTTTTTTTTATTTGCATCGAAGTACAACGTCTCTACTGTCGTGTTGAACTGCTGGGTTACATAACAGTTCAACATACACTGTTATGTACTGACGAGTCCAAGACGAAACATAAAGTATATAAATTGTTCAAGTGCCCTGTGCACAAAATAAGTTAACCCCTAAATGTTGCTCAGTTTGCCTAAAAGATTATTTCGTCGAATTTATGAAAACATCGTACAGAGCATTCTCAGAGCGTCTCTGAGTTAGTGCACTTATTTTTATTTTTGCTTTTCTCATATATAAAGGATAGCGGACTTTCGAACGGAGTGCCATATACCATTCGACTCGGTTCGTCGAGATCACAAAATATCTGTGAGTGTATGTGTGTATGTGACAAATTATGTAACTCGGTTTTCTCTGCGATGGCTGAACCACATACTCTGATTCAAATTCACATACTCAGATTCAAATGAAAGTTGTTATGGTCCCATAGATCGCTATTGAGTTTTACCCTAGGCTTTGGATGATGAGCTACAGGGCGCGTACCCCCTTTGGCGGATGGGGGTGGGAGTCAATTTACATTACTAGTGTTAAATGCGCATCCTTACATTATATAACTTAACAAACTTACTAACAAATTTTCAATTTCATGAGTATTTTTTCAAAAGTGCTGGCGAAACGAGGTGCACATTTTTATAAAACTTGCTGTTAAATTAATCTAGTTGGCAGATCTTGTTAGGTAGTGAATATCCAAAACTACTTTGGGACTACTATTCCCCGGTTTCCGCTTCCGAAAGCACCGATAATAGTGACGAATAGCTCCAAAAACGGAACTCACCTCGATTTCTCAGTAACGGTTAAGCCGATTTTCACCAATCATGATAGACATTAAATCTCTTATTGTCTTGAAGAATACTGTGCAATTTCATCCAGATCCGACTTCTGGTCTCAAAATTATAGGGCGATGAGTGTCAAAACCTTCAAATCGTCATTCAAAATGAACTTTGTACGATATTATGACCATTAGCAGCAATGGGCATCCTTGGAATATTTTGTATGAAGTCCCACAGGTTGCTGTTGGATTTTATCATGCTTTCATAGGGTAAAGTGTGTTTAAAATTGCACACCGTCATTCAGAGTGACGATGCAAAAGAGGGTAAAATAATTCTAGATTTGGCTCAAAATTGATTTAATTCGTAGGTTATTAGTATATAAGTTACTTATCGAACGAACCGACCTCGGCTATACTGGTTCTAAGTTCCTGGTTCCAGATGTACCGGGAATAGTGGTCAAAAACTCCAAAACGAGACTCACTCAATTTTCTCAAAGATGATTTGATCGACCAATTTAGGCTCTTATAAAAGTTCATATACACCCAAACCTCCGTTTACGAACACTTTTTTTACGTTACCTCTTTTTACGTAACTCTTTTTACGAACCAAATCCCAAATAATGTAATCCTTTTTTACGAACCAAATCCCAAATAACGTAAACTTTTTTTACGAACCAACTTCGTAAAAAGAGGTTTTTGCATCCAATGAAAACAATTTCCGGCTCCATGGAAATTACCATAATATGAGTATTTTCGGAACGGGATTGATGAGTAGATGACGGAGAACTTTGAAGTGGTTCGGAAATCCAAGATGGCGACTTCCGGTTCTTTGATATTGTTTAAAAACATTTACAATATTGGCATTTTCGGGACGGGTTTGATTATTATATACCGGGAAATTATGTTTGAAAGCGCTTCAAAAATCAAAATGGTGAGTTTAGTTGTATCGGTATTCTTTGACGATCATTACGATATGATAATATATCGTTTAAAAAAACGTGCTAATCCACCTGTCAGTGAGATGATACCTTTTTTTTATCAATCCGCATGTGTTTTTTTCATGAATATTTTTCGGTTTTCATGACATTATTTTAATGACCGTCGTTTTAAGCTGCAATTTGACATTTTAATCACTCATTACTCTATCTAAAAAGGTTACAATCGATTAAACTTTTCATGATATGTCGAAGTGAGTTCCACTTTAAAATTTACGATAATTTAAGGTACTTCCAGAGCCGGTATTCAGGAACCAGCATAAACCAAACCGATTCGTATGGCCATATGACGAATAAATTGCAATAGTTTTGAGTCCAACTTTCAAGCTTTTCGGGATTCCCTCCTGGGGTTGATGGGCTTGACGGTATTGCAAACATCATCAGATACGATAAACTATTGTTACAATTTAATATAAATATGTGTTATAACTTTTAGTTTAATTATTGAGTTTATTGAGTGAGGCATGAAACGATTTGAATAAGATGTTGATTGCAATACGCTCCAACATCCGGGGTTGGAGAGGCCGGTAAGGCTTAACTGAGTTAACATTACCTTATTACCGATGTGAAGTGGAAATTAAGCGAAATGAACGTACCCCAGTCAGGTTTCACACGATAACGGAATAGTTGAATGGTGAATTAAGTTAATCTTTGACGTTTATTCTGTGAGGTTGTGTGTGCTCGTGTGGGATCTGATGGATGAGGTGATATGTGAGTGAAGTATAAGTGAAGTGGAATGCAAGAACGGTAATAAAGGCCACCGTTTCAGCTCAGGACTAGCGATCGACCAATAAAAGAGATCGAAATTGGGTGACGGCACCTTCATTCATCTCAAATCCATTAGTCATTTCATATATGAAAACCATTGGTTAGAGCGAGATCTGTTGTGTCTGTTCGATAGATTGACTTCGAGAGTGAGATGAGGTTAGGAGTATTTCGCGTCTCTATAACAGCGATATCGTACATTTTCTGAACTACTTTTATGCGGTATTGCTTATCAAAGATGAAGCAAAAATTTTGTATTTGATTTCATCACAATTCATTTATTGAAAGTCGAGTAATCGGTAGAATAATATGGTGACTCTATTAATGAAATGACTATTGGCACAATGAATTTAGTTAAAATCTATTAGAATTTATCTATTAGAATTATTATCTATTAGAATTTACTATTTAATCAATGTTACAATATTTGTGTGTGAAATACATATTTGTATATATGGATATGTATGTACACATGTGTGTATATGTATGTATATATGTGTGTACGTCAGTATGCCTTGGTGCCTGTATATATTTATACATGTATGTATGTATGCGTTGTATCAAACCGTATATGGTGATACCTTTCGATTTTGAGTGAATAAAATGTTGATTGCATTACGCTCCAACATCCGGGGTTGGAGAGGCCGGTAGGGCTTAACTGAGCTCTTTTTAACACTACCGGTCCCTATAACCAGTGTGAAGTAGAAGTTAAGTGGAGTGAACGTATCCCAATTGGGTTTCACACGATGACAACAGGTGAACGGTGAATCGAGTCCATATTTGACGTTTATTGGTGGTTTGTGTACAATGGATTACTGTGGAATGAGACAGAATATTGTAGAATAGAACGGAATAATAATGAGTTAACCAATGGGCAAACCACTGATAGCTGTCAAACGATGTTCATCCAGTTTGTATTGTGAGGATGGATATATCGTTTGGGACCTTATGGGTGAGATGATGTGTGAGTGAAATGTAAGAGTAAGTGCATGCAAGAATGGTAATAAAGGCCACCGTTTCAGCTCAGGACTAACGATCGATCATTAGAAGAGATAGAAATTGAGTAACGGTACCTCCATTCATCTCAAATCCATTAGTCATTTCATATACGAGAACCATTAGTTATAGTGAGCTCTGTTATCTCTGTTTGATAGATTAATTTCAGAAGTAACATGAAATTTGGAGCATTTTGCTTCGCTAAAACAGCAGTATTGAACCACTTCCGAACTACTGCTATGCGTTATTGCTTCTTAGAGACGAGGCAAAGGCTTTGTATTTATCACAAATCATTTACTAAAAGTCGAGTGATCGCTAAAATAACATGGTGACTCTACTAATGAGATGACTATTGGCACACTAGTTTTAGTAAGGATCTATATGAGTAGAAATAGTAACTCAATGTTATAATGCTTGCGTGTGGAATACATGTGGGTATGTATGCATGTGTGTATGTGTGTGACTGTGTGTATATATGTGTTTTTGTGTGTATATACAATATACATTTTACCATGCCTTTGAGTACGTTGTACCAAATTGGTAGTGATGCATTTCGATTGTGGGTCAGTGTACACCAGATGCTCAAAAGTGCCTGAGCGGATGGTAACACTGTCAAGGATCAACTGAAGACAACTAAATGTGAACATGCTGTAGCAATACTTATGGCCGTACAAAGATGTCATTAAAAAAACACTCCTTTTTTTTTTTTTTTTTTTTGTTCGCAAATGGATGACTGAGCATAACCAAGAAATCCGGAATAAAGAATAAGATACTCAAGAAAAGTAGGAACAAATGTGATAAATGTGGAACTGAAAAATTGGAAAATAATTTAATTACCACGCTTAGGAAATCTTAGATACAAAATGGAACATCGGTAAGAATAAAAAGACCATTGCATACAACTAACTTTTACATTTCAGGGAATAAAATAACATCAGCAAAAGTACCGAATGGAAATAAAATAGAAGGACAACAAAAGACACTTACGAAACACAATTGACTAGAACACTGGAATTCAGGTAAAACAGAATATAAACTATGACCAAAGGTGAGAAAACCAACATGAATAAATAATAGAAACTGTTGGGTAATAATATAATTTCCTCATATTGAAAGAGGCGTTTATATGGCGCGCATGCGCTAATTCGGCCTGATACAAATTAACGGGGAGGGCAATACATTTTGGACAGGGCTGTAAAAAGCTGATTGGAACCCTTTCCCCACCAAAATGTAATATAAGGTAACTATAAGGAAACTTTCAAGCTTTTCGGGATTATCATCTTCTATATCGGTTTGAATTTTAAAAATTCATCCTCCTGTAATTCCAGAATCGGATGTCAGCATTGAATAAAATTAATTAATTTTGTGTGGGACTATAAGTTTATTTTAATTTGAATTTTTTTCTGAAATTCGATTTGGCTTTATTTGAGAAAACGATTGAGCTTTGAGAAACGATTCGATACTGGAGCCGGAATTCGAAAATCGGTGTAGCCGAAGTCAGACAAATTCACCTGATTAGTTTACATTTGTTTCAATATGTTTAAAAATCAGTATAGACATCTTTGAGAAATCGTAGTACGAGTTAAATTGTTGGGTGCCTTCCGAATCGAAAACTGAATACCACTAAAACTGAAATAAGTTTATTTGGTGGTCGACTATTCAAATTAGCAAATCTTAGATGATTCTTAGATATCATTTGAATCTTAGATCGGTTCAGCCATCTACGAGGAAAATAAGTTACACAATTTTAATTTCGTTTCACATATCATCCTGTAGTTCCGGAACCAGAAGTCGGATCCAAACATAATTCAGGAACCTTGTTTAGGAGCATACGAATTTTCATATGAATCTGAGTTTGTAGAAAACGGTTGAGTCATCTTCCAAAAAAAAGTTAAAAATTGAGTGAAATTATTTGTCACATACGCATTTGCTGATCTCGACGAACTGATTCAAATGGTATATGGGTGTTTTGTTCTTCCAGCATTTATTGCTGTAAGCAGTTTAAATCAATATAATTATGAAATTGTTCAGAATTCGGAAGTACTGCCATCTTTCCAATATGTCATATTCGAACGATTATGTTGCCAAAAACGAACCGTGCTAAAATTAGTCCGAGGCAAAATGTCATGAAAAATAATGCTGTTCACAGTCTTTTTGGTACTTAGAAACTATTGTATGTAACAGTATAAAAAATCGTGTTTTACGTTGCTCCCAAGCCTTTCTTTGCCATACAGCGCTCAGAACTTCTACTGCTGGAATATGGGGGAAAAGTCGCTTACACAAAAAATTCGATATCTCCGTAAAAAATGGACGGATTTTAGCAATCTATGGCTTGTTGGATAGCTATTACCGTGCGGAATCTAAGTCTGAAAACATATTCTGTTTTCATGGTCAATTGTGACAGATACTGTCAAAAAACTAGAAATTTTGACATAAAACTTCGTATAACTCAAAAAGTAAACATCCGATCTCAAAACCATTCAATAGCGTTCTGGGTGACGGGGAGACCTTTTATTTGCGACTAGTTTGATCAAAATCGGTCCAGCCATCTCTGAGATCTCGACCTCTTAGTTGACAACACACATACAGACACACACACACATACACACACACACACAGACATTTGCTCAGTTCGTCGAGCTGAATCGATTGGTATATGACATTCGGCCCTCCGGGCCTCGGAAAATTTTTCGAAAGTTTGAGCGAATTCTACACCTATTTTTTATATATATAAAAAAAGGTAAAAAGTTATGCTTCTGACAGAGGTGTTTCCTTCTAATCATTATTGTTTGAATATTGTACTATATTTTCGAAATGACCATAACAAGTAGACGTCTGAACAGCTATAATAATTTTATATTGTTAGTTATATTGTATGCTTTCAATATTTTATATTCTTCTTCCTGATAAAGGAACCCTTTCGACTCGATATTAATTTTTAGAATGTCGAAATTTGAAACCGTAACTAACCACTTCAAACATCGTTTTCCGTCATCTACTCATCCATCCTTTTCCGAAAATACCCACATTGTAAAGGTTTTTAAGGAATATCGACAAACCGGAAGTCGCCATCTTGGATTTACAAACCACTTCAAACATCGTTATCCGTTAACTACTCATCAGTCCAAAAATAATAAATGGACTTATCTAAATCAATATTTTACCATGAAATTTACAAATCGAATCTCGATTATAATGCAGACAAACTACCAGCTGTTCGATTTTTAAATGAAGCTCTCCACACAGCTTTCAACTGTCAATAACAAGAAGAAAGGTTGTTCAGTAGTTTAAGATCTTCAAGATGCCCGTCATCATAGGATCTCCCCGGTGAACGGCCAACATAGTTAAAGCCGGGGTAAAATAAATGATATGAAAAAAAAGTTTTGATTTGCAGATCGCATCTCACCTGTTGATCAAAACGTAGTATCCGATCTACCATGAGCATTGTCTGTCAAATTTGACATAGTCAAAATGATGCACATATTCATTATGTTGTTCCCATTCTGCGCATCCAATGGCACTACTAAAGTGCATCCTTCTTAATCGATGATATAAACAAACGTAAAGAAAAAAATTGGAATCGTGAAGAAAAAAATTAAACACATCCGTAGACTATATATAACTTTTAAAAGTTTTAAACAAATTTTAAAACTCGGATGTAAATCCACACTTTTCACAGGTTTGAGCACACTGAAACCATTTCTTGAAGATTTACTAGTACCAGTACCAGATTGGTTCAATTGAAATTAAAATTCGAAATAACCCTCTTGTTTAGGGGCTCGGAAATCATAAAAAGTTCTACGATTTCTACGATTTGCTACTTTTTATATGTGTGCAAAGAATGACTGTTTATGGTTTATAAACTGCTACTTAAATTGCTTATTCGCACCACGTGGGGATCGATCCTCGCAAGGTGCAATCACTGGCAAGGAATGATCTTCTAATTGAAACTGACTGACGAGCCGTGGAGAAACGTGCGCCATTTTTCTTTGCTTGTTTCTTCATCACCGGCAGTTCAAATTGTTTAAGATTTAAAAGTCTCTGCAAGTCAGCAGTCGAGAGCAGATAAAATTTCTCATTTTATTACTAGATTATTATTGTTCTTCCATTATCATCCTCCTCCTCCTCCGTCTCCTCCACTCACCTAGCAGGACGCAGAACCGAAAGCTGACGTGACAATTGGATTCATTTTCAAAGTACCTACCGAGCTTGAAATGCACTATTTACCTTCGCTGATACCGGAGCTGTTGATTCTTCTGCCCCGGTATTTAGGAGATACAGTCCTCGGTTCGGTGTTCAGTACAGACATATTTGTAACCAGAACAATCTGATGGCAGCGATAATAATAGGCAATCGTCTCATTTTCCAAACAACATGGGCGCGACTGAATCAGATTATATCTGAATGTGTTTATTTGTTCATTGTTTGCTGATGATGTACTCCTCCAACCTCGGGGAGGTGCATCTCGGCGAGCAGCAAGCGACATGGACGCCGAAACGGTCGTTGTCACCTTGTCCGCGGTATCAAATTTATTGTGGTGACACTGAGAGAGAAAAACGTATAGCGCTTAGCCCTTCGACGACAAAAAAATCTTAGAACATTCAAGCTATACTTGAACTGCTTTTAATCACTATGCAAGTTATCTTTGGCATTCTGCTCTGAATAAATACGTGTTTTAATGTGAATTACGATACATATTATTTTGGGGGGCCTTTTCCAAATATGTCATGTGGGAGAAAACATAATTTTGAGTGTCAATAGCTTCTATCGTACTCATCGTTACAACATCATTCTTGTTTCATGTCATCGGAAATATGTTCAGTAGTGACTAATTATAGACATCGTTCATCGCAGAGAATCACACTGCAGATAATATCCTAAGTAATCTTGATGCAAACAATTTGCATCCGCGCCAAAAGAGTCAAAACTATTTCTAATATTATTCAATTAGTTTTTCCATCAGAGAGAAATGCGCTCGGAACTATTCAACATCGACGGTGATTAATTGGTCAATTTTCTATGAATGCTATGAATGCTATTGCGATTACGGTACCTTATATCATCTGATATGTAACTGTCTCGCATTGACGCAACTACGTATCCGGGTTTTTGGTTCTCCATACATGGTTGAGTCCGTGTATGCCAAGCTAAAATTAAAGAATATTCTACTGTTTCTCACCCAATGTGGTAAGGAACTATAGTCAGAGGGGTTCATCGTTTTTCCTGCAGTGAATGATAGATTTTAGCAGATGACCTTAATAGATTTTAGCAGATTATTTGGCATCCTTATGGGATGCCGAATTTACTTCTGCTCATACATAGTATCGCTTTTGTAAAATCTCTAAATCCTCTCGGAGGTTGAAAGTTTTATTAACTGTGCATTTTGGCACCAGCAGATCATCCTTTCGGGGATGAAGAACGATTTGTTCTTTATGTTTTGTGATGGTTTCCCACCTCACCCACTTAATAATTCCCTTCCATATTTCTTTTATCCTTTCGTTCCCATGAGAAAAATGATGAGAAGCCACGGCAAGGCACAAATCTCCAAATTACTAGGGAAACGTACCATTTGAGCCAATCTGTACTGATTCCAGATTTCTCATTCTGTTCTCTGATGTGTTGGTAGTTGGTCCAGGTTTCATTAACAGTGACAAATCAATGCCAAAAGTTCACGCAAACTCGCATCTGCATGGCCAAAGACGCTTCCGAAGTGCGCTCGCGTTTGTGGTCCAACTCCAGATTTAACATTCGCGGCACTCAGTATTCATCTGCTAAACTGAACACCACGCAGCTCTCGAAACATATATTGCATGATGTAATCTAAAGAACTTGGCATGTATTATGTATCTAACTCTAACTCTAACTCTAACTCTAACTCTAACTCTAACTCTAACTCTAACTCTAACTCTAACTCTAACTCTAACTCTAACTCTAACTCTAACTCTAACTCTAACTCTAACTCTAACTCTAACTCTAACTCTAACTCTAACTCTAACTCTAACTCTAACTCTAACTCTAACTCTAACTCTAACTCTAACTCTAACTCTAACTCTAACTCTAACTCTAACTCTAACTCTAACTCTAACTCTAACTCTAACTCTAACTCTAACTCTAACTCTAACTCTAACTCTAACTCTAACTCTAACTCTAACTCTAACTCTAACTCTAACTCTAACTCTAACTCTAACTCTAACTCTAACTCTAACTCTAACTCTAACTCTAACTCTAACTCTAACTCTAACTCTAACTATAACTCTAACTCTAACTCTAACTCTAACTCTAACTCTAACTCTAACTCTAACTCTAACTCTAACTCTAACTCTAACTCTAACTCTAACTCTAACTCTAACTCTAACTCTAACTCTAACTCTAACTCTAACTCTAACTCTAACTCTAACTCTAACTCTAACTCTAACTCTAACTCTAACTCTAACTCTAACTCTAACTCTAACTCTAACTCTAACTCTAACTCTAACTCTAACTCTAACTCTAACTCTAACTCTAACTCTAACTCTAACTCTAACTCTAACTCTAACTCTAACTCTAACTCTAACTCTAACTCTAACTCTAACTCTAACTCTAACTCTAACTCTAACTCTAACTCTAACTCTAACTCTAACTCTAACTCTAACTCTAACTCTAACTCTAACTCTAACTCTAACTCTAACTCTAACTCTAACTCTAACTCTAACTCTAACTCTAACTCTAACTCTAACTCTAACTCTAACTCTAACTCTAACTCTAACTCTAACTCTAACTCTAACTCTAACTCTAACTCTAACTCTAACTCTAACTCTAACTCTAACTCTAACTCTAACTCTAACTCTAACTCTAACTCTAACTCTAACTCTAACTCTAACTCTAACTCTAACTCTAACTCTAACTCTAACTCTAACTCTAACTCTAACTCTAACTCTAACTCTAACTCTAACTCTAACTCTAACTCTAACTCTAACTCTAACTCTAACTCTAACTCTAACTCTAACTCTAACTCTAACTCTAACTCTAACTCTAACTCTAACTCTAACTCTAACTCTAACTCTAACTCTAACTCTAACTCTAACTCTAACTCTAACTCTAACTCTAACTCTAACTCTAACTCTAACTCTAACTCTAACTCTAACTCTAACTCTAACTCTTACTCTAACTCTAACTCTAACTCTATTTTTGTTCAAAAGTCAGTTCCAAAGTTTAGATTTAAATTTTAGGTGACGTTAGCAGTTCAAGATAAACTGCTGACGCATTGATGAGCCGAAGGTGGAACGTAGAAAACAGAACACAGTTCTATGCACTTAGTGCAAAACCGGTACCCTTCGCGGTATCAAAACCCCAAAATGAATAAATTTTACTCAGTATTCTACTTATTATTAAGTCTCCAGTATTCTTTTCTATCAAATACGAGGCTCTATCATTTCAAACTTGTTATGTTTTTTTACACAGGGGTTTTTTTACGCGGTTTTTTAATACAGTTTCTTTTTACGCGGATTTCCCAAGTTATGCTGTTTTCATAATTCATGCATTTCTAAGACATTTGGCATCAAAACAAATTTTTTCTTTAGTTTTGCGGTTTTTTACACGGATTTAAGAAGTTACGTGGATTTCTCTTGTGATTCACACAGTGTCATTAAAACATGTTTTTTCATGAGAGTAATTTCTGATAATTTTGGCCCATATTTGATACAGCATTTCTTAAGCAAAATGTATTAGCAATTATACATTGGAACATGATCATTGGCCAAATTTGAAAAGAATGTACAGAAATCTAAAAGTGCGGTTTGTCGGTTACGTCACTTATACGATTGTATCTGCAGAACCAGTAGCACAAGTTATATGATCATCAAGCTAGATCAATAATCTAAAAATACACAGAAAAAAATTATTAATTTTACAGGTAACATAATTCTACAAACGATACCATTCATAACTACTTAACTTTTCAAGTGACACAAGATTCCACTCGCACAGAATTTTACACGCTCCTAGTGTAATTTGTACTTGGTTATCAAGTGCTGCTGTATGGATTCATATGTATCAATTATTAAACCAGCAGATATGTGCTTCGGTGGTTTAGTCGATTAACCGATGTGCTTTGTGATCTAATGTTTCTCGGTTCAAGTCGCGCTGTTGCAATCGATCTTTTGTTTTTTTTTTATTTCATTCCAATTTAGGCCATATAATTTTCAAATCACACAATTTTAAATGTTCTTGAATATAAATTTGTGTGAAATACGACGCTCAATTTATGTGCATCTTATAAGATGTAAAATCACCAGATTTTTTCGAACTGTGTAGCTTTCCAATGAGCATAAGACTGTTGAAGTCGATTTTTCTTACTCCGAAAAAATTGAGCGTATTGAAAAAAAATCGCGTTTTGTCGGTTATGTTACTTCTACGATCATATCTTCGAAAACGGAAGAGTCATACACTTGATCATCTAAATTATTTCAAAGTTTGTTGAAATCAGTTGAGACATATGCAAGACAATTGAGTGTATAGATAAACAGTGCGCTTCATCTGTTACGATTGATTCACAGTTTATAAGTAGTTTTCAAACGAGCCTAATATTGTTAAAATCGGTTAAAACTGAGCGATAAAAAAAACTTGAAAAGTAACATATACACACGTCCACACACAGATGTTTCCGATTTCGTCGAGCTGAGTCGAATAGTTTATAACAATAGGGGCCTCAGGGGCTTAATTCGGTTATATAGCAATTCTATATTCTTTCTGTGGAGAAAGGCAAGACTAATGAACTAATGTACTTTTCTTCGGCCAAAGTAAAATGTAACCCAGTCAGAACCTTTTGCATCTATTGATACTTGTAGTAGTTGGGTGTCAAGTTTTGTGAAATATATAATGCATGAAGTAGAATTTCCCGTGTAAAAAATTGAAGTCATGTGCAAAGACTATAATGATTTTTAGGGACATATACCATTTTCTCGATCACTTTTCAAACTGGCATACAATGCATTTCTTGAAGTGTTCTTGGACAATTTTTACAATCAAGTTTTGATTGACATTTGACCGAACGTTGTCGTGATGAAATGTCATGGACTCGAGCATTTTTTTAGTTCCATTAAATAAGTGAGGTTCGATAAAACAGTCATTTGATGGTTTTACTACACGAAAGTTGTATGTAATAATTGTATTATTCAAGCTATACTTTTGATATTCTTTTCATCAATCTTGTTCAATCTGTTTCTCGCGGACATGAACATTATTCTAAGTCAATGACGGTGTGGTAACGTGACAGTGATATAGATGAATATCGCTATTGTGTTTTTTTTTTGACAATGTGGAATACATTTCTGATCTGCATTTTCATAGTGAAAAAATTATTGAATTATGCCACAGTTGCGCAGGGTAAACGCGACTCGCCCCGCAGATCATTGCTCATCTTCACAGCTATGATCGGAGAAAAATAGATGAAATTCAACCCAGTAATGTGACAACGCGGTATGCCATTGTTCGGTCTCACTGTTCTGATCCTCACGCTTTGAAATTAAAAATGACAAATTCGCTTTAACGACGATATTAATACCCCATTAAAGCCAGCCACATTCCATCTTTAAGAATTCCATGAATCACGACGCTCGGCACCGAAAAGACAAGGAAAAAAAATTAAACAAAATCTCCGGTAACTGGTGAAGTCCGAAAAATAAAATGGCTCCGCATCGCACTCCAGTTGTCATCAGTTTCTCAGCCCATTAAAATGAGGAGGCTCGAGCGGCGCAAGCGGGACAGCAGCAGTTCGCGTTGTATCACCGGCGGCAGCTAATAAATAAAGTCCATAAGACCCCGCGATGGGACGGGACGGGACGGGACAGTCTTGCTAGCCTTCATCGGATTTCGACCCCGCCGAATCGAAATGCCAGAAAAAAAAACCGACGACGAACCAAACCGAACAGAGGAAAATTTCGGCGAAAAGCGATAATAGCCACCAGCCTTGTATTGCCGTGGTTGTGGCGAAAGATCATCAAAGTTCACGATCAACGTTGGCTCGGGAGGAAGAGGAGGAGAAGGAGGTACGGGTAGTCGGCAAGATGGCCGCATGCAAACCATATCCAACAGAAAGAAGAAAAGTTAAAGGCTATTAAACCACGTAAACGATTATAGGGAAAACATGCTCCGACCCCAAATCGGACCGTGGGGACAGCCGAGCGCGCCTGACTGGCGGTATGGCAATAAAATTGAAACCGTAAAGAGACCCCATGCCTGCCAGGCCGTCCATAAGGTGGGGTGGAAATTTTGAAGAAGTGGGGAAAATCGTCTTGGTCCGGTTGTAATTTTTGATCTTTTGTTTCGGCAAGTTCTTCGTTTCGCGGGCCCCTTCGGGCCGGAACGATCTGTTCGTCGACGAAATTTCATATCAGAACCCTGACGAGATTGATGAGAGTGATGGATTTGACCCCTGGCAGTGAGTGTTGTGAGTCCACTTTCGCAAAGGTGGTAATCCATACTATGCAGGCTTTTTTTTTGTTTCGGACCAGCAGACGACCCAAGCCATGTTCCACCGCGGAACAAGTCGATTTTTTGATAGTCATAAAACCGTTGGTGCGCTTTTGTTCGTTGTCAGTGTGGTAGTCGAGTTCCGAAAAAATATATCACAGCGAGAAAATGAACATAAATTTCTTGATAAAATATGATACTTGTCAAAATGTTATGTTTTGCGATGTAGTTTCCCAAGAAGTTGTTCACAGTTCCGCTGTTCGACGGGGATCGGAAGGTGAAAGGGTCTCAAAACGTATTTCGAGAGACTTATTGTTGTTTGGTCAGTCGTCAGAATAGCAGTCTGCAGTATTTTTTTGTCATTGCTATTCCCTTCCATTTATATTATTCATATTTCTATTAATTATTTTCAACAATCGAAACATGATTACCGATCAAACACTTCATTTCACCCTGTTTCGAAGTACCTAATCCAAAGTCCTCGTTCAGTATCAATATCCTTTCCGGAATAACGTGTAAACATCAATCGACAACCTATCACTGTTGGGCTTTGAACGAACAACGAACAACAAACTACAGAAGAAAAAGCTAAAATGAAAATATTGACATAATCATAACAAAATGCAAATATTGGCAAATACTGTCCCGACGCAGAATGTCAGTTTTCCTAGGTAGCAAGAAAAACAATGGAACAAATCTTTCGTCTCCGATCCTTTTTCTACTTATTCATCCATCCATCCATCCATCCATCGACAGGAAGCAGAGGCAAACAAAGCACATCAATTATTTGAAGAGTATTGACACCATCGAGGTATTATCCTTTGTGTGCTAACCCGAACTCTCGAGTCCTCCGGGGAGTGTGCGGCAAGGGCGAGAATTCGCAACCCATCGACGGTAACGATGCAAATGATGCAAATGATACCATAATGACACTTGTATCCGAACCCACTACGACAAGGAGCACAGGGAGATCCCTCTCTCGAGTGCGACAACTATTATCCCGACATACCGAGCTGCTTAGCGAGAGGTGCACACTTCACTCGTCAATAAATAATCAATTGCGAAACCCTATCTAGCGGAAGCGTAGTGAAGCGACATCCGCTGGACTGAAATTCCTTTCCCTGGTGCAGGAAGAGTAACAACAATAGGCAACGATGGAAACCTGCCAAATCCACTGCCGACCTTTTTTCGGATGATGCGATTTTCATTCCCCTTCAATTTCAATGTTCTATCATTCTTTACCACACTTTGCATATGCGGAGAATTTTTCCCTATGCGAAAGTGGTGAAAATTGCGAAAACCACCGTCAATCCCTGCGATGCAAAACTGTGCTAGGGTGACCAGCCGAGCACCGACTGATTGCTAGCGAAACGAAGGTCACCCTGGAATCGATGATCTGCAGTTCGATGCCGAGAAACCAGACCGTTCAGTGCCATTTGTGGTGACAGTAGATATTTAACGGCTTAGGTATCCGAGATGGAGAGCCACTCAAAGCGAAAGCCTCCGGACTCCGGTGCCGATGTGTGATACGTATCTCCGGTGGAATCCCGGGAGGTAGAAGAGTTGCGAATTTGCATTTTAAATCCGCTTTATTATGTTTTGCAGCATAATGAAAACTGATAGCGTTGTTTCGGCGAGGGTCCTCCGACCGACCGACTCAACAGATTGCGCCGGTTATTCGATTGATTGGTACTAGATTGGTTGGGTTGGTAGACAGGTATTACAGGTGGTTGTTTAACATCAAAGGGCTTTATGATATCGATAGTATCAACGAGTTGGTGTGATTTATTTGTAAAGATAGGGATGGATTGGTTGTTCCGTTGAAAATACCGTTGTCCTTATGTTGTAATCATTAATCTTAAATTTGACATCAGTGTGATAAGTAATGAATAAAGGTTAATTTGCAATCGATTCCTGATATTGATGTCTTTAAATCTAGAATTCAGAAAAAACAGGATTAGATTCTTAAATCCAAGATCCAAAAACACAAATTTCATATTCGCAATTTGAGTTTCGATGTATGATCTTGGTAACTTGTCCATTGAATTCCAATAACTTATACTCGTTATTAGGCATATTCGGAAAGTAATGATTCGGAAAGCTTATATTTCAAAATCAAAAAATTCGTAACACATTTAAACTTATGCAAGTCGGAGCGTGCATTACGTGTAATATATATAGATATATCTAACAATGTAACATCTATATAGACGTTTGTTAGATAAAATAAGTTATCAGTTTCTCAGTCGGTGTTGAACAGTCGTTCGCACCGCACGCGTATAGCTCTTGGCTCCTGGAATTTTTTTCTGGCTACCTAGAGTTTCATTGATTCAAGGCTTCAGTCTTTTTCAAGACTACCTGAATCACTAACTAAGTGATACAAAGAGTGATATTAGAGTGACTAAGTGATACAAAGAGTGATATTAGAGTGACTAAGAAATTAATCAGCCTTTTTTAAGGCTAGCTAGGAGTCTAATCGAAGACTAATTTAGCCTAGTTAATTTAATTTAAAATTTCATTTATTTCAAAAATGCCTGCGTCCAACCGGAAAGGCAACAAGCCTAAGGCTAAAAATAATTCAATACGGAATAAATCACAATCCGTTATTCAACATTTTTCTAATAACATTCACGATATTATAGAATCTGAATGTAAAAATAAAAGACAACGGACGGATTTCCCTTCCGCTGATCCTATGCCGTCTAACAATATTTACGAGATTCTTCCTGAATCGGATTGTAGCGACATAGAAGAAAATTCTTCAAAAATTCCCAAAATGGACGCTTGTCGTTCTGGGAAGAAACAACAATCTATGCCACCAGTGACGGTGATGATTTCCGACTTCAAAGCATTCCGTACTGAGCTTTCTACTTTTCTCCCGGAAGAAAAAGTCTCATTTCAAATCGGACGAAGAGGAGAATGTCGAGTCTTGGTGGATGGATTGGAAGATTACGAACGTCTTGTTCGATATTTGACCGAGAAACTTCATAAATTTTATTCATATGATATAAAATCAGACAGACCCTTCAAGGCTGTCTTGAAAGGATTATCAAATGATCAAAGTATTGATGAAATTAAAAATGAACTAAAAGAATTGCTTGGTTTTGCCCCTTCCCAAGTAATACTTATGAAAAAAAGAGCGAATGGTACTTCTAAACCACGCTCTGGAATTCCGCATGAACTTTACCTAATACACTTCAATCGAAGTGATGTAAACAATTTGAAAACTTTAGAAAAAGTACGTTTCATTTCCCACATTAAAATTAATTGGGAACATTATAAACGGCATAATCGTATTGCAAACTTAACGCAATGTCGTCGTTGCCAAGGCTTCGGTCATGGAACCAAAAATTGTCATATGGATATACGGTGTTTGAATTGTGGTAAATCGCATTCGAAAGACGTTTGTCCAGTGAATGAAACCACTGATAAATTTTCATGTTCAAATGTTTGAAATGTCCTGTCAGGGAAAAAATTTTAAACGCTCGTTCGCTTAGACAACAAGTCAAATCAACGACCTTAAATTTACAGAACATACCTGAAAATCAAAAGGCCGTTACAAATGCCACGCCTAATTTTTCTAAGGCACCTATTTCTTCGAATTTAAAACAAAAAAACAGGTACGCCTGCCAATTCGTCTTCTAACGAAAACAATTTATTGACAGGTAGATCGACCTCGTCATCATCTTCTTCTAATGTCAGTTATGCTGGTATATTAGGTAGAAACCTACCACCTATTTCTTCTAATGTAAATAATTCTAACGAAAACAATTTATTAATAGGTAGACCGGCCAAATCACCTTCTTCTAATGGCAGTCTACCTACCAATATTCCTTCAATGCCATTCGCTTCTTTAAATGAAGTCGATTTAGGCGATATAACTGAAAATAAAATGATCTACCTACAAGATCAACTTTTTCAAATGATCATCCAAATGAATTCGACTTCATCTCTTTTTGAAGCATTTCAAATCGGATGGCAATTTGCAAATAATATTATAATGAATTTAAAATTTAACAGTGATGTTAAATAAATATTTGAATATTTTAAATTGGAATGCTCGATCTTTGACATCGAGTGAAGATGAATTTTATAATTTTCTCGAAGTTCACAAAATCCATATTGCCATTGTGACAGAAACTTTTCTTAAACCAAATGTCAAATTGAAAAGTAATCCACATTATGTGGTTCATCGATTTGACAGGTTTACTGGAATGGATGGTGGAGTTGTCATTTTTGTTCAACGGCAAATTAAACATCGAATTTTACCTTCTTTCAATACTAAAGTTATTGAAAGCTTGGGAATCGAAGTTGAAACCATTCATGGAATTTATTTCATCGCTGGAGCATATTTGCCATTCCCATGCAAACGGAGACACAAATCGATCACGTCCTGATTGATGGACGGCATTTCTCGGACATTATCGACGTACGAACCTATCGGGGCGCTAACATCGACTCGGACCACTACCTTGTGATGGTTAAGCTGCGTCCAAAACTGTCCGTTGTGAATAACGTACGGTACCGGTGCCCGCCGCGGTATAATCTGGACCGACTGAGGGACACCGAGGTCGCGACTGCCTACGCGCGGCATCTCGAAGCAGCGTTGCTAGCGGAGGAGGAGTTCAATGATGCTCCCCTGGAGGACTGCTGGACCAGAACTAAAGCAGCCATCAGCAATGCTGCGGAGAGCGTCCTGGGATACGTGCCAAGGAGTCGACGGAACGAATGGTTCGACGGCGAATGCCAGGAGATATTGGACGAGAAGAATGCAGCACGCGCAGCGATGTTGCGTCAAGCCACCCGTCAGAACGTGGAATCGTATCGACAGAGACGAAAGCAGCAAACTCGCCTTTTCCGGGACAAAAAGCGCCGCCTGGAAGAGTCGGAGAGAGAGGAGATGGAGATGCTATATCGTTCTCAGGATACACGGGCGTTCTACAGGAAGCTGCATGACTCTCGCAACGGCTTCATGCCGCGAGCCGAAATGTGTAGAGACAAGGAAGGTGGCATCCTGACGGACGAACGTGAGGTGATCGAAAGGTGGAAGCAGCACTACGATGAACATCTGAATAGTGCACAGGCGGACAATCAGGCGTTGGAGAAGGAAGATTATGTCAGTGTTGCAGCCGACGGAGATGTACCAGTGCCCACTATGAACGAGGTCAAGGAGGCTATCCAACAGCTCAAGAATAACAAAGCAGCTGGTAAGGATGGTCTAGGAGCAGAACTCTTCAAAAGGGGACCGGAGAAACTGACGGAATGCATGCACCGAATAATCGAAGAGATCTGGGACAGAGAACAGCTACCGGAGGAGTGGAAGGAAGGGGTCATCACCCCGATATACAAGAAAGGTGACAAATTGGACTGTGCAAACTACAGGGCAATCACAGTGTCAAATGCCGCCTACAAAGTGTTATCCCAGATCCTGTTCCGGCGCCTATCACCACTGGTAAAAGGATTTGTCGGGAGTTATCAGGCCGGGTTCATCAACGGCAGATCAACAAACGACCAAATCTTCACTATACGGCAAATCCTCCAAAAATGCCGTGAATACCGGGTCCCGACGCATCATCTGTTCATCGACTTCAAAGCCGCATACGACACGGTTGACCGTGTAGAGCTATGGAAAATTATGGACGAGAACGGCTTCCCTGGAAGCTGACAAGACTGATTAAGGCTACGATGGATGGTGTACAGTGTTGTGTCAAGATTGCGGGCGGTTTCTCTGAACCGTTCGAATCACGTAGGGGATTAAGACAAGGTGATGGGTTGTCCTGCCTGCTGTTCAACATCGCACTTGAAGGAGTTATGCGAAGAGCGCGGTTCAACATGCGGGGCACGATTTTCACGAGGTCCGGACAATTCGTGTGCTTCGCTGATGACGTGGATATAATCGGTAGAAACAAGGAGACGGTAGCAGATCTGTATACCCGACTAAAGCGCGAAGCGGCACGAGTAGGACTGAGGATAAATGTGTCTAAGACAAAGTACATGCTGGCTGGCGGAACTGAAAGCGATAGGCAACGTCTGGGCAGCAGTATAACGATCGACGGCGACGAGTTCGAGGTGGTTGACGAGTTCATCTATCTTGGCTCACTGGTGACTGCGGACAACGACACCAGCCGGGAGATCAGGAGGCGCATTATATCCGGAAGTCGTGTCTACTATGGACTCCACAAAACATTGAGATCCAGGAAACTTCACCCCCGCACGAAGTGCACCATGTACAAATCACTGGTAAGACCGGTGGTTCTCTACGGGCACGAAACGTGGACAATGCTCGAGGAGGACCTGCAAGCACTCGAAGTCTTCGAAAGGAGGGTGCTGAGAACGATCTTCGGTGGTGTGCAGGAGAATGGAGTGTGGAGGAGAAGAATGAACCACGAACTAGCGCAACTCTACGGTGAGCCAAGTATCCGGAAAGTAGCCCAGGCTGGAAGGGTACGGTGGGCGGGGCATGTCGTGAGAATGCCGGACAACAGCCCCACCAAGTTGGTGTTCACCTCTAATCCGGCAGGTACAAGACAAAGAGGAGCGCAGCGTTCACGGTGGCTGGACCAAGTGGAGCGAAACCTGGATAGTATCGGGCGCCGACGTGGTTGGAGGCAAGCAGCCATGGATCGAGTTACATGGAGAAGAATTGTTGATCAGATAAAATCTTAAAAGATGTAATATCAGAAATATATATATATATATATTTGCCATTCCAATGCACCGGCGAACAATTAAATTTCTTTAAAGGCGATTTGCAAAAACTTACAAGATATCGATCGAAATTTTTCGTAATTGGGGACTTAAATGCTAAGCATGTCCAGTGGAATTGTAGGCAAAATAACAGTAATGGTAAAATACTTCATAATCAACTCTCAGCTGGTTACTTCACAGTTCTTCATCCCAGTAATCCGACTTGTTTCTCTTCAGTGAAAAACCCGTCTACAATTGATCTGGTTCTAACAGATCAAAGTCACATTTGTAGTGAACCGATTACACATGCTGACTTTGACTCAGATCATCTTCCAGTAACATTCAGACTTTCCAACGAAGCTATAATTAATCCAATTAGTTCTATTTTCAACTATCATAGAGCTAATTGGTTGGATTACAGATCTCACATTAAAAATCATGTGGATCATGAAACTATTTTAGAAAATTCTGCGGACATCGACACAGCAATTGATAATTTGAATCATTATATTATCGAAGCTAGAAATCTTTCAGTTCCCAAAGCTCAAACTAAATTAAATTCTCCTATCATCGATGACAATCTTCAACTGCTCATTCGGTTGAAGAATGTTCGTCGCCGACAATATCAACGTTCGCGTGATCCTGCTATGAAAAACATAGTTAAGGATTTACAAAAAGAAATTAAACATAGATTTACTCTTTTGCGAAATGAAAATTTCGCTAAAGAAGTTGAACAAATTAAACCATATTCTAAACCTTTCTGGAAACTTTCTAAGGTTCTTAAGAAACCTCAGAAACCAATTCCTGCTCTCAAGGAAGGAAATCAAATACTTCTTACAAATGGCGAAAAAGCTCAAAAACTTGCTCAGCAGTTCGAGAGTGTCCACAATTTTAATTTGAACGTTATGAGTCCTATTGAAAATGAAGTCTCACTGAAATATGATCATATTTCAACCCAAATGTTATCACACGATGACATTATTGAGACGAATTTTGATGAAATTAAATCAATTATTAGGAAACTCAAAAACATGAAGGCTCCAGGTAATGATGGAATTTTTAATATTCTTATTAAAAATCTTCCCGATGTTGCCTTGAGACTCCTGGTTAAAATTTTCAACAAGTGTTTTTCATTAGCTTACTTCCCAAAAAGATGGAAAAACGCTAAAGTAATTCCTATCCTGAAACCTGATAAAAACCCAGCAGAAACATCAAGTTATCGACCAATTAGCTTACTTTCTTCTATCAGTAAACTTTTTGAAAAAATTATCTTGTTGAGAATGATGACTCATATAAATGAGAATTCAATTTTTTTACCAGAGCAGTTTGGATTTCGTCATGAACATTCAACTACTCATCAACTTGTCAGAGTAACGAACATGATGAAAGCAAATTAATCTTCTGGAGTTGCTCTTCTAGACATAGAAAAACCATTCGACAGTGTTTGGCACAAAGGTTTAATGGCAAAAATGTCTGATTTCCAATTTCCTATTTATTTGATCAAAATGATTCAAAATTATTTAACTGATCGTACTCTTCAGGTTAGCTATCAGAATTGTAAATCTGAATTGCTACCCGTACGAGCCGGTGTTCCGCAGGATTCGAGCGTAGCTCCAATCTTGTATAATATTTTCACTTCTGATCTTCCAAATCTACCCATTGGTTGTCGGAAATCGCTATTCTGTGACGACACAAGTCTGTTAGCCACAGGTAGAAATCTAAGAGTGATCTGCAGTCGCCTACAAAGAAGTTTAAATATTTTCAGTGATTATCTGTCAAAATGGAAAATTAAACCAAATGCAGCAAAAACGCAATTAATTATCTTTCCTCATAAGCCAAGAGCTTTATTTCTCAAACCAAACAATAATCACATTCTAAAATTGAATGGCTTGGAATTGACATGGTCTGATCAAGCTAAATACTTAGGTTTAACGTATGACAAAAAACTCACTTTCAAGGATCACATTAAAGGAATCCAGGCAAAGTGTAATAAATATATTAAATGTTTATATCCTCTTATAAACAATATTCTAAGCTCTGTCTAAAAAACAAATTGTTAATTTATAAACAAATTTTCAGACAAGCCATGCTTTATGCGGTACCAATTTGGTCGAGCTGTTGTTCCACCAGGAAGAAAACGCTTCAAAGGATTCAGAATAAAATTCTGAAAATGATTTTGAAGCGTCCTCCCTGGTTTAGTACAAATGAGTTACACAGACTCACAAATATAGAACCATTAGATGTAATGTCACATAATATTATAAGCAAATTCCGACAAAAATCGATGCAATCTTCAATTGAATCGATTCGCTCTCTGTATTAGTTAGTAAGTTAGTGTATAAGTTCCTTTTCCCCATTACACAATACAAGTAGGTTTAGAATTTTCCCTACACAAAAATCTCAGAATTGCGGAAGCAAATAATGTCCTCATGGTAATAACCAAATCATATATATAATAGGGCTGAAAAGTCACCACTTGTGGCTGAACACCCAATTTGAATCTTAATAATTTAATGTTAACTCATATTCCAATAAATAATTATTAAAAAAAAAAAAAAAAAAAAAAGTTATCAGTTTCTTGGGATTAAACATAAAAATTGTATTTGAAAAGTTTGGTTGATAACGAAATTCATAACAAAAACTGTACAATTTAAGATTAACATTTTTGAAACTCAATTCACAAGTAAATAATTTCAACTTTTTTTTTCAATTTCACCGGTTCCTCGCTACACGTTTGGCATCGGAAATATGGATCAAGGATTCAGTTCTCACTTTTTCTATGATGCACTATTTTTACTTGGCGGTTGGTAGAGTCTTTTGATAGAATTTGTTATTTTTGCCTTTCTCATATAGAAAGGTTATGCAATCACTTGAAAAACGGACTAGTGAAAATTGGTCCGGAGGGCCAAGTGTCATATACCATTCGACTCAGTTCATCGAGCTGAGCAATGTCTGTGTGTGTGTGTGTGTGTGTACGTATGTATGTGTGTGTGTGTGTGTGTGTGTGTGTGTGTGTGTGTGTGTCAAATAATCTCACTAGGTTTACTCGGAGATGGCTGAACCGATTTTGACAAACTTAGATTCAAATGAAAGCCCTCGTGGTCCCATACGGAATTCCTGAATTTCATCCGGATCCGACTTCCGGTTCCGGAGTTATAGGGTAAAGTGTGTTCAATTTTGTACATCGTCACTTCAAATATTTTCGGATGCAACAAACATTTAAATCGTAATTTAGAGCGCGGACTAGTAGAGTTTGTGTGTCATGTTAGTTGGTGGCCGTACGAACCGACTTTGATTATACCGGTTCTCGGGTTCCGGTGCCGGAAGTGCATATAATAGTGAAACCACTTCGTTTTCTTAAGGATTACTTATGCAATCAAAGCACTGTTTTATTCTATATTTTATGCACAAACAATCTCTCGGTTTCTTTCAAAAACCGAAGAGAAAAATTTTGAATAGAATACCACAATATTATATGTACATGAGAAAGGCATCATTACACCACTAGGTGGATTAAAACAGGTTTTTTGTATTCTAATTATCTGTTACTAATAATAATGTTGATAAAACCATTTTTGAGAAAGCCTCACAACCAAGGACCTTTGCGGGGAATTTAACAATCTATTGAAGCAGTTTACTACGCTCAAAAATGCTCAAAAGAAAGGTTTTATCAAAGACGATGTAGTCCAATCGTGATTTGGAAAACTGTCAACAATACAGAATGATTCACGCACTTGCTTACGAACTGCTTCTACTTCCACTTGTATTTTGCAACAACAGCTTTCATTATGTTGAGACCTTTTCAATGTGAAAACACAACGAAACTTCCTCGAAGAGGAAGATGGTAGCAGAACTCATGTAAAAGAACTGTTTTAATCCATCTAGTGGTGTAATGATGTCTTCCTCATATTACTCATATTCTCAAAAATATTATTGTAGCATTTTTCAAAAAAAAAAACGTTTAATTGAATCTTGTTAAAGCCTTTTTCCGTAAATTGCTACAAAATACTTTTAGAAGTGATCTATAATTATTCCCGACGTTACATGCAACTGAGAAGTTGGCAGAAAAAAAGGGAGGACGGTGCGCGCCCAGGCACGATTAGTCGCGAATAAAAACTTTGTTCGGTTGTCTTTCTGAAACCCCGTTTTTTGCAGTGTTAAGTATTCCAAAACTTGTACACGTATCAACATGAAACAAACGACATTTTACATGTTAAATGTATCTCTATGGTCGGAACTTCAACCCAAAAATATTTATTGTTATTATTTTTATTATTGTTGTTATTCTTGAGGCACTTTTCCGTGTTAATCGCATCGTTAATTCTTCTGTAAGTGATAAATGGAGTAACTTTTCCACCACATCCGTAAGTCACCTACCAAATTAGTACCTTATTTATAAATTTCGATGATTTATTCTTTCAAACATCCTACAGAACATCGAACTCAAACTCAGTAACGGAATGTACTTCAATTTTCTACGCCTTCCACTTAGCAGTTCAATTTATATCGCGACCCAAGTAGAAATTAGAACTTGTTAAAATTGGCATGTTTCACAATTGCTACAGAACGGTTATTTTTGTTGGATATGTTAGAAAAATGATTTCACGTGTTTTTGTAACAAATGTGAAAATCATTCATATTAATGCTTGTGAAACCAACTCAAAAATCTGAAAGGATTATGTTCCAGATCGATTTTATTAACTGACTGTACAATATGTTCATTTGAACAGTTTCATATCCAGTTTTCTCTTGGAGAATATTACTGCTGTGAAACATATCAAACAACAAACAAGAAACTTGTTGCACATCATAAGGAGTATATCGAAAAAAAAGCTATCCACAAATTTTCCTTTCAAATTGTGATAAAAACCGATATTTTATTCAAACTAAAAATTGATTCTTTATTGTACGAAGTTAAACTTGACCATAATGAAAACCGGATGGAATTTAAGTGCTTCCATCAAGAATTTTCGACTTTTTTGGATGCTTGAGCCCAAATTTTTTTGAACTCCTGCAGGTTCCCAACTGCCTTAGTCTTCTTGAAGATCCTCTTCATGATTGCCCAGTAAAGTTTGATGGGTCAAAGCTGAGGGCAATTCGGTGGATTGATATTTTTCCCAACGAAATTTATACCCTTTTCCGCAAACCAATTGAGAGTTGTTTTGGCATAGTGAGCCGACGCTAAATCCAGCCTAAACAGTGGAAGTGTACTATGCTTTTTATATAAAGTCAGCAATTTCTTCTGGAGACACTCAGATCAATAGATTTCTGCTTTTATAGTTCCGGTAGTGTAAAGTATTGTGGACCTGGAAGGGTTTTTGAGTCCTCCTTCACATTAGTCTCATCGTCCATCAAAACGCATGCATCCGGACACTACGAAAGACGCGAATACGATTCGGCCCTTGTTGCTGCTCGCTTCGTTTGTTCTACACTTTGTTTCGAGATTTTCTGCTTCTTGTAGGTCTTCAGGTGAATTCGCCTCTTGATACGCTGGATCATTCCGACACTCGTTCCTGCTTTATTTTTGCCAAATCACGCATTGACAGTGATTTGTTCTTCATGATTAGAGATACCACTTTCTGGTCCAGTGTCGGGTTGGTAGAACCGGGTTTTCTGCCTCTTCCTGGTAGCTCATCCAAAGAATAGTGTTCCCCAAGCTTATTAATGATGGTTTTAACATTAGCATGATGAATTCCAAACCGCTTCACCAATTTTCGCATAGTTATACCCTTCTCACTTAGCCATGTGTCCAGAACATTAATATTCACTTCCTTTTCAATACGCGACATTTCGAAAACGAAGAATTTCAACCGCACAAACAAGTAAACAAACGAAAACTGACAGCCAAACGCACAGCATGCTGTGATCTGAACATAAAAAACCATCACAAATACATGCGTACAACACAAATGTATGTGGATAGCTTATTTTCGATACACTCCTTACTTCCGCTATTTCCGGAACCTGGAACAGTTATAGCCAAGGTCAGTTTGTTTGACCAGAAAAAAACATAATGGCCAAATTGTAGCAGTTTGAGCCAAATTTAGACATTTTTTCTCATTTTGTATCGATGCTCTAAGAGACAGTTCGAAATTTTTTAGCACGCTTCAATCTGTTTTACCGAAACCGAAATAAGATTTGGGATGAAATTCAATAGTCTGCAGTCCAAAGTCCAAAGTCCAAAGTCCAAAGTCCAAAGTCCAAAGTCCAAAGTCCAAAGTCCAAAGTCCAAAGTCCAAAGTCCAAAGTCCAAAGTCCAAAGTCCAAAGTCCAAAGTCCAAAGTCCAAAGTCCAAAGTCCAAAGTCCAAAGTCCAAAGTCCAAAGTCCAAAGTCCAAAGTCCAAAGTCCAAAGTCCAAAGTCCAAAGTCCAAAGTCCAAAGTCCAAAGTCCAAAGTCCAAAGTCCAAAGTCCAAAGTCCAAAGTCCAAAGTCCAAAGTCCAAAGTCCAAAGTCCAAAGTCCAAAGTCCAAAGTCCAAAGTCCAAAGTCCAAAGTCCAAAGTCCAAAGTCCAAAGTCCAAAGTCCAAAGTCCAAAGTCCAAAGTCCAAAGTCCAAAGTCCAAAGTCCAAAGTCCAAAGTCCAAAGTCCAAAGTCCAAAGTCCAAAGTCCAAAGTCCAAAGTCTGTTTCACTGTTTTACTGTTTTACTGTTTTACTGTTTTACTGTTTTACTGTTTTACTGTTTTACTGTTTTACTGTTTTACTGTTTTACTGTTTTACTGTTTTACTGTTTTACTGTTTTACTGTTTTACTGTTTTACTGTTTTACTGTTTTACTGTTTTACTGTTTTACTGTTTTACTGTTTTACTGTTTTACTGTTTTACTGTTTTACTGTTTTACTGTTTTACTGTTTTACTGTTTTACTGTTTTACTGTTTTACTGTTTTACTGTTTTACTGTTTTACTGTTTTACTGTTTTACTGTTTTACTGTTTTACTGTTTTACTGTTTTACTGTTTTACTGTTTTACTGTTTTACTGTTTTACTGTTTTACTGTTTTACTGTTTTACTGTTTTACTGTTTTACTGTTTTACTGTTTTACTGTTTTACTGTTTTACTGTTTTACTGTTTTACTGTTTTACTGTTTTACTGTTTTACTGTTTTACTGTTTTACTGTTTTACTGTTTTACTGTTTTACTGTTTTACTGTTTTACTGTTTTACTGTTTTACTGTTTTACTGTTGTAAATGTTTTGTATTGTCGGTCGGAAGCACGTTTTTTGCTTCATTGAAGCTGTATATGCTTTTGAACATGCAAAAAACCTTTTCTTGGCACAACATACAACCTTTCAGAAGAAAACCATTCGAGATGATTAATGTTTGTGTTTCGACAGCTCAAAACTACATGAGGAATGTAAATATCAGATTCATTCAATTGGGTTTCATATTAGCGTACGCTTTCTGTTTCCAATGTTCCACAACAGACTAGTCAATTTCAGAGAAACGAATCCTTCATCGGTCCTACACTGTGAATCCACATCGTGCCATAATCATAATCGTAACATTCAGACACGCATATGAACGGAACAGTCGGAGTCAAATTCGGTGTTTTCCACAAATGCTTCGGCCGAATAACGTCATCATCGTCAGGCTCGGCAAAACTGCACGTTCGCTGTCGATTCCGAGCAGGATAATTTTTCATTTTTAATGATATGGTTTCCGAACAGTTTCCAAAACCAGCACGGTTCTTTCTTCATCGCGCCAGATCCATTAGTGTTATCAATTTCAATAGCAAATAAAAGGATGAAATGATCCTTTCCTTCGGTGCGGAGAGCAAACATATTCACGCATATGACGGTGGCATTCCAAGACAGGGGAAAAGTATGACAAATGGAATAAAAGTACATTGATGAAATTGATTCCGGTCGGTCGAACCCTTCCGAACAAATGCTTCGCCGGAAGTGATGTGCCGGCCTACGTGTGGGAATCGCGGTAAGGATATTATTTAAATGAACTTTCCAATATTTGCCCTCTGGATCTCGATCTCGAAAAAATGAGATACTTTTGTTATGCAGATGATCGTTCTTCTTTCGTTCGGTAACTAGTTTTCCTCTGTTACTGTTTGCTGGCTCGGGGACGACTTCCGTGTGTTGTGTCTGTGACAGCTTCCGAATCATGATTAATATTCGTGTTTGTCTTGTCATAATCAATTGATTGAAAGTGGCACTCGTTCCCGATCGGTTCCCATGGGACTTTCGGGATCCGGTTGAGTGGCACAGTTGACGGTTGATTTTTTTCTCAGTTGTGTGATTTTCAACGACTTGTTTGTGAAACAGCTGTTACGATTGTTATGCGTAATGCATTTGTTAGTTGTATTGCATAATTTATGCGAATTGAACGTTGATGTTCAATGTGACAAAGCGAGTTTTGTTTTTGTTTTGTGTACTGAGATTGACAAAGTAGGACAAAGACAAGTGTCAAACGCGAGGAGATAAGTAATTCCGAGTTGGTGACTTTTACTATCAAGCGTTTTCAAGAGAATCGTTTTGCGATTTCAGTTCCTAGCTCTGATACTAATCCTGATGTATTCAAAAAAAAAAAGTTCATAATACAATACTGATTGTGTCGACCCTCCATCCGGTCTAGATTTCCGTCTTCCGGCATTGGCCGTTTTATTCCGGCTTAGCACAGCTGCCGGACAACGAACAACCCTTTCCGTTCGGTCCAGCCGGCGATTTATGACGAAACAGAAAATTATAATTGATTTCGGTATCGAAACGAATTTCTGTCACCATTAATCTAATCCCCTCACGGTCGCATCCTTTCCTTTCTATGCTTAATTGCTCTCCCTCTCTGCTCAGCTGCTGCCACCGCGTTCAGTAAATCGCATGACCAACAGCCAGTCTCAGTGCATTTACGGAGGGAAAATAATAGGAAAGGATTGAGTAGAAAAAACTGCCCCCTTGTTTCTTAGCTGCCGGAGCAGCAGCCGGTCGGTATTCAAATTTTATTCCGCCGAACGATCTCTGATATATCCCCGATCAAATAATATCTCGACCGTCGTTGATAGACGCACACCAATACCACTGAAGTGCACAAATCGGACGCAATCCATATCAATTGATTAATTTATGTAAAACGGGTTTATGTTTCTCGAGCTGGGGTAGAACTTGGATAGATGCAAATCCTTTGCCAACAATTGTCACACACACATTTGCGTTGATGGCCTTCTTCGATTGCCGATGGTTACGTTTAACCCTTTTCCTCTGGCCATAATGAGAGTCCTTACAGCGGAAAGATGCGAGAAGGGTTGGGTTTTTTTAATGGTTTCCGTTGTCATAGCGTCGCTAAGTGGTCCTGGGCGAACTGAACTGATTCTTGCATCTTGGTTTAACTTACGACAAAAATTATTTTGATTTTTAACAGTTGGAATGAGAATCGATAAAGTTTGTCAAAAAATCTCCTAATTCTTCATTCATTTTTTTCCAAATTGTGATTGTTCACGTCTTGCTTCAAAACGTTAGGCAGAAAAAATGAATCAAATACTCATCTGGACTATTAAAAGCCTTGCATGAAACGACGCACCACTCGTCAACAAGCCACAATGTCCACGCCGAAGAATTCTTTCTGCTGGCACAGCAAGTGGAAACCATATTGTAGGTACAATTGTTCGAATGTGGGTCTGGGTCTTGGTTACACCTTAAAGGGTACAAACTAGAAAAAACGCGGAACGACGGAAGGTACGAGAGAGAGAGAGAGGGGGAAGAAGTAAAGGTATGCCGTTGTTGTGGAATCACCTTTTGCACCGCTCATAATATGACCCAAATTGACACTGCTTTTGTTTCAATTGGTTTTGTTTATGTTTTGATAATTTTCCGCTTGCAAAAGCTGTTTTGGTTTTTCTACTCTATGTGAGGCTGAACTACTATTGCCAGGAAAGGTGTGACTTTTGACGTGACACAGCTGGGCCCATCGATGATTCCACCGATCGTACATTTGTTTAGTTTGCAATAAACTGCTTTGAATGGTGGTTCTGATTGTTGATTGTTTCGGTTTCCTACGAAAACCGTCGATCGTGCAATTTTCAATAAACTTACGATGTAGGGTACTGAAAAACCGATCGTGCTAGATTCGATCGATTATGTCAGCGTCGTAACCTAGTTTTTGGTATGCTATGTTTCCGACCTTGAAATTTGATATGTGTCGCGCGGAAGACACGGGCGAGTGTTGGATTACTGACGTACTCCAGAATTTTATATTAGATGATAAATTTATTATTAAAATAATTGTCTTCACAAGAGATATATGAGATCACAGTAGTTAGGCACGCTGGACGCGAACATATATTTCGTTTTCCCTGGGCTTTGGTTGATGAGCTACAGGGCGCGTACCCCCGCTTGGCGGATGGGGGTAGGAGTCAATTTACACTTCGCGTATTGACAAAGTCGGACCATACCGAGATCGATCGTTCGCTTATAAATGTAAAAAAAATGAAAATTATTATGTAGTCTGGATCGATCACGGAGTGGACAGGACTAATAGTGCTTGAAATTGACAATAGGTCATTAGGTGGTTTCGAGCATTCTTATGCCTGGAATTGGTCACCAATTTGAATTATCTTGATCCAGTTGGGATTAATGTTAATATATCATATTCGTCCTGAACTTGGTGAATTTAATTCAAAAAGGAGGACTAGTGTTATCAGGAATAGGAGTAAATTGACATCTTATGAACCGTTAAGGAACTCTCAAACCTTTCTGATCCGATTCGGTATCGGTAATAATGTTTACAAGTTGCAATGACGGCGAAACTGTTTGATCAGGTGTAAATACACGCTCAAATCGGGAAAGGTTTGAATGTACCTAAATTTCTCCAACTTGGACACAGATGTCACCTTCTAACTGAGAGTGTGAAATGTGTGTTTCTGGTGGAGAGCGGTTCACGTGGACCATTTCATACGGACACACCTAGTATTTCTTTGCGAAATACATATAGTTCTTGTTCCCTGGATGCGTGCTCAACACTAGAAGGCTCAAAACTTAGTATAGAACTAAATTGCTCAAAAGCAGTCAAAATGATTGAAAGAAAGAAGGTCATTGACAGACTAACTAAAACCTAGTGCAGAGCGTCTTAGGTCTTATAGCGTTAAATTAAGAGTTAAATAAAGATCACAGAATTTTAAGCAATCCGTCCATTGTGTACATAGTGTGACTTTCTTGGGCAATCTAGTGTTAAATGCGCACCCTTACATTATATAATTTAACGAAATCACTAACATCTGATTTTATTTTATTTTATGTGCATCATGAAAAACTAAATTAAATGAGACTGCTGAAGCAGCCCAAGTAGCATGTTAAGTTGCTGTCCTGTATTTTTCTACTGATTGTGCAATTTATCAAGTAAGTTTATATTACAATTCTTGTAACTGTTGTGTTATGGAAAAAGCGCAATTTTCTGTGTTATGCAACATATCTTTAAGTTTTTCCGTTATTACGAACATTTATTCACAATTATTGTGCAACTGATACAAAACTCATGCGTCGATCCCATCACAGAGGAAGTCATAAAATCAGCGAAAAAACAATTGTGAAACTTGTGAAAACTACTACCTACTGTAAACAAGAAATGGAATGACGTTTACAAAAACATAACAAACCTAAGTTCTAATAAATAAGTTTCACATTTAATTTTCGATACAACTGTTCTTAACACAAACATGGATCTTGTAAAATAACCTGCACATGAAAACTGATAATGCTACATATTGTAGAAATGATCTTTTGTGTTTTTGTAAATGAAAGATCGACAACGAACTGCTTTTTTATGGTGAAACATGTATTCGTACGCATGAAATTTTCAAGCGCCTTTGAATTAACGTGTTTTGATGATTGTACACAAACTTTTGTAAAAATAACAATCTATTATTTTTAAAGAGAATCATCGGAATGATGTTTAAAATACGTATATTCATACTTAAAACTTCCAGACGGTTTTGATCGAACTAATGTTTTATTGAACCTGAAAAATCTCGAAATGATTTTTTTTTCAATTTTTTCTAATATGGCATCGATGGTAATAGTAAGTTGAATAGAAAATGGTTCACGCAACGTAATGATTTATATTATTTAAATAACGGTATACATTAACATGTGAATATTTCAGAGGGAAATATTATACATTTTGTTTTTATTTTAAACAAACTAGTTGAATTAAGTAACAATACAGTCTAGAGATTCTTAACGGGTCCGACATTTGTGATACGCACTGTAGGTATTATTTTGACAAACCCATGTGTTGGAGTTGTACAAACAAGTTGCACAAACAGTATCATGAGAGTAACTTTAATGAACTTAACTTTTCGTTCAAAAGTGATGTCAGATCTGCTCATTATTTCAACAAGATGAAAACCAAACACAATTGTTCTGATTGAGTTTTGTTTTCATTGCGTATGTAATGTTCTATTTCCGCAACATTTATGATAATATTCTTATCTTTGTGGGTTTTGTTTCTTTTTTGTAAATAGATAAATCTTGCATAACGTTTTTGTAAGTTTTGGATTTCATATCATTGTTTTTCTAAAAATGAAGAAAACTACTCACACTGACCTACAATTTTATGAGGCAGCCAAAACTATGGAGACTTAACAGAAACTTTTTTTCACAGTAATGTTATAATTCGGCGTATCAATTTTTATCTTTAGGAGAGCATCATTTTGTTAATTTTTCTTCCACAAGAGATTAATAATCATTTCGACATATTTTGTGTCCAATACAATTTGGAAATTTGTTTGTAAGTTGGACAATTGGTGTAGTTACTTCCATTTTACATGACGATGTGAAATTTTTTAAAGAGCTTCTAGAACTGTTAATGCAATATGGACAAGTTAGTGACCTGCTGCACAGTTGATTTAGACGTACTGAAAGTAGTTCTACAGTGGTTTTTTGCGATAGTCTTGTGAAACTTTACAAGGATAAATTGCACAATCAATTTTAATATGTTTAAAAATCTTTAGGAACATTGATAACATAAATAATAATTCTAAAACAATTGTAGAACATCTTGAAATTTCGATAAGTTACATTTGCTACTTGGGAGAGGATTGTCATCGAGGATTCAAGGCCAAGAAGATGTGAGAAGGAAGACCCATAGAATGTACCACGATAGTGATAAAGGATGAATATGTTAGGTAACAACCTAACTTTCGGTAAGTTATGGTGTGCTGAAGGAGAAAGGTGAGTGCAACACTATTTTTTTAAAATCACTTTTATTATTATTATTATTATTATTATTATTATTATTATTATTATTATTATTATTATTGTTGTCAATCTTATTATTATTCCTTTATTCTTGATAATCTATTAGCTTATGATATTAACAGGTTCTTCCGGTATAGTAAAAAGCAATGCACTGGGGCAAAAGGAAACGTAACGTAACATCGACAAAGTTAGAAACAATCAGAATATATTAGATTGGATAGTATTAGTAGACCAAACATATCTACATTGATTTAGGATCTTTAAAGTTATAATCGTAAGTACCGCTTCAGACATAAAAGACTATATAGGAAAGCAGGGCCAAGACCGAAGCGGATACAATGCGAAATTTTCTAAAGTTTCATCGACGAGAACATTTAAGACACAGAAGCAGCTGGTAGGATGACAAAATACCAATACGATACAGACGCACGACTCAATGATTGACTGGTTACAGGGTGAAGCACACACTTCCTGCTCAAGTGACAAATTCTCTGGCGAACTTGCAATAGAAGATATTCGTATCTTTCGATGCAAATTGATAGCCGTAAAGGAATCTGTCGCTTGGGTTACATGCTGGAGGATTTCCTCCTTCGTTACTAGTGTTCATTTGGGCACCATAGCCTAGTTCGTCTGGTATGGAAAGTGTGGATCGTTGTAACCACCCCCCTCGGCCAGAGCAGCCTATAAAGGGGAAAAAAATAAATTTATTATTAAAATAATTGTCTTCACAAGAGATATATGAGATCACAGTAGTTAGGCACGCTGGACGCGAACATATATTTCGTTTTCATTCAAATTTTCATTTCCATTAAGATTTGTTAAACACAACTTTAGTGTTCATAGTTCTTCGAGTTACAATGCAGTGAAGTGAAGTTCTTTGTTGTATCTTGTTGTTTTGCGTCCAAAATTGACGCTAATTGTAGAAAAAACACCATGGTCATACACCATTTCTTCAGATGAGTTATTATTCCCGAAATGAAATTATAAAACGGCATTTCTGTAATGTAAAGTTAATCAAACACAGATATTGAAGCGATCTGTTTTAAAAAATTTAAACATATTTGTGTACATGCGTGCTTACAATCATTAGGTGAACTTTTGATGTTATGATAATAAATTTAGTAGAAATCGAAAAACTATTTAATAAAGTCTTACACCGCCCTTTCACACACTTTTTTTTTATCAATCCGCATGTGTTTTTTGCATGAATATTCTTCGATGTTTTAGTTCTCATGACATTATTTTAATGACCGTCGTTTTAAGCGGCAATTTGAGATTTTAATCACTCATCACTCTGTAATGTCGAAACTGCAAATCGGATCTAATTTAAATCTAAACGTGTGACAATCGATTGAACATTCCATGAGATGTCGAAATAAGTTCCACTTTAGAGTTTACGGTTATTTAATGTATTTCCAGAGCCGGCATTCAGGAACTAGCATAAGCCAAACCGATTCGTATGGCCATAAATTAATATGATGTTTAAATTACAATAGTTTTGAGTCCGACTTTGTAATCGTCTATATCGGTTTGAAATATAAACATTCATCATTCTGTAATTCCAGAATCTGAAGTCAGAATTGGATAAAATTCATTATTTTGTATAGGACCATAAGTTTATTTTAATTTGAATTTTTGTTTTTGAAATTCAATTTGGCTTTTTTGAAGAAAACGATTTAGTTTTGAGAAACGATTCGATACTGGAACCGGAATTCTAAAATCGGTTTAGCCGAAGTCAGAATTCACCTGAGGAGCTATAGTTTACATTTGTTTCAAAATGTTTGAAAATCAGTGTGGACATCTTTGAGAAATCGTAGTGCGAATTGAATTTTTGGATACCTTCCAAATCGAAAACTTTATTTGGTTATTGTTTATCCAAATCTGCAAACCCAATAAACCTGATTAATTTATGTGAAATATACATTTTTATACTAATCACCTTGTATCCCCTAAACCGGAAGTTGGATCAGCGATCTACTAGAAAAATGAGTTACATAATTTTAATTTCGTTTCACATATCATCCTGTAGTTCCGGAACCAGAAGCCGGATCCAATCATAATTCAGAAACCTTGTTTGGGAGCATACGACTTTCATACGAATCTGAGTTTGTAGAAAACGGTTTAGTCATCTCTGAGAAAATTGTGTGAAATTATTTGTCACACACGCATCTGCTGATTTGCTGATCTCGACGAACTGATTCGAATGGTATATGGGTGTTATGTTCTTCCCTTATTTATTGCTGTAATTAGTTTAAATCAATATAATGGCTTTCAACTGCCATCATCTGGTTTACATATGTCATGTTCGAACGATTATGTTGCCAAAAATGAACCATGCTAGAATCGGTCCGAGGCAAAAAATCATGAAAAAAGATGCTGTAACCAGTCTTTTTGGTACTTAGAAAAAGTTGTATGTAACAGTATAAAAAATCGTGTTTCACGATTGCATTCGGGCCTTGGAAAATTTTTCTAAAGTTTGAACGAATTCTATACCTTTTTTTATATTTATAAAAAAAGGTTAAACCGTGTAAAAACATTGAGAGCTAACACTTTGAATGCAAAAACTGGACAAAAACTTTTCCGGTTCTTTCAAAACAAATGATTTTATCCGGTTTTTGCACTCAATGTTTTTACGGGCTGCCTTCCACAGCGCAGTCGAGAAAAAGATATAGGGCAACGGCTTCCTATTTCATCTCCTTGGTAAGCACGTTACCTCAAAAACCTGCCTAGCCTCTAAAATCACTGTAATTATTCCATATTTCTGCTTAATCCGCCTTGCTCTTCATAGAGAATTGATGCACATTTCTTGAAAATTAAACTAATATTCATAAAACAGCTAAAAGCACTTATGATATGTTCACTACTGTGCTCCTTATTTCATCTCAATGGATTTTTATTCATCCTATTGTTGATCCTAATTCATCCTATTAATTAGCAATGGCGATAGCAATCGAAATAAAATATTACACTATTACAGCCTCAGGTTCAAAATGTCAAAATTCTTCCTAAAAGAGGTTAATGCCAACTGTGAGTCAAAATATAGTTTTACATAACATATTAAAAAATTCGCAAAGTGAAGTTTTTCATTTTTCAGTAAATTTTTTTTTCAATTTCAAGTCTTGCATTTGTCGTCCGTTAATTATTTTGACTTGAAATTTTCAAAAGATTATTCCATTAGAAGGGGGTGAAGGGGGTAATGTTGTGAAGTGATTGTAGCGACTGAATTAATGAAGCAAATTACTTGTCACTTGGTATTGTAGGTATATTACAACAAACAAATATTATGCAGGTAAATGAGAATGTAGTGGTGTGTTACTCTTCATAGTTATTGCGTTGGTGTTAAAACTCGAGTATCCACAGTGGCAGTGATTGTTCTTTGTCTGCTCAAAAGAAGCCATTTTCATTGCGATAAATAATATCAGGTGAGTGTTTTCCCAAGTAAATCTTCCCGCTGAACACATGCTGATGCTTTTTTGTTGATATTTAGGATCGAAATTGAGATTCGAAGGGTCAAGTGACAAAAGGGCTTTGGGGCATTGTTGTGAATGCGCTTGAAGGCAATGTTGTAAACTATTAAAAAGATTCTTTTTAAACCTACATTCTAGTTTTTATGTTTTTGTATTTTTTCAATAATAACGTTTGTGATTATTACGTATACATTTTGATATGATCATTACAACCAGAGCATCGTTCACAACATTACCCGTCAAATTTCAAAGAGTTCAAAAAAGTAACTTTTGATGAAATTCAGGAATTACGTATGAGGCCACAGGACCTTTCATTTGAACCTAAGTTTAGGAAAATCGGTCGCGCAATCTATGAGAATTTTTTTTTTCATTTTTTTGCACATTTTACCCCATAACTCCGGAACCAGAAATCGAATCCAAAAAATATTCAGGAATTTTGTATGGGACCACAAGACCTTTCATTTGAATCTAAGTTTGTGAAAATCGGTTCAGCCATCTTCGAGAAATGTTAGTGCAAAAAAGGAGGGTGGGTAATGTCAGAGACATAACTGGATGTCGTGAATACGAAAAAACTGGCACGCTCCCATCACTTTTCCGAATATCTGCTAGTTGATTGATTGTATGAATTGTGCAATTTCACTAGTAGAGTTTGAAGCGATGCACCTACATTGATGTACTTATTGGTTACATTAAACAACTACTATTCTACAACTATATATTCCAAACTTGAAACAATTCCTTTTTAATTTGCTAATATAGGAGGCTAGGTACGACAAATTTGTAGTTCATTTTTATTGAAGCTATGAAGTTCGAAGATATCTGATTCTTTTCGAAATTTCAGTACGAGACATTGCAATGGCCTGGTCTGACATGTATCGACGATCTTTGATATGCAAGAGTCATTTTAATAATAATAATGATAGTAATAATAATAATAATAATAATAATAATAATAATAATAATAATATAGATTAATCTGTACATATATGTATGTATAAATAAAATACAGATTAATCACATGGCATATTGCTGGACTTTTTGGCTGGCTTTCCACTGGTTTTCAATGCCATCGTGCTGATGGTGTATCGTGCGTTCAGAGTAGCTGCTTTAACTTAAATGACGCTATTTCTCACATCACATTTCATTTTATACCTGCTACTGGCAGCGGTGTACGGACAGCCCCTTTGCCAAAATTCCTTTTCCTGTTCGTAGAACGGGAAACAGTGAGACGACAGGTCCTCAATGTTGCTCTCGTGTGTGTCTTGTTTCGGGAACAGTTGCTCAGCAAATGGTAGGAAAAATGAACCACTCAACTGTTATATGGATGCTCTTGTATGGAAGCAGACATCTCGCGTTCTAATTAGCTGGTGCTGTCATGGGTTAAATCAAACAGGTTTTTCAATAGTGTACTATTGAAAAACTTCAATGTTGTTGCAATACACGTTCAAGTTGAAAATTTTCGATTCTATTGGTAGTTAGATTATATAAATCCTTTCACAGATCACTGAGCTATCAAAGCTTTCAAAATACGAGAAAGGCAAACGCGCCTTATGAATTATCCTCTTTGATACTCGTTTATACCAAACATTTCAGAAAAGTTTAAGTTTGAACTATTTGAGATTATGTCACACCACTGAAAATTTTATCATAAAATTGTGATCATATTTCCGATGGCATGTAGCAAGAATTATGTTGATTCATTAGATACAACAGGAGATATTCACGATCAAAAACTTATCACTCTCTCAGGGGGTAAATCTTGAAAAGGCGCCCCATAGTAAAGTAAGTCGTATTCACGACAAAAACGTTACATACACACACATACACACACTGGCATTTTGCGTACTCGACGAACTGAGTCGAATGGTATATGACACTCGGTCCTCCGGGCCTCGGTTCAAAATTCATTTCTATATGAGAAAGGCAAAAAACGTTCACAACATTGTCACCTTCTACTCTATTCAAAAACTGAAAATTTCACTTGGTAATTTTTTTATATGTTGCGTAAAACTGACTGATTTTTTAGAAAAAAATATAAAAAATTATGTCGCCCTCTATCTACAAACCTTGAAGACCGCCAAAAACTTATATATATCTGGCATTTTCAACTACAAACTCCAACTTCATCATATCTACGCATTTTTTTCTAGAAACTTGACATTTCTAGCATTGTGTCCAGAAATTGGAAAAAAGGTTCTGTGGCTACCAAGTTTTAAATTTAAAAAAAAATCAGCACAAAAATTAAAAAAAATCTTTTTTTTTATGTATTGAAAAATATGGCCCTAATATTTTTTTTACCGGGCTTACGGTTCAATGCATACGGCGCTGGTCTTACAAGCCAGTTGGCATATGATCGAGCCCCGACCTGGAAGAATTCATAGTGTCAGTAGGATCATAGTACTAGCCATGCAATGATTCGGTACGCTATAAATCGGCTGTGTAGTCTGTTGAAGAAAGACCAAATTCCACAAAAGGAATGTATTGCCAAGACAAAAAAAAATTTTTTTGGGTGTGAAAACGATTGTACCAAATATTACGATTTTTTTTAGAAATGCTATATCTTTTTCTCGACTGCCGCTGTGGAAGACAGTAAACAAATTTAAACTCTTTGGACTTCGAAAAATTTCGATATCTATGAAATCGTTTTGTTTTTTGTTGTTTCCAAATGTCACCAAATATCACCGGATCTCAACGTTTCATGCAATTCTAAGCCATTCGGCATAAATTTATTTTTCGATTTCTGAACATTATGGAGACCGAGACCGAAAAATCTGGTTTAATCTCTCTGTGGTCATTCAATTAGTGATGGGCGAGCGCTCACTAGCCGTTCATTTGAACCGACTCGTAAGAATGAGCGAACGAACCACGGCTCTTCAAAATTGAGCCGCGGCTCCCAACATTAAAAGATAGCCAAGCTACGAACCATGGTTCATCCGTGCTCCCGCTCAATTTTAACAACCATGGTTCGTGTAGTCTGAGGTAGGGATTGGCGAATGCTTACGAGTCGTTCAAAAGAACTGCGGCTTTCAAAAGGAGCCATGTCAGTCAGCTTTAAAATATTAGCTTTCTAACGATGATGTTTTCTAATGGAGCTGTCAAAATACATAGAAAAATTTATTCTTCAGTAATTTTTTATTTATTTGAAAAGTTTCTGTTCTAACTTTTATTGTTTCAAACAGAACCTTGGATGCTGAAAAAATAACAGAGGTAGAAAACGGATGAAATTCTCACACGAAAATTAACGGTTCGCATAAGTGAATAATTTTGTAAATACAAGATGTATAAATGATTTTAGAAGTGGAAATTTTTTTTCTCTTGCGTTTTGAAAGATAAACTTGCAATCATCATCCTCGCACACGTACACTTTGTGAAACACAACGTTAGATCACCCATACCGCTCGTGTATATTCGTGGCTCTTACACTCACTCTCTCGAACCGCTTCTTCACATTGACATTTATTGAGAAAGAACCGATGAGCCGTTCAATTGAACCGGCTCTTACGAAAGAGCGTTCGGTTCAGAGCCGCTCATTGAAATGAGCCGTATTGTCCATCACTACATTCAATCGGGGGAGTCCAAGTGTACCGTATTTTTAGATATATTGTTATACAGATAGTTTGAATAAAATCAATAACAACTCGTATTTTTTAAATGTGTAGCTCGACAAAAATAAAGTAACTTCTAACTTACTACAAAATGTGCTCTGCAATTTACTTAAATTCATGTTATGAAGAACGTTAAAATATGTGTCGTCCTTTCGCACAAAAATTTGGCAGAGATTGACAAAGAAACAATCATCATATGCTGCTATAATTTTTAATATATATTGTTGACAACTGTGAAAATAACTTTTTGTCATCTTTTCAGTAACTTTTGAACTTCGGACCGTAAATTTCTCGTCTCGATGCTTGATATGCAATCAAACTAATTGCTAATGCTGTCCATGAATCAAAATGAACACGAAAATAATCGGATGGTGTGAATTCTAGACCTAACGAGGGCGATGTAAAATTGCACACCCAAATAGAGCAATTCGAAATTGGCCGATTGTAGTCATGAAGAAAAATTGCGGACTTTTGTCTGGTATCACATTCCGACCATTTTGCCTGGGCAATGTGCGAGAGTGACTATGCCGCTTATTTTTTCTCAGTGTTGGTTCAAACGATCTCAACAAAATGTTAAATTTCTTGTTCTGTTTCGACCTCTGGTTGCAGAATTACAGGATGATGGAAATTTACAATTTTTAACCTTCATTCAGTGCGACGATATAAAATTCGTTTAAAATATTCCGAGTTCAGTTTAAAACAGTTCCAATTCTTGGGTCATGTTAACTGATAGTCAAACGAACACACTTCGACTATATCGCCAATTTCCAGTTCCGGAACTATCGGAAAAAGTGATAAAAACATTTTAAACTGGATCTCACTGTTTCCTTTTTCTTGACCGATTCTAACTAACTTTGCTGAGGTTTTGATGTTGAATGAACGTTCCATATGTTGCTGTTGAATTTGCACTGGAGTCCCGGTTTCGGAAATACGAGGTGATGCGCGTTGAGAATTTCAAAGCATCATATAACTGAAGACTCCAAAAACAAGAAAAAAACGCTTTCACGAACTTTTTTCAACACACTTTGCCTTTTTTATTTGAGTGGTGTGAAAAGTTCCTGAGAAAGGTGTCTAGTTGTTTGGAAGTTCAAGAGTAATCTAGACATGTACCCAAAACGCACTGCCAGATAAAATTTATTTTAAACTATTCCATCAAAGAAATTCAGTGAAATATTTATCAAGTAAAAAACAATTTAGATTATTCGAACTGATTTGCGAGACTCACCGTTTTCTATTTCTGTTTGCCAACTTACTTCTAACACTGAGCTAGGGTTCAATGGTTTTGCTTCTGAACTTTATGGGCTTAGATAACACTAATTAAAGCCGAGCCCATTAGAGGTTTCCGTGCGGAATAAATGAAACGAATAAGATATTAAACCTGTGTCGCATTATGCCGAGCGTCAGTAATATTTTTTTTTATTTTTTCAAGGAAAGAGAAATAGTTTGATTGTTTCATTTTAAGGCGGTTTTAGCACCACCATCGTATGATTATTTCGAATGTAGCAAAGTTCAGCCAACTGCAGCTCGGAAATCTATCGAACCAAGTAAGTAACTAAGCCCCGATGAAATCAACTAATGGACTTCACAAACTTCTTTCTTTGACTCCAAACTCTCCACTTGGTCCAAGCCAACCAAATCCTTTCATCTCAAATCATTAGCATTGATTTATTGACGGAATGGATTAGAATTCAGTCGCCGAAAAATGGCTTCCATGCATAAACACAAATATCCGCTGGCACTTCGCTAGATTGAATCATTTCATAGCCATTTGCGTGCCGCTCTTGTCTCGGTTCTAACTCTTGGTTTCTTGGATTGCGAACCGAATTGCACCCTCCATCACCTCTGCCCCGGCCTGATCTGCCTGCACGCGTCAAACCCGAACGGGTGGAAGGGGGTGGTTGGTTATTTGAATACAATATGAATTTCATCTCGTTCGATCGTAAAAAAGGAAGAGTATATGAGTTATCCTTCTGCTTTCCTTTGCTGCTTTTTACTCTTCTGTCACTTTGCTGTTTTACCATGGGGCGAGAGATAGAAAGCTACTAGCGACGGATTATATTAGAAATTTCTCCCGAAGTCAATGTCGCTCCGGTCGAATCCATATCCTTGCAGTGGTGGATGGTGGATGCTGGAAGCAATATTCGAAATTGTTGAGTACACATATATTTATATATGGCACAGAGATATGGCATCGAATTTTTATGCATATGCGTGCAATAAGCAATATTGGATAGGTTTGCCCCTTTCTTTGCAGATCTTGATTATTACAGATTGCGTGGTTTAGTAGGCAATTTATTTGTCACTCGACTGTAATTGACGCTCGGGGTTATCAGTCGATTTTTTTAGATTGGATCTTAAGAAACGAAAAATGTTTTTCTTTGAAAAGTGTGAGGCAATGGCAACGCACCGGTCTGCATTGAAAGCAGATCTATCGTCCCCTCGGCAAGGTTGTTAGATCCCGTTCCGGATCGGAGACTCACATTTTCACAAAAACGTTGACGTGCGATTTTCATCATTAGCGCACTGGCCGAACAACACCGAACAGCCTCGGCGAAGATGAGCAATTATTATTCGCCCACTTTGGCACCTATCAGCCTGAATCCGCGTGTATTTTCCCGACCACCGGGCACACACCGATCAGCCAGTGAACACCCCCCCCCCCCAAACGACACCCACTCGGTGCAGTAAACAATTCGGCCGCGCAAAACATTTATATTTATAGAGTTTTATGATTTATTAACTTTTCGGTTTTTGGGGCCGGCCACCGTGCGATGTATTGTGTCCACTACAATATCGTAATTTGCAGGATCCCGAACCAGGACGCGTTCCGTCGTTATTGTTCAGGAGAAAGGCCCGATCCTGATGGTTTGTGGGGGTCGGGGGGAGGCGCGGCAAGGGTTGTCAAAATAGACCTGCGGTCGCGGATTATGTGTTTGACCGACAAGCCGGATTTGATTCGAGCACTCTGGGGAAGTGCCCCACGCGGTGGTTCGGGGGAAAAGTTCAGTGGATTATGTTTTCGGCTTTGTCATGACTGGAACACAATTAATCGAGCGATAAATAGTGCGAACGGAGAAATTAGACCCGGTTCCGGAGCGAATTTGCAACTGGGACAGCGAACATGTGTTTGATGGGAAACTGATTTATAGGCGAGTCGGTCGTGAAATCTGTTTGGATAGTATTACGGTGTTTTGTTGTTTCAATTTGATAGTTCACTGCGTTGATTTAGGGGAGCAACGATGGACTTCTCTTCAATTTGTTTAAGTTCGTTTTTTTTTTCAAATTACTAGGAAATGAATAAATAGCTTTGTATTGTTGCTCTTCTTGTTTGTTCATTATTTATGTGATTATTGTTTTTACTATTTGGCTCCTTTGTTATTTTACTCTTTTGTTTTCTGGTTCTTAGGCTGCTTGGTTTCTCTGCTATTTGGTTCGACTTGATGGACTCCTCAGTTGTTTGGTTCGTCTGTTTGGTTCTTCGGTTTTTCAGTTTTGTTTTCTATGCTCTTTGATTCTTTAGTTTTCTGATCTTTTTATCGTTTGGCTCTATTGGTCATTGATTCTTTTACCCTTTGTTTTTTTTTCTAGTTTGTTTACCCTTTGGCTTTTCTGCTATACGGATTTTTTACTCGTGGCCTCTTTGAATCCTTAATTGTTTGGTTCTATAGCTCTTTAGCTCTTTGATTCGTTTGCTCGTTAGATATGTTGCACATTGATTTTTCAACTGATTGACTCATATGCTTATTGACTAACTGACTCTTTGCCTTTGGTTTTTGGGCTTTCTGCTTTTCACTTTTTTGTTTGTTTTGCTAGTTGGTCTCTTGGCCCATTGGCTTTTTGGTTACTTGACTCATTGTTTCTTTTGCTAATTAACTTTTCTGTTTAATTGGTCCCATTGCTTTTTACTGAGGGGGGCGGCTTTTCTGCTTTTTTTTCTCCTGAACATTAGATCTTTGGTATTTCTGCTCCTTGTTCCTCCTGCTTTTTAGTTCTTGGGTTTTTCTACTTTTTTATTTTAATTCTTTTGTTCATTAACTGCTTTACCTTTGTAGTTCTTTTGTCCTTTGGCCCAAATGGTGTTTGGTTTTTTAGCTTTTTAAATCCTTAGCTTTTTGATTCTTCTGCTTTTTGGCTTTTTAGCCCTTTGGTTCTTTTGTTCTGTAATTTTGTTTGGCTATCTTGCTCTTTGTTTTTTTTTCTGTTCATTGGCTCTTTGGCTTTTTTGCTTGGGGTCCCGTTTATTTATTAATTTCGGTTCTCTAGATCTTTGATTTTTTGCTCTTTAGACATTTTGCATTTTTCTTCAGTTTATAGGCTTTTTGACTTATTGGTTCTATGCCTCTTGGACTGTTGAACTCTTGGACTCTTGGACTTTTGGACTCTTGGACTCTTGGACTCTTGGACTCTTGGACTCTTGTGCTCTTGGACTCTCGGACTCTCGGACTCTCGGACTCTCGGACTCTTGGACTCTTCGAGTTTCGGACTCTTGGACTCTTGAGACTGGGTGGGAGACTTCGTGTAAAATGAGGGAAAATGGCGTTCTAGTATTGCATTTGATTGATTGCGTGATAGAATATAGGAACGAAAATAGTACAAGAGTAAAGGATCCAAAAAACAAACAAAGTCTGGGAGCTTAAAAGTAGAAAAGTCTTCGAGTCCAAGAGTCCAAGAGTCCAAGAGTCCAAGAGTCCAAGAGTCCAAGAGTCCAAGAGTCCAAGAGTTCAAGAGTCCAAGAGTCCAAGAGTTCAAGAGTCCAAGAGTCCAAGAGTCCAAGAGTCCAAGAGTCCAAGAGTCCAAGAGTCCAAGAGTCCAAGAGTCCAAGAGTCCAAGAGTCCAAGAGTCCAAGAGTCCAAGAGTCCAAGAGTCCAAGAGTCCAAGAGTCCAAGAGTCCAAGAGTCCAAGAGTCCAAGAGTCCAAGAGTCCAAGAGTCCAAGAGTCCAAGAGTCCAAGAGTCCAAGAGTCCAAGAATCCAAGAGTCCAAGAGTTCAAGAGTTCAAGAGTTCAAGAGTTCAAGAGTTCAAGAGTTCAAGAGTTCAAGAGTTCAAGAGTTCAAGAGTTCAAGAGTTCAAGAGTTCAAGAGTTCAAGAGTTCAAGAGTTCAAGAGTTCAAGAGTTCAAGAGTTCAAGAGTTCAAGAGTTCAAGAGTTCAAGAGTTCAAGAGTTCAAGAGTTCAAGAGTTCAAGAGCTCAAGAGTTCAAGAGTTCAAGAGTTCAAGAGTTCAAGAGTTCAAGAGTTCAAGAGTTCAAGAGTTCAAGAGTTCAAGAGTTCAAGAGTTCAAGAGTTCAAGAGTTCAAGAGTTCAAGAGTTCAAGAGTTCAAGAGTTCAAGAGTTCAAGAGTTCAAGAGTCCAAGAGTCCAAGAGTCCAAGAGTCCAAGAGTCCAAGAGTCCAAGAGTCCAAGAGTCCAAGAGTCCAAGAGTCCAAGAGTCCAAGAGTCCAAGAGTCCAAGAGTCCAAGAGTCCAAGAGTCCAAGAGTCCAAGAGTCCAAGAGTCCAAGAATCCAAGAGTCCAAGAGTTCAAGAGTTCAAGAGTTCAAGAGTTCAAGAGTTCAAGAGTTCAAGAGTTCAAGAGTTCAAGAGTTCAAGAGTTCAAGAGTTCAAGAGTTCAAGAGTTCAAGAGTTCAAGAGTTCAAGAGTTCAAGAGTTCAAGAGTTCAAGAGTTCAAGAGTTCAAGAGTTCAAGAGTTCAAGAGTTCAAGAGTTCAAGAGTTCAAGAGTTCAAGAGCTCAAGAGTTCAAGAGTTCAAGAGTTCAAGAGTTCAAGAGTTCAAGAGTTCAAGAGTTCAAGAGTTCAAGAGTTCAAGAGTTCAAGAGTTCAAGAGTTCAAGAGTTCAAGAGTTCAAGAGTTCAAGAGTTCAAGAGTTCAAGAGTTCAAGAGTTCAAGAGTTCAAGAGTTCAAGAGTTCAAGAGTTCAAGAGTTCAAGAGTTCAAGAGTTCAAGAGTTCAAGAGTTCAAGAGTTCAAGAGTTCAAGAGTTCAAGAGTTCAAGAGTTCAAGAGTTCAAGAGTTCAAGAGTTCAAGAGTTCAAGAGTTCAAGAGTTCAAGAGTTCAAGAGTTCAAGAGTTCAAGAGTTCAAGAGTTCAAGAGTTCAAGAGTTCAAGAGTTCAAGAGTTCAAGAGTTCAAGAGTTCAAGAGTTCAAGAGTTCAAGAGTTCAAGAGTTCAAGAGTTCAAGAGTTCAAGAGTTCAAGAGTTCAAGAGTTCAAGAGTTCAAGAGTTCAAGAGTTCAAGAGTTCAAGAGTTCAAGAGTTCAAGAGTTCAAGAGTTCAAGAGTTCAAGAGTTCAAGAGTTCAAGAGTTCAAGAGTTCAAGAGTTCAAGAGTTCAAGAGTTCAAGAGTTCAAGAGTTCAAGAGTTCAAGAGTTCAAGAGTTCAAGAGTTCAAGAGTTCAAGAGTTCAAGAGTTCAAGAGTTCAAGAGTTCAAGAGTTCAAGAGTTCAAGAGTTCAAGAGTTCAAGAGTTCAAGAGTTCAAGAGTTCAAGAGTTCAAGAGTTCAAGAGTTCAAGAGTTCAAGAGTTCAAGAGTTCAAGAGTTCAAGAGTTCAAGAGTTCAAGAGTTCAAGAGTTCAAGAGTTCAAGAGTTCAAGAGTTCAAGAGTTCAAGAGTTCAAGAGTTCAAGAGTTCAAGAGTTCAAGAGTTCAAGAGTTCAAGAGTTCAAGAGTTCAAGAGTTCAAGAGTTCAAGAGTTCAAGAGTTCAAGAGTTCAAGAGTTCAAGAGTTCAAGAGTTCAAGAGTTCAAGAGTTCAAGAGTTCAAGAGTTCAAGAGTTCAAGAGTTCAAGAGTTCAAGAGTTCAAGAGTTCAAGAGTTCAAGAGTTCAAGAGTTCAAGAGTTCAAGAGTTCAAGAGTTCAAGAGTTCAAGAGTTCAAGAGTTCAAGAGTTCAAGAGTTCAAGAGTTCAAGAATTCAAGAGTTCAAGAGTTTAAGAGTTCAAGAGTTCAAGAGTTTCCCCCCCCCCAGTCTCCCTGAACTCTTGAACTCTTGAACTCTTGAACTCTTGAACTCTTGAACTCTTGAACTCTTGAACTCTTGAACTCTTGAACTCTTGAACTCTTGAACTCTTGGACTCTTGGACTCTTGGACTCTTGGACTCTTGGACTCTTGGACTCTTGGACTCTTGGACTCTTGGACTCTTGGACTCTTGGACTCTTGGACTCTTGGACTCTTGAACTCTTGGACTCTTGGACTCTTGGACTCTTGGACTCTTGGACTCTTGGACTCTTGGACTCTTGGACTCTTGGACTCTTGGACTCTTGGACTCTTGGACTCTTGGACTCTTGGACTCTTGGACTCTTGGACTCTTGGACTCTTGGACTCTTGGACTCTTGGACTCTTGGACTCTTGGACTCTTGGACTCTTGGACTCTTGGACTCTTGAACTCTTGGACTCTTGGACTCTTGGACTCGAAGACTTTTCTACTTTTAAGCTCCTAGACTTTGTTTGTTTTTTGGATCCTTTACTCTTGTACTATTTTCGTTCCTATATTCTATCACGCAATCAATCAAATGCAATACTAGAACGCCATTTTCCCTCATTTTACACGAAGTCTCCCACGGTAATAAATCCTGCCCGCCCAAGGCAAATACTACCGGGCCCAAAAGGAATCGAAACAACTTTACCCAATCCTTCAAATCAAAATTCAAAACAGCACTGCGGCAGAACAATAGCGTCAATTTGAAAGACGACAACACAATTGATCGTACCCGATTAACTGTAGAAGCATAGAGCAGCTCTCAATTCGCTACCGGCCGTTTCGGAGTGGAAATCCTCGCACTCCTGGGCTTCGAAATGTATGCAAATCAGGATCGATTTCTTATTCTTGATTGCCTGCTATGGCTTGGAAAATGTACAGCTTAAAGGTGGCTTATCGAAGGTACTGTCCCTTTCCTCTGGCCGTCTGAAACTTCCCCGAGCGGAAATAAAAGCGGAGTTGAAAGCTAGACAAGGCACAGGACACATATCCTTTCGTGTCTAGGCTGTTTGGGATATGCAAATCAGAGATTGAATTTTAATACAAATAATATCAGGAAAAATAGCATAGCGAAAGGTGGGAATCGACTGTCAGTCGAAAAAATGTGTCCCTTCATTATTTATTTGTCTACCTTTTTTTCTCACAGACCCCAGAATGGATAAACAACCGCACACAGACACTGTAGGTACGCACTGACACACATACACACACCGATGTCGTCAAATTAATTCAAAATTAATTTATGCGAGCGGTAGAGTGTTGTGAGCCGCTGCTGATCAGCACCCTTTTGTGTGTCCGCGCCTGAGACTTTGGTTTTGTGTCAATTCTTAACGCCTTTTCATTGCTATATTATGCCATTTCAGACGTTGGCCGATTATGTCACGGACCACGAAGACGCCAAAATACGTCGACGGTACCGCGAGTGACGAATCAAGGATGTTTACAGAAAAAAAAAATTACCAAGCAGCTGTTCTGTGCAGAAACGGATGCTCTTTGTTAAATGCTGTACAACTCGCATGCCATCAGAGTAGGCTGTTGATTGTCGGTATTATTCACAGTTTTCAAAATATCAGTGAATTTCGGATTAAAGGAACTCAAATGATGACTAATATTTACCAATTCGGCACCGATTGTCACTGAAAGCGTCAAGTCATACCGGGCGGTTAGCGATGAGTTCGTACGTGAGTAATTATCCGCCACATGTACAAAAACTGATTGTCTAAGGTTTTTTAAACTGTAAAAATTCCATTAACGAGTTGCCAAATCGCGCAAGTAGTCCCATAAAAGAACACACGCGCTAGTGCTGCTAACTGACGCGACGATGGCGGACTTTGTCAGTCTGTTGATGTTTTATTTTATTTATTTATTTTTTTCCATCCACCGTTGCTTATGGTTACGGCAAATATAAATAGCATTTGTAAGCGAGGCTGCGTAAATCATAAAACAATAAAATGGTTACTTGGATCTTCTCACCTATAGGAACGAAGCGACGAAGGAAGGGGTACGGTTGACATCTGCGCTACGGTTGGATTCCATGTTCTGTTTCGGACTTAATGATTTGATGTTTCTCGAAACTGGGTTGCGCAGTACCACATTCATCAAGTCGAACGATACAACCGTTTAGAAATATTGAGATATTTTAATCCCGGTCTTGTTTTCATAATTGAGAAATTTCTCCTCGATGCTTAAGATTACACGTCACAGTAACACATAAAGTATACTGCAGAAACGTCAAGTTCGACGATTTAACAGTCCTAGCGTGTCGGAGAAAAAGAGTCTCGAAACAATAAAGATAAAATATGAAACCCCGGTACCTTTCAATGCAAAGTGTGCAACACGGACCGCAACGTCTGACGTGGCGGCCAGCTGCCTGTTGCTTAGTAAACCGACACCCGCCTCCCGAGCTTTGCATCCCAATTAATTTAAACAAATAGCCGCAATAATTTACGAAATTCCACCGCACCAGTAGCTAGAGCTAGGAGTGCTTAGTGGGGCTCTAGTCGTTTTGGTTTGGTCGCGGGTCGACGAAACTACGGAAAAATAATAAAGATTTTGGAAACAATCGAAATTTATCTTAATTTCAATCTCGCACCTCTCAGCGGGTTTGGTTAGTGGGCGGATGTGGGGGAAGACACGAGAGCAACACATACACACACATACACCGCTGACGGAGAAGATATTTTCACCGCATTTCAACGAGGTGATCAAACGTTGCTCGCGGATGAGATCCGCGCGGGACAACAAAGCGCAATTTAGCACCGATCAAAAAGTTGAAATCGAGCGCGCCGGAACGCCGAAACGAAAACGGCACGTAATAAACAATGGCACCTTGGAACGCAGCGTCTGTGCGATGAATTGTTTGAGGTTAGGGCGCGTACGCATCCGAGCAACTATGGTTAGTTTTGACAGTTTCCAACGAGATCCGCGATAAATTTGATGTACTGCAGATCGGGAGTTCGATATTGAAGTTTCGTAGAGATCTTTAACTCGATAACTTTTGGATTTTCATAAACCGTTTTCTGATTTTTGAAAGAATACAAGGTTAATGCATCGTAAGGTAAACCTAAAATTTATGAAATAATCGAAAATATTTATAAGAAACTGACAGAATGCTACGACTTGGAAATGACTTTCCGAAAAAATCCGTCTTTTTTTGGAATGAAATTGTCACCTGAATTGAAACTTCTCAGTCAATTGAAATTGTCTTGGTATTTGAACAAATACAGCTCAATCGTAATGTCTTTTTTATTACCATAAGGAAATCGATGTACGTATGTGTGAATTTAGTAATATGCATATGTATCCAAAATCTGTCGTGCACGCAGCATTGATCGCCAATTATAGATTTGCTAGTTTTATTGTTTTTTTTTTGTTTTTGAGTTCTCTATAGAGAGACGGTTTTTGGGTTTTGAAAAAAAAAAAATTTTCCAGTATAAATATTAATATGATGAAAAAATAATGTTTAAAAATGTTCTGTTAATATTTTTGCAGAAACTACTTTTATCAAATAACCAAAACGTCATTCCATTATGGACTCAAAAACAACCAAAAAACCTACTAGAATACTTTATACGATTTTGTGTGGGACCTCAAGACCTTTTTTGAAACTTAAGTTAGTAAAAATTCAGGTCATCTCCGATAAAATTGAGTGAATTGCATTTTTTTTGATAGCATCCGGTAATAAATCACGCAATAGATCGACAAAAAGAACGTGCTGCTATTACACACACATGACATTTGTCGGAAGGCCGATATCTGCTTTCTGTCAAAAGTTACGGTGGGGTGGCGGTAAACGAACACCTTCCCCTACGTTTTTTGCTTTGCCGCTTTAAGTGAAAGTATGAAATTTTCAAAAATCTATACTCTGAAAATACGAAACCGGAGGTCAGAGAAAGATGAAATTCAGGAATTCTATATTACAGGACCATTAATTTAAACCTGAGTTAGTGAAAATTGTTCAAACTACGAGGTCTGTTCAAAAAGTTCCCGGAATTTTTTAATTGCGCGCGTCTGGAGAGTCCGGTGGTCAAATATTTTTTTTTATTGTGTTGGTACATATGTCCCTAATGTATGGTTAAATTTTCAGCTGTATTCATTGTTTACATTCTGTCTTGTAGCGGCTGGTGTAGACGTGTTTTTTTGAGCTCGGCGATTTTTGTCTTGGTGACGTTGGGTGCTTCCACGTGGACGATTGTGCTTTTGTTTCGACATCATAACCATACACCCATGTTTCATCACCAGTTATGACCCTTTCAAGTATATTTGGATCGCCGTTGACGTCGTTTAACATCTCCTGAGCGATGATAATGCGTTTGTTTTTTTGATCAAAATTCAGCAGTTTTGAAACAAATTTTGCTGCCACTCGTTTCATGCCCAAAACATTTGAAAAAATATGATGGCATGAGCCAACTGATATGCCAACTTCATCAGCAACTTCTCTAATAGTGATTCGGCGATCATCCATTTTTTCCACTTTTCCCATATTTTCATCGATTATTGACGTGCTGGGTCGACCGGAGCGTTCGTCGTCTTCAACGTCTTCGCGGCCATCTTGGAAACGCTTATACCACTCGTAAACACTTGTTTTTTTCATAGCAGACTCGCCGTAGGCTCTCTGTAACATTGCGCACACTTGGTTACACTTTATTTCATTTTTCACACAAAATTTAATACAAATTCTTCAATTCTTCCATTGTTTAAACTAACAAAAATCGCCGAGCTCAAAAAAACACGTCTACACCAGCCGCTACAAGACAGAATGTAAACAATCAATACAGCTGAAAATTTCACCATACTTTAGGGACATATGTACCAACACAATAAAAAAAATTTTGACCATCGGACTCTCCAAACGCGCGCAATTAAAAAAATCCGGGAACTTTTTGAACAGACCTCGTATATCCAATAATACCTATGGAGATTATTTGACACATACACACACATAGATGGACTCACAGACATTACTCAACTTGACTTGAATCAGACCCTGTCAGCTTGGAGCGAAATCAATCTTCAGTTCAACAACGCCATCGCACGGCATCACATTCAACATATCATGTCAATTGTATGGATGTGCAGTGCTGCTATTTTGGCGCGCACGAATTTGACATTTCTCTCCCCTGCTTCTATGTACGAGATTCGATGCGGACTCGCCTGAGGGCACCATGTTCGCAAAAAAGGATGTTGCCAATGATTTGTTCGGGAAATGTGAGAGCTGGATATCTTGTTAATATGATATCTTTGCTTGAATGCACAGAAAGAAAAGATGCACCTTACATGACATGTAAACCGATAGTACTATTAATGTCTATTTAATAGTACTATCGGTTTACATGTCGTGTAAGGTGCATCTTTTCTTTCTGTGCATTCAAGCAAAGATATCATATTAACAAGATATCCAGCTCTCACATTTCCCGAACAAATCATTGGCAACATCCTTTTTTGCGAACATGGTGCCGTCAGGCGAGTCCGCATCGAATCTCGTACATAGAAGCAGGGGAGAGAAATGTCAAATTCGTGCGCGCCAAAATAGCAGCACTGCACATCCATACAATTGACATGAAAATCTGATTTAAAACCATGATTGATGTAAAATTAAATTAAAATTCATTTAGTTTTTCATTGAACAAGACTGTATATTTACAAACCGTTTCGGTTTGTAATGTAAATTGCCTGCTCCAAATACGTGCATGAAAATAAATCTAAATTCACAAAATATTTTTATCTGTGTTGTATACGACACTTGGTTTAAAAGGCGGTTTTAACAGTGATTGCATAACCTTTTTATGTGAGAAAAGCAAACATGTATTATTCAGAATCAACTCACGAAGTTCAACAATACACGTGATTTATGTCTGCAAAAATGTCGCACTTAGCGATCATACCGCTGGAATAACTCGATATTTTCACATAAAATAGACGCTGTAGCAGTCTTTAATAAAATTTCAAGATTCGGCAACCCAAAGCTTTCTCTCAATCCACGCTCGGAGTTAGGGAGCAAAAATCCTCTTTCACAATAGGCGCTCCCCTTAAGGGCTGAGGACAGTACCGTAAAGTGGTAGGTTTTTTGCTATTTTCCCGTTTCAAATTAAAATTTTCTTGAAAACGGTGCAGAATATAAAAAAAACCCACCTGACAATGTCTTCGAAATTTAGTTGAAAATATTTTGTGAAATTTTCAGAATGATTCATTGAGTTTAGCGGTCGTGTTGTATTATTTTCTGAGTGAAGAACTGCTGAAAACAGGAGCTCTCGGCAATGTATACCGCTACTTGTTCATCGAATATGTTGGCTTTGAAGGCTTGTATCATAAATCTACCGTGACAAAGTCTAGATAATTTAGTTTAGATGCGATAAGTACATAAAAACACATATTTTATCGTGATAAAAATGAAGTCTTGTATTTTTCTGTGAAACAAAGTCAGTTTCAATGCATCCGCCATTTTTTTCGCTTTGGTTTCCTGATAGCATTCTGAAAAAAAGAGAGAAATAAAATTGGCTCGACAAGGCTGCCAAACACACAGACATTCAATCTTTGTGAAATTTGAATATTTTTTCATTGTTCATTGGAATCCATGTAATGTCCAACCCATACGATAGAATAATGTGATAAAACTTCTCATCAAAATAATAAACTGTATGCTGGCAACCCGGTACAGTTTGCTCATATACGAGATTGTACAAGAGAAATATGATGCGCAAAGGGAATCGAGCGAGCCACGTGGTCGATTTAAAACTCAACACGCGACCCTCTGTCCTCAGATCTTAAGGCGAACTTTACATCTGTAATTTGAAAACGATAAGAAAACAGTCATCATTAGGCCCGGGATCGCGTTCCAATGCATAGGACACGTAGCACTAGCCATGCAATGATTCTGTACGCTATGAACCGGCTGCGAAGTACCAAATTCCACGGAAAGAATGTAATGCCAGGACTTTGCTTTGCTAAGAATACAGTCATAGTTGCAGTTTTCTTCGATATTGTTGAGCGAAACTTTAAGGAAAACGGCTTTCCCCCTTTAGATTAGTTATCTCATTAGGTAAGTTTTGTCTGAATAAATTGATGTTTTACGAAAATTAATCTAGTGAGAGTTGAAAAAAAAGATTTGGCATATTTCAACATTGGTAGTTTTTCGAAGATTGTAAATAGAACGTTAAACGAGCCTTATTATGTCTCCTCGTTCCATTCTGTTTCTATTTAAATCAAATAGTGAGCGTTTCCGAGCCAAATACCCTTTAGTTTATAGCATTATGCAAGTCATCTTCTTCTGATCTTCTACTATGTTGCTGATTATCACAGTAATCGCTTTAATCAACAACTTCAACTAAAAGTTGGACCTTATGTTTAACAAGATAATTGCATCAAAGAGCTGTCAGAAATTGCAAAATCCACTTAGACTAAGCCATCCGTATTTCTTCTGCATATTATTTGTTCTGAAAATTATTGGATATCTGCGAAAATGAGAAAAAAATGAAACTAAACTACTACCTACGGTTTTTATAGAACACTGATAATCATCAGTAGATGCCGGAAAAAGATGTTTGAGGTGGTTCTAAAATCCATGATGGCGACTTTCCGTTTCTTGATATTCCTTGAAAACCATTACAATGTGGGTATTTTCGAAAAGAATTGATGAAAAGGTTCCGGAAAACAATGTATAGGGTCCAAGATGGCGATTTCCGTATCATCTATATTCGTTGAAATCCCTTACAGTATAAGTATTTTCGAAAAGGATTTGATATGGTGCTATTAAAACGATGTTTGTGATTGTTCCTAATCCAAGATGACCACTTCCGGTCTGCTGATATTCCTTGAAAATGCGCACAATATGGATATTTTCAGAACATATTTGGTGTGTGGGTACCGAAAATAAAGATGTTTGTGGTCGCTTTGAAATCCAATTCTTTCCGAAAAAGCCCATATTGTATTTCTATTCTATTCTAATTTAGCTATTGGTTGAACTCGTGGACGCAGCTGGAATCAGAACTAAGTCTTAAAAGGGGCCTTTATTAAATTGAAACTCCAATTTTCTTTATGATATGATAAATAAGTTTCATGTATGGAAGGTCACGACAAGCAAGAATGTCTCGAACTGGGACATTGGATAGTCTACCTTGGGTACGCAAAGAATTTATTAGTTAAGATCTGACATCACGATACTCCACGCATGTCCAAACGACATGATCAATATCCCGATAATCTTCGCCACAAGCACAATGATTAGTCTCGGAGAGCCCAATTCGAAGGAGATGTGCGTCTAACGTGTAGTGATTAAACATGAGTCTGGACATCACACGATTGAAGTCCCTACTCACATCCAGTCCCCTGAACCGTGCCTTTGTCGATATTTTCGGAATAATTGAGTGCATCCACCGACCCAGATCATCTTTATCCCAAGAAGCTTGCCAGCTGGCAAGTGTTCTTTAGCGAGACGAGCTATAGAATTCGTTGAAAGCTATCGGTCTCTCATAAATTTCACTCTCAATAGCACCACGTTTGGCTAAAATATCGGCTCTTTCATTGCCAAGAATGGAGCAATGAGCGTATAATTGTTTTAGATGTACTTAAAGTTGTTCTACAGTGATTTTTTTCGGTAGTATTGTGAAACTTAACAGTGATAAGTTGCACAACCAATTTATTTAAAAATATTTCTGAACATATCTAACATTAATAACAATTCTAAAACAATTGTTGAACATCTTCAAATTTCAATAAGTTACATTGGCTACTTGGGTATTTGGCAAAGCACCACAAATTTTAGGCAGCTGAACAAATTTAAGGCAAAATGTAATTTGCAATACGATATCACATAGCTTTTATTCGGTAAATGGTAAATTGAGAAATCTGGGTGGATAATATCAGAGACAAAACTAGAATGACGAGAATTAAACAAAACTGATAGACTTCCTCCACATTTTGTTATGTTAAATAATGTTATGATTGAAAATCTGTAAACGAAGCTAATCGATGTTTTTTGTGAACGCAATTTCGCAGTGAAATAGCAAGCAAGATGAACTGATTGTCTTTCTCGCAAAATGCATTTAGTGCGAATCAATTCATTGCTGATACCGGGTGCCTTAAGAACTCATTGAATTACAAAAGACACGAGCAAAAATATAGCAATAAAAAACGTAACGCGGAAAACAGGTTGGAAAATTGACATGTGAATACAATTATGTAATGAGAACCGCCTAAATGTTACCGCAGAGACGGAACTCGAACCCGCAGCTAACTCTTAACCGGGAAAATTGTTTTGTCAATTAAACAACCCTGCATACGAAAACACATGAAGAGGAAGTCCAACTGACTAGAAGAAACCAAGCAGGTCTTAAATGCCGTGGTGATCAAGTACAGCGAATAGAAATAACTTAACGTCTGCTTAAGTTGATCCGCGAAGTGGCATTAGTAGTTCAACATAATCTGCTAATGCACTGATGAGTTGAATACGAAACGTAAAACAATCAACGCAGTCATGTGCACTTTAGCACAAATCGGTACACACGAGGTTAATAAATTGAGTACTACCTATTTTGCTACTGCCGGTATTCTGAAAAATGGTATAAATGAATTAACTTTATTTTTCACAAAATGAGCTAAGAAGTTACCATCTCAGAGCTAAAATTTTTTCTTCCACTTATGCAGGACTTTGCCCGTTTCAATCAGGAATTGTTAAGAACATGAACTAATTTAAAATTGTCCTACCGATTCGACAGCTCTCACTAAACGTTTTATTTCTAAACGGGCCGATGTCAATGAGCCAATTCTCGTCCAATTGAACAGTGAGACTTATATGCTGTTAACTAAAGAGTGTATCGAAAATAAGCTATCCACAAATTTTTCTTTCAAATTATGATAAAAAAACGATATTTTATACCAACTAAAAATTGATCCTTTATTGTACGAGGTTAAACTTGAGCATAATGGAAACCGGATGAAATTTAAGTTATTTCTTCGTGAATTTTCAAACTTTTGATCGAACGCTTTGTATCAAGTTCCGGACAAGTGTTGCATCGCACTTTTTGGACACTTGAGTCCAAATTTTTTTGAATTCCTGCATGTTCCCAGCTGCCTTACCAGCCCAGTAACGTTCGATGGGTCGAAGCTGAGGGAAATTTGGTGGATTGATATTTTTCTCAACGAAATTTATACCCTTTTCAGCAAGCCAATTGAGAGTGGTTTTGGCATAGTGAGCTGACGCTAAATCCGACCAAAACAGTGGAGGTGTACTATGTTTCGTATATAAAGGCAGCAATCTCTTCTGGAGACACTCAGACCGATAAATTTCTGCATTTATAGTTCCGGTAGTGGAAAAAAATGGTTGTCTTAAAACCACAGGAACATATTGCTTGCCATACCAGTGCCTTTCGACCGAATTTCTCCACTTGAATCGACCTGTCCGCATCGCCGCCCGTATCCTCCTCAACGACGACAGTAAAGTATTGGAGACCTGGAAGGGTTTTTGAGTCCTCCTTTACATAAATTTTATCGTCCATCAAAACGCATGCATCCGGACACTGCAAAATACGCGAATACAATTTCCGGGCCCTTGTTGCTGCTCGCTTCTTCATCTTTTTCTTCAAATTTGAGCATTAATTTGAACTGGTCGGTGTATTCGTTCAATTCAATCAAACAAAGATTTAAAATCATTTTTGGCTTTACGTTTAAGTGAAAACAAGTTCAACAGTGAAATGAGATATTCTATGAAACAAAATATTATCCTCGCGGTTGTAATTTTTCTATTCGCAAATTTTCATAAAAGTCCGAAATTGAAGTTGAAAACCTGCACAATCTTCGAACAATGAAAACCAATCGCTACTACCCGAAATTGGTAATGGTGGTGGTAATAAATGCTTAACGATTCCGGGAGAATGTTTTTGCTACTTTCTACGTCTTTCGGTGAGCAAAGTTGCAAATATATCCGTCGTGGCAACTGGCAGTAGTCTTCCGAGCAGTCACTAATAATTACATACGACCAGCGGCCACAACAACCACAACAACAGCAACAACAAGTGGATCAGTCCCGGAGCGGTTCGGGTCCCGGGGGATGGACCGCGGACAGCAAAAATCTTCTCACGGGACGCAGTCATGTGTGACAGTGTAATAATTTAGCTGGAAAAGCTGGATCTTCTGGTAGTGAAGTGCGATTGACCTACCGGGCAGGTTTCTGATGGAAGAAGGAGAGCTCGGGAGCACGGCAAGAAGGAGTACCGTCTTGTGATGGCAGAGCCTAGTAAAGAATTGACGTGCAACCACAAGAAAGTTCGTATGATGGCGAGGCGTGGCGAAACGAGGCAAGGTAAGGTGCATGGTGTTTATGAATTCTGCTACATTTTATAGAGGCAATAACCGTCATTGGGTAGTCCGGTGGGACGGGACAAGGCGGGACTGATAACTGGGAAATGATTGCGACTGGATAAATAGAGAGTACTTTGGCACGGCATCTGAAAACAATAGAAGTCAGTGGACTTTGATGACGGCTACGAGTGGTAATTGAATACGAAACCATCTGATTTTTGTTCTTGATAGGAAACCGTCATTGCCTTTATGATGGCAGTTGCTAGAATGAGAACTGCATAAGAATAATGTGAGAAGAACGGTTCGAGCTGAGAATGTTCTGTTGGTTGCAGAAGACCGATCAGTTGCTGTTATAAATTATAAAATCAAAAATGATCCAAAATGCAATTGGTCTAATTTTCAGTGACGTAATTAATTAGTCGTATTTCGTATGAGTGTTGTCTTTTTCATCTGAAAATTCAAGTTCCAGTAATAAAACGAACCACAAAATCAATTATGATATGATTTACGATCACGAGCCGTAGTTTCGCTTTGTTAAAATCTCCGATTCGTCAACAAGAAAAAAAATCCTACCCGCTGCAAGCAGAGTAAAATTGTCAGCATGCTACCACCACTACAGTGCAAAGTTTTTTTTTCGGTACCAAAATGTAAATAATGTTATTAGCACCTCTCCCCCATCTCGCCTCCTCCGCACGAACATGCGTCACTGAAAAACAAAGAAAACACGCATCCAAAACGCCCGAAACGGAGCAGAAACCTATACACCAATGTAATAATAAAAACGTCGGAATAATTAATAGAAGCTGATAGTTAACCTCAAACCCACGGTGTTTGATGGCCCGCGTGGTCGAGTCATCTCCCCCTCCAAAAGTATCTGGCTTCCATTCGGTTGGTCAGCGATGGCCAGTCGATGAAGAGTCTCCAACAACGCAAGGCAGGCGAGGGCTGGTCAAATGAAAATGGCTAACTGACTTATTAGCTCTTGTCTGTGTGTCACGTTAAACCGACACAACGAAGCAAAAAAAAAAAAATAACTCCCCCACCACAATCGGCAAGCAGCCTCGAAAGCCTCAGGTTGACCAACCGAAAAACGCGACCATAAAACCAAACTAAATTTTTAATACCCACATTATGCTGCTGCCGCGGTTGGTCTGATGGGGGTTTGCCGGTTGACCGCGCATTTGACTCGGTTCTCTCGCCTTGTTGCTGTCTCTGTTCTTGGGTTCTTTGTTCCGAACGCCTGCTTCGATTACAAAACGGGCAGGTCGCGGTGATATTTGCCCCGACCGGACCGGAAGTAGCGCGTTTCGATTCGATTCGTTCTAAACTAATGGACGGCTTATCGGTTCAGTGTAATCTCTGTTCCCTAGGGACCAGAGGGTTTTGATTAGTATTGTAGGGATTATAATTTTTGTTTCGGATATGATATGGAACGGAGAGGTTTCTGGGATGAATTAGGCTCAAGGTCTTAGGAAATATTGCTGATATAGGGATTTGGTGGGGCAATTCTGTACTAAAAAGTTTAAGCGTTTTGATAGTATTTCGAATCAATCTACCGGTGAGACGTTTATAGTGTCCTAAGTTATAACAGTTTGCGAATTGAGGATATTAAAATAATTGTAGATATAGGCCATGTAAAAAAAAAGCCGCGGACCGAAATCTATGGTTATCAAGTCGTATCCAAAAATAATTCAAAAGCTGCTTATATGACCATAAGATCGTCCATATGAAGCTAAATGTATACACATTATTCACCTCAACGAACTGAGTCGAATGGTATATTAAACTTGGCAAAGTTTCAAACGATAAAAAAGTCTAAAATCTGGGACGTTTCACAAATAATAAGGTTAAATTTCATTTGAAATGGTAGATTTTTAATCAAAATGTGTAACGGGAATAAATAAGTTCGTGCCATATTTTTTTTCGAAATTTAAAACCTATGAATATTCTGAATGGCCATCAATGATGATTCATACGTTGCCCGACATTTTGGATTATCGTAATGGACCCACTATTCGTCGCCAGTGACAATTACATTCAAATAAAACTTCTCGTTTGTGCCGTTGAGGCAATGTTTCGCACGTGAAAAACCGGTGTTCGACGTCCCTTGATTTCAATTCATACGGCACCCAATTGCCTACCTTCCGAATCATTCCCACTGTTTTGAAACCTTAGCAAATGACTGACTGAGTAACTCTGAGTAAATTTGTAAATTCCTTTCGCGTTTACGCCGGGTCATGGACAAATGATTCATCAAATTCTTCATCTTCAAACTAGAGCGGCTTTCTGGCTCGTTCTTCGTCTTCCAAATCAAAATTGCCACTTTTAAACCGTGCAAACCACTTCCATGTCGCTTAGCAAGAGCATATTCTTCAAAATATGATGACTTTTTTCATGTTGAATTAATGATTAAGAACTCCCCACAAACCCACTCCATTCATCTCAATATTCTACATTTTCATTGTGAAACAAGTATTGTTGTTTACGCTTCAGATAAGACTTGTTCGCGAGAAAATCTAGAAAGATTAAATTTGGAATAAAACAAATTTGCTGTTAGTTCTATCCAAGATGCATTTTTATTCATTTAATTGTGCATTATTAGTCATCCTAAATATACTTATTGGTACTTAATTAAGCTGCATGGAGATACTACGAACTTTTGAGTTTACTCTAGCCAGGTCTGTGCCGGCTTCTCTGCTAGTGATTTTGCTGCTTTTGTCAAGGATTTTTGGAATTTTCTATAGTTGTAGTTTGTTTTTTATATTGAGATAATTCTATCTTCACGAGAGCTCCATATCGATCGAAAGGTCGCAACTCCGGGCAGTTAAGTAGATTCGTTTTTTTCGATACAACATGGACTTCAGTCATTTTATATCATTCCAAAGTATCTTTGGCCTAGTGACAAAATGCTAAATGAAGCCAGAATAGGGAGAGAGCGTCATGGCTGTGTAGGAATGGTATCAATCGCTTCTTTAGGCATTCTTCACGGGATATTTCCTTGTTTATCAATCCGGTAGTGATAAAGCTTTGGTTTGTTCGACCACAACTGCATGTTGCCTGCTAAACCAAATATTTTTGGGAAACTTGGCATGCGTAAAATCTTCCAGCACGTAAGTTTTATCGTCCATGATCACACAGGAAATCTTCGTCGAGCAATCACGAACTTGCTAACCCTTGTTTCAACCGTCGCATTCTGCTTATCATTACGGTTCGGTACACTTTGGACCTTGAACGGCCTCATACGTTGAAAGCATGCACGAAAGTTGGTTTTTTACTTTTCTAACCTCAGTACGTATTGAAAAATCTGGTCTCTTCTGCAATATTTGTCTGGGGCGTTTTCATCATTTTTTTATCTGTAGTAATGCTCGAAGCGATTTAGTCGATGTTAGTTGTAGCGGGTTTGTCTTGTTACACAATTACTTAATTTGATGCTTTAACAGATGAAGACTGTTCGGTAACTATATTTTTCTAGGTTATTGAACTAAAAGTACAGACCCGGTAGATACCAGTGCTGAACGGATATTCTTGTTTTTGATTAAAGAAGACACTTTTTCGACATGAAGCAAAGTCTTGTCATTACATTTCTTTTGTGGAATTTGGCCTTTCTGTTTCAACAGACTTCGCAGCCGATTCTAAGCGTACAGAATCATTGCATGGCTAGTATTATGGATCCTCTTGACACTAAGAATCCTTCCAGGTCGGGGTTCGAACCTATGACAACTGGCCTGTAAGACCAGCGTCCTATGTATTAAACTGGCAACCCAACATTTTCGACATGATAAGGTGAAAACTGGAGTTAAACAATGACATTAAATTAAGACATACTTACCGCAATGAGAAAGTTGTTCACATAACTGACATGTAGTAAGCTGATTCTTGTAGTTTACGAGTATACTTCCGCCCTGATTTTTCCGATCTACATAGCAAAAATTTATGAAATTTACAGGTGACGCAAATCCACATATGATGACGTCATTAAGAATGAATGATTAACTGTCAAAATATGTAATGTTTCACGCTCGATTATGTCGGCTCAGATGACGTAAATTTACACAATTTTTTTTTCTAGATGTGTAACTGGATTTGTTCTTTCAGCAAGATTTTTTTTATATCGTTTATTTATACCCGGCTTTAACCTAATTGTGGTCGTTCGCCGGGTAGCCAGCAAGATTTCAATTTGCTGTACACTTCGAAAAACCTTATAATTTTCATCTTATAAAATGAAAACATAAATGGAACGTCGCAGTTCACGAAAATTTACGTACAAGAACATGTTATATTGTGTGATTTGAAAATTCCATGACATGAGAAAAATTGAAATAAAAACAAAATCAACACTGCTAGCGACCGTTGCTAGTGACTTGAACCGAAAATCATCGGATAAATTCATGCAGTCGCACTTACTAGCAAAACGCAAATTACTGTGGAATTAGTAAAATCCATTCTAATCCAACATTTAGTCACCACAAATGGAGTTTTGCGTCATTTGACAAATTATGTTTTTACGACAAATTATGTTGTGATATTAAATTACTTGTAAAAGTAAATTTTTTGTGTGTGGTCAAATTGTTTTTTTTTAATATAATTTAGTCAATAAGCCAAGATTTCGCCTTTTGCTTGTCAGATTACTTTTCAAACCCGTCTTATTGTCTACTATTTTTTGCCTCTATTATCTCTATAGTACAGCTAAAATAAATATGAACTGTTCAGAAAACATAATCCCACATACGAGATATATGTCTACCTGTTACGCTAGCGTAACTTTCATTAGGTGAAGAGAACGACGTGGCCGATTCACCTGTTAATAAACTGTTTTCGTTAGAAGACGAATTGGTAGGAGCTCCTGTTTTTTTTGTTGGTTTACATTAAAAGAATCAAGTGGTAGTTGTCTACCTGTTACGTTAGCGTAACAATCATTAGAAGAAGATGATGACGTGGGCAATTTATCTGTCAATAAATTGTTTTCGTTAAAATTGGAAGACTTAGTTTGTTAAATCACGGAAAATTTCAATTGTTATAATATAATGTTGGATTAGAATGAATAATACTGGTTCCGAATGTAATTTACATTTACCAGCTAGCAAGTGCGACTGCATGAATTTATATGCACCATTTATCGGTCAATGATTTTCGGTTCAAGTTTTTATCAGCATTGTTTTTTTTTATTCCAATAAATTTAATATCATGACATTTTCAAATCACACAATAAAATACGATCTTGCACGTAAATTTTCGTGAACTGCGATGCGATGATTATGTGCATCTTAAAAGATGTAAAATCACAGGGTTTTTTCGTGGTGTGTGTGTAACCAATTCGAAACTGTTTTCTTCCTATTGGAACGCGAGAGGAAAATAACATTTGTTCACTTCCTCTTGCTTAATCTGACATTACTGGGAGTTTCCGCGCATTGATGAATGATTGAAACAATTGTTTCAGATACTCTGAATTAATGGAGTTTTTTTTAACAAAAACTAGTTTTTTTCATCATAGGAGTACTTTAAAACACCATCGAGCGTTAAATTTTGTCGAACTCAACGAGTATGCAATTTTTAGAAACTACCAAAATGATTATTTCTCTTTAGGTTCCATTTGATCACTTCTTTTTCGTACATACACCGACGATTATATCTAATCTTATCTTAATCATATCTTATTCGATGAGTATATCTAATATTAAATTATATTTGCGTCAAATAGCTAAGGTCGTAAAGATATCAGAAGGCTATGTTTTTACAATTGTGCATCAACATTTGAGACCATGAGAAAGTTACTTTCAAAGTGAGTCTACGTTTACTAAGAGTTGATAAAAAATAACAACATTTTGAAGATTCAGAGCAGTTTTTGGCCATTTTTATAAGTAACTAGCTGAATTACCCGGCGTTGCTCGGAAATGTTTCGTGAAGGGAAGGTCGAAAAAAATTCTCAAAGTTGTCTTGCTTAGTGAAATACTCTGATTGTAGTAAAACATAACTTAGACGGCGACCCAATTGAAAAATACTTCGTTCATGTTCAGATTGCGAATGATCAGTGTCCCATTTCAGATCTCACTATAATTATAATTTTCACGGTATTCGCGACAAACCGGGTCAGTTTTATTTTTGAGCCTTTTTGTTAGGAACATATAAAATACCTCTTTATAAATACCTTCTTAGTAACCTTCGAGTTTCATATGTATATGTGCTTGTAACTCGTACTTCCTCGTCACATTCGATCTACAATACCTTTGGCTTCCATGGCTCTAAACACTTGCTACCCCCTACTCTTTATAAAAAGATTACAACATTATTTCCACGTAATTGCTCAAAATTTTCCATCTGATAATGATTATTTTATAACGAAAGGCTGTTTAACATCATAATCACATTCGTATTATAGAATAACGTTTTTACATAATTTATTTTACCAAGGTTTTAATTGTATGATTTCATTGATTGTATGATTTTGTGAATTCAGATCAATGTTGAGAATACTTATTCTTCCTCCCTTTTGTGAATTTTTTGGTAAGCCTCACTTAGCTCTTTTTAATAATTGCTCTGCATTGAGGAGTCTGAGACGAAACGTGAAGATAGCTCACTTAGTTGCTAGAAATATGCTGTACTCGTAAAGAAGTACCAATATTTCATAAAACCCGATCAATTTTCCTTACACGGAAAGACCGAAATCAGCATTCTGGCGAAAAAATTAGTTGATTTTCTGAATTTAGTTAGTTTTTTTTGAGACAACTAAAAAAATCCTACTTTTGCTAATTTAGATTTTCTAATTCTAGTTCCCTTAATAACAATAAAATATTTGTTGAAACGGCTATTTTTTTAGTTGAATTCACCAATTAAACGTGCTGTCATTTCATAGCTAAGGCACACGTCATATCCATTGAACAAATTTTTTAGTTGAATTAGAGAAATAAAACGTTGTTTTCAACCAACATAAATGGTTGAATTGGTTTCTGCAACTTGCAGCTATATGGCGCTCTGTCCCCGAAAAAAACGTTAACACCGTAATGACTACTAGCCACTAGATGGCACACTACTACCGAAAAAAATTTCAGTCGCGGTGATCTTTTCTGTATTGGCAAGTGTAAATACGATGTTGTATTGGAGAAAAATAGATAAGCGAAACATAAACTTCTATTTGAAAATTTTACTTCTAAATCGCTGTTTCTTCATTCGACTTCGCGAAATCGACTCTCTCACTGAAAACTTTGAGCACTCGGAAAACAAAAACCGAATACAAGTAGTACGCCGGACGGCGTAGCCCGGAATGTTAGAAGATACAAAAAACATGATTTGACATGTACAATTAGAGTGCAACATTCGAAACTCACTTCACTGTTCCGCGTAAAAACATTATTACCCACAATCGCTTCAAATGCGCACAAATTCTGAATAAATACACTTTCCACTAACAGTTTACGTCATTTTCACATATCGGCTTAGAAATTTCTATATGGCTATATCGTAACACATGCGAAAAACATCTAAACAATTTGCAAGCAGTTTCAACAAGACTGTCCCTTTTAGCTTTTTAATGGATTGTTTTGCTTTGACACTTCTCATGAGTTTTTGGCTAATAAACTTGTTGATAAATCCAATTTCATTTTTGTTTTCTTTGTGCTATCCTTCAGTAATGACAGTGCTAGATAAAAAGAAACCAATTTTCTGATTTTAATAACGAAATTAGTTGTCAATGAGAATTTCGTGTTGGATTGAAATATTGCTGGTTTGTATCCAGAATATTCGCCAACTAAACACATTCTCTGAATATAAGAGTTTTTTTAGCAAAGTAAATTCTCAATTTTAACTAATTTTATAGTTATTTTGGAAATTTTGTTGTTAAAATCAACTAATTCAAAAACAGTAATACGAATTAGGCGCAGAGCCAATTTCGGTCGTTCCGTGTACACTTTCCATGTTCGGGACACTTACTCTCTCATCCTCAAAATAACCTTATAATCTATTTTGATTTAACTTCCTTTTTGTCAGTGAACTTACTACAGATCTCCTTCATGATTACTCTGAGTAGTGTAGACAGTTTTAGGGCTTTTCAAAAAATATCGATTCCCACCTTTGGTACATGTGCCAAACCTGGGGGCGATTCGTTTAGTTGTTTCGTAGTTATGTTGAGACTTAAATACACTCGCGTTCATAGGCAGATAATGATTATTTTCCCTTAGTTCTTTGAATTTCCCGGCGAATGGAACCAGATCTTTTGAAATTATTTAAAGAAAATTGCGTTGCATTCGAATTAACAACAGAAATACTATATACTATGACCTTTAAATTCTTGCCACTCTCTTGTTTTATAAAAAAGGGTAGATGAAAATTTATTTTTAAAAACTCCCCCTTCTAGTCTAATTGTCGATTCTCTTCTAATTATATAAATTTCGTCCATGACCCTCTCCTACCATGTTAAGGACACTTGCTACACGCTTTTCCTACTGAAAATGTTCTAATGGTCATCTCTGAAGAGGAAGAAGAATCTGTGCCAAATTCGATAGCAATCCGTTCAGTAGTTCTGGAGTTATGCCGTTACACACATTACAACCCCCTTTTTAAAGGCACCTGCTACATCCATCCCCCATGAAATCATACCTACGGTATGCAAAATGTTTCTAAGGTCTTCAAAAAATATCGATTTTCGTCAAGTAATATGAACTTTTTCATGACCCCTTTTTGTTAGTGACACTTGCTACGCTCCTTCTCTCCATAAAAATACGCTTATGATTATCTCTGAAGAGCAAGAAGTACATGTGCCAAGTTTGATAACAATCCGTTAAGTACTTTCGGAGTTGTGCCGTTACAAACATTACACCCCCTATTTAAGGCACTAGCTACATCCCCCTCCCGTACAGTCATATCTAAGGTATGCAAAATGTTTCTATGGTCTTCAAAACGTATCGATTCTTGTCAAGTTATATGAATTTTTCCATGTACTAGCCCCCCACCCCCCTTGTTTATGACACTTGCTACGCTTTCTCCCTTATAGAAATAATCCTTATACCATATCTGAAATGCAAGAAGTATCTGTACCAAGTTTGGTAACAATCCGTTCATATATATATATATATATATATATATATATATATATATATATATATATATATATATATATATATATATATATATATATATATATATATATATATATATATATATATATATATATATATATATATATATCTATATATATATATATATATATATATATATATATATATATATATATATATATATATATATATATATATATATATATATATATATATATATATATATATATATATATATATATATATATATATATATATATATATATATATATATATATATATATATATATATATATATATATATATATATATATATATATAGATAAATCAGATTTTTGCATCGGAATCAAAATGATCATCATCTGATTGCGTTGTTTGACTGTTTGAATGCAAATAAAAAAAATTAAAAAAAACACTGTTTTACCAAAACTGATTCACAAACCGATGGCAACGACTGTTAAGTTGAACGAATTACACTTTGATTTGCTTCCTCTCCCACCGTATAATTCAAATCTGGCCCCCAGTGACTACTGTCTATTTGCTGATGTCGCTCGCTGATAAGAAATTTATCTCAAATTGAAGTGGCAATTGATAATGGCCCTTATTACCGTTCTCACTTCCACTTTCACATTCACTTCACTTACATGTCACTTCACTTGATTTTACCTATCACCAGTATCACGCATAGTGAAGTGATCAATGCAGTGGGAAAAAACTAATTTTTTCGACAAAATGTTGGTGGCGTGATGTTCAAAATGACATCAAGTTCATCCAAATATTTACTTTTGTCCTTGAAGCGACTTCCGTGCTAAGGACCTAAATTCACTTCATTGGTTTTCACCGTGAGTATATACCGATAATAAGGGTCACAATCACTTCACTTGGTTTTCACCGTGTAGTGATACCCGTAATAAGGGCCAATGTGAAGGCTGTTTTGAGGCAAAAGATAAATCCTTCTACAAGCACGGCATCAAAAGGTAGAGAAGCGTTGAAATGATTGTATTACTCTTGCTCTTGAAGGATTTCTGGCAAATAAAAGTGTTTTTCTTAGTTAGTCATACGTCTGATGTGTTATACTTTATAGAATTAAATTCTGCAAACCATCTCAGCTATCTCCCGCACAATTTCCCTACTATTAATTCGGGAACTGGAACAGAACAAAGTAGATCACTGTCAATATTAGTGCTGTCAGAACAATCGTCGAAGAGCACGCACATCATTCAAACATTGAAAGGCTAATTGGAAGGTTCTCTGTTCAGACGTTTCCGTCTATTCTGTTCGAAGATGCCGCCGTTGTGCGATCGGCCCGAACATTCGAACAACCATGAGCATCGATATGCACAATGCGAACGCATTCTATTTGTGCTTCATTTGCTCGAACCGTCACAGGGTCGTCGTGTCTATTCATCATTACGAACTTTTGCCTGCCAAAGTCTCACCCAATGCACGCACAATATTTAATAGTTCCAACTCATTGAGGGTCGAACGAAGAAGCATAGTCTTAAGGCATGTCGTTTTTCGATAAAGGTACCTGCATACATTAATAGCAATGTTTCGTGGAGCGTCTCAGACTGATCCAGAAACTCCCGGAACACCTTTTCTTTTCTCCCTTTCAATTTATTGTTATTATTTCTTGAACACTTTCCCGCCGTTTCTGCCGGTCGGTGCTTCTTTTCCCCTTTTTGTGCTATCGGCTGGAAACTATCCGATGTGCACTCAGACAACTTCGAGACGGTCGCCGACGATGATCGAAAAGAGCACCAGAATAAAATTAATAAACAATGCATTAAACACCTTTTTTTCTGCAATTTGTTGGCAAAAAGGTTCGATCGAAGTCTGGCGGTCGTAGCCTTGAAGGAGCCCCCTCTCGTGCAGCCAGCATAAATTTACAGGAACTCACGCACCTTCGGTAGAAGGGAATGAAAGAAACGCATATCATTGCCTTCAAAATAACAGAGAAAAAGAAATATATAGCAGCCAAAACAGAATTCACACAATTGATGCAATTTTCTGAACCGCTCAACAATGGCACACAAACAAGCACTCAAGGAGGCGGTTGAGTGTACACAAAATTATGCTAAATTTCCTACCAACAAAAGGGCGAAATTCGATATCGATTGTTGTCGACGGTGCTTCCGATGGTGTACTCTATGCGCATTTTGGCATTATTGAGCAGCACTTTGCATTCAGGTACCTTACCTGCTGTACGTCACACTAATCACGACGACGACGACGACGACGACGACGAGGAAGATGACGAAGACGCCGTGGCAACCGGGGAACGAGGCTCAAGAGGAGGCTGTTTATGCAAATTGCTCTTTTTGATGCCCGCACAATTGCAGCATACTTACCTGTTTGTTACGTCTAGTTCTGGGTTGCCTGTCGTGTGGGTCGATTACACATTCCCCGGAAATAAACGGTCCATCCGAGTGGGCCCTTCGCTGATCGTTGTTGTAACTTCCTGCTGCGAAAAAGTGAACCGTCGTCGTCGTCGACGTCGGATGTCTGGTGGTTCTTGAAGCCGTAAGGATTGAGACGGTTTGCAGGGCGTTGGAGAGCCATACGCGATTCACACCAACCAGAGATGTTCGTTGCGAATTTTCGTTGTTGTTCTAATCAGATTCTCTACGGTGGGCGAAAATTGATTTTTCGTGTCCCAGCGTTCACACCAGCACACATGAAACCTATTCAGTGAGAACTACAACAACAACAAAAAATCATTCGACAATGACATATCATTTTGCAGGCTCGAGGTCAACCTCATTCAAAGTTCACGAACTGCCGCTGGATCAAACACACAGTCAGTGTTCTTCCCTTTCTGTTCTACTGCGGCAGTTGGTCGTCGTAATACATACAGTTATTTATCATGATTAATACATCAAAAAGCTGAGCAAATGAGAATGAAATAATAAAAGCTAATAAAAACTGGAACGTCGCTCGTATCAGCATAAGATCTACATAATATAATATTATTTCACATATTGTTCCGTCCCGGGGCCCGCCGTAGTTCGGACCGTGTCACTCAAATCGACGACCGGCGACCGGCAGTTTGGAGCGAAAATAAAAAGTATATTTATTACAGTTTGATAAAAAGCGAACAAAACGTGGTCCCTTTCCTTCCCCCCCCAATAGTACTAGTAGGAGCCGTTTTGACTAAGTGAGTGGCCGACCCAAAATGATTGGTTGTCATTGCGAGGACTGCAATTCCACTACAAACAGAACTACCGCCGACCGCTGTCATAAACGACGACGACGACGACGACGGCGACGACATCAAAATCGAAACAGCATTTTTTTCCACGAATTTGGTCGATTCTGTTCGTTATCAGTAAGAGGCGATCAAATGATGGCGAATGAATATATGTGTCCCCTTTTCACACGAAATCAAGGTTCTGCTTTCGGGTGGAGATTTGCCACCGCACCAGTGAAGTAGAAACCGAGAGTATCCTTTTCCGTTGAGCGTCCAACTCAAGTAGGTCGATTTCGTCGAAGGACTCGCGCGACATGGCCATTAATTCTTGGCGATAAGCATTGACCAATCGTACGCTTTGATGATCCGGTATCCCTCGTTAGTCGCTCGAGTGGAACTGGCTCCTGCTTGTTTGTGTCAGTATGCGTGTTTGACCTCGTTTCCTTCCCTGAGGGTATCCAATATGAAACGGCAACTTACCAACCATCATAATGATAATTACATTTTGGGTCATTTTTTTTCTGATGGTGACACCGCCATCACCAGCTGGAAAATTCTATTGTTTTATTTCGAATATTAACACCAATTTATTAGTACTATTAATCTATCAAGCCTTCGGAAGCAGTCGGTTTCCGTTTTAATCGATATACCGTGCTATGCTTTCCATGATCATTAATTTAAATTAAGAAACATCCATCATGTTGTGGTTATCCAAAAATGTATGCATTAAATTTGATAAAAGTATAGATTGAATGTGTTTTCCACATTCAAGATAAACCCTGTAAGTATCAGATAGGGGCTGGCTTTGGGTATTTAAACTAGTCCATAATCAAAATTGCTTCGGAGTTGTTCAATCTAATAGTTTTGAATTCCAGAATTTATAATTCAGGCTCAAATTCAAGCTCAGCAGCGAGAAAAAAAATTAGGTATCTTAGCGGAAGTAGTATAATATATATTATTTTTCAAGTGACCTAATTCAAGAGATGAAGACAATACAGTACAAGTTTCAATAAATAAAAATGAATAAACAAGTTTAAAAATTAAACTTAATGAAAGTGTATTGTAGCTGCGTTAGTCACAATTAGTCAGTAACTTTTTGAAAAAACACCTCTTCTATTGTACAAACGTTGCACAGTGGAAAACCAAACCAAGAAACTCGCAAAGAAATCGGGAACCATGGAAAAAGGCAACAAACAAGAGTGTTTCTTATGTAAAAAATCCAAGGAATTCAATGGAATGGTTTTTAATGGCCGCACGAATCGCCATCCTGCTCGTTCTACTACAAATACCCAGCAGGTTTAGGGTTTTCTGTAGTATTGGTTCTGTAACTTGAAAAGAAATCGAGTGCGGTCTACTGATATAGCTTGATTTTATGTCAAAATGTCTGGAGAATTGAATGGAAGAGTGTACACTGGCGCACGAAACGTTTTGGTAGCTATTTTACCCCATTAACTCCATTTCATAATATCTTATTGTAAATCGTCCTTAAATCGGTTAAATAGTCATCAAAACGTTTCGTGCGGCCAGTACATGTTCTTCCATTCGATTTTTCAGACTTTTTACATAATATAAGAAGGTTTTCGTATGCTTTGAACGTGTTTCGCTTAAGACTTAAGGGTGATTTAGATGAAAATTTCACATATTAGAGGAATTGGGGTAAAATAGCCACCAAAACGTTTCGTGTGGCCAGTTCTGATATTCGAGTCTACAGACTTTTTTACACAAGATGAGCTAGATTCAGTAAACTTCCAATAAGTTTTACCATGATTTAAGACCGATTTACAATAAAATACCATAAAATAGAGGAAATGGGGCTAAATAGTCATCAAAACGTTTCGTGCGGCAAGTGTAGGTTCTTCCCTTCGATTTTCCAGACTTTTTTACATGATATAAGCTAGATTTAGCAAAGTTGCAAGAAGTTTGACCAAGATTTAAGAACGATTCACAGTAAGGATCTCATGAAATGGAGGAATTGGGGTAAAATAGACATCAGAACGTTTCGTGCGGCCAGTGTGGGTTCTTCTAATCGATTCTCCAGACTTTTTTACATGAAAGTAGGCTATTCCAGAATACCGCACTCGATTTTTTTTCAAGTTACAGAGTGAATGTTATAGGAAACCCCAAAACTGCTGTACATTTGGGGTAAACGAGCAGGATTGCGATTCGTGCGGCCATTGTAAACCATTCCATTGAATTCCTTGGACATTTTTACTTAAGAAACACTTTAGTTTGTTGACCTATCTGAGTTACAGAATTCTTTGCGGGTTTTCATAGATTTTTCCCACTGTGCGTTGGATTGATTAACAGCCTTCGGAGGATTGTTTTCTCATCGATTTACTTAGACATAAACTGATTTTCAGAGTTTATAGAGTGATTTCCAGACACTTTTTTTGTTTTTGTAAAAAGTCAGTTCCTTCATACTAAATCTCATACAAACTGTGACATGGCTGTTCGAACATAATGTTCGAATGCGACTGACGGAAGATCATATACGCGTACTTCGATGTCGTAATTCTCTACGTCTAGTGATATGTTTTTCATCTAAAGACCGATTTGCCTATTTGCCAGTTGTTGTAAGAAACATCGTGGGAGTTTTCTGTTTTATAGCTGTTATTGGCCCAGACTTTGGGTTCGTTATTAGCTGGAACGTACCTTGATTTACATTGGAGACATATGAATAGTTCGTCAAAGATGGTGTTTGTTGATTATTTAGTTCTATTTTAGATGTTCTGGGGTTGTTTGCGGCTGGTGTAACGGAAGGTCAATTGTCCTTGGGTGTAAATGTTTGTTTCTGGTATAACGTCGTAAATAACTTCATGTCAATATCGACGAGATGCCAGCTGATTATCGTAGGTAACCGGTGATTTACAAGGGAGTCTTGTGTTGGACCAAAAGTTACATAAGAAGGAATAGCTTGATTCATACGCATGCGTATAAATATATTAAAATACCGCAGAAATCGATTGATAGAATCTCTCCATACTCCGGTATGGTTTTTTGAACAAAAATCGTGTTTAGTGGTTAAAGCAAGATCATGCACATATACTGCTATAGCATTATTTTCCATATAAACCGGTATGTGGTTTTCATTTTCTCATATAGAACGGATATTCAATCACTGCGAAAAGCGATTTTTGAACCGAGACCCGGAGGGCCGAGTGTCATTTACCATTCGAATCTGTTCGTCAAGATCGCAAAATATCTGTGTGCGTGAGTGTGTGCAACAAATATAAACTTGTTTTTCTCGGAGATGGCTGAACCGATCGGATCATTTTGATTCGTGCTCCGGTTCCGGAATTACAGGGTTATGTGCAACAAAATACAAAAAATATTATCTCAATTTTTTGTTGAACCGATTTTCACTAACATACATTTAAATGAATGGATATAAAATCCCTTAGAACTTTTTAAAATTTTATCTAGATACGACTTCCGGTTCAGGAAATGCAGGGTGACAACTAAAAAAATCTATTTCACGAACATTTTTATATACATATTGACGTAAAACCGAATAAAATCCTTTGAACTATTCATACAATTATTGTACTGTACATGATTTGTTAGTTGATGGTCAATAAATTTGATTTTCTATCCGTTGGTAGAGGTCAAAGCCTCTAAAACGGAGCTCACTTCACTTTCTCAGCGATGGCATATCCGATTTTCACAAGCTAGGGCTCTAATGAGAAATCTTACAGTTCAATTAGCTGCTTAGCAGAATTTTATTTATATTCGATTTCCGTTTCCGGAATTACGAGAAGAAGTGTGTTAAAAATTTCAAACTGTTATTCACAGCGAAAATGTAAAATACTGAAATACCGATTTCGGTTTTATTGGTTCCTAGTTTTCAGTTCCGGACGTACCAAAAATTGTGATCAAAAACTTCGAAAAAGGAACTGTTTTCATTCCTGTATTTTTTAAAGATTAAATAATAATAAAGATTCTACAATTGTGCACATGTAATGACATAATATTTTTGACAATTCTAAGAAATCGTAATCACAAGAGAATGGAATATATATTGTATTATTACTTTTGATCATTTAAATCCCATTCACCTTGTTGAGATTGTAAGGTGTTTGGTCGAATTTGATAGTTCCCAAAATCAAAAACAATCGACTATGGTCGTGTCATTCTCGTTGCAAGGGCCCTTTTGTTTGTTAGGTTCGACCATCTAGAAATGTTCTCATCGCTTGTTACATTGCACTGTTGTTAGTTTCTGACATTTCGGTTAAAACCAGTATATTGCGTCGACTTTCTCGAACAAGACACAAAGGAACGAGCCTTTTGTCAGCATGTGCCGAACAATCAACCACTGTTCCAATTCATTCGACGTTAATCTATCACGAAACTTTGTCAAGAAATTGTTCCTTGGGTTACTATCTAATAAGTTTTAGTTTTAGTTAGTTTATAACTACTATGTTTAAGTGAAATGTATCATTTGGATGATTGTAATATGTTGATTCAAAAGATAAGGAGGTTTAATGCCTGTTGGACTTTGACAGAAACTAACTCCACCGGGCTTTTCCCTGCTCCAAATAAACAAATAAATAAAGGAAAATTTCTGACAGTGCCGGATAGTTTCTCGGATAGTAGAAAATGCACAGGTTCAAATCCTGACTCTGAGTTATTCTTAAGACTAAAATACGTATTACTTTGCTATGAAGTGTTTCTTTTCAAAGTGGACCTTGTGGAAGAGTGATAAGTTGTCGATCGTGAATATCTTTAGATGTACTCAACGTAACAACTTCATTCTTGCTTCATGGCATCGAAAACATGTTCAGTAATTTAGGTTAAAGCTTTTAAGCGTACTGAAAAACCGTATTGAACTTAAAATTAAAGTATTTTTTAAATATTTGGAAGCAAATAACATTAAATGAAATCCTCATTAGGTGTTTGGACGATGGATTTGATGTAGCGAGATAAATGTTATTCCTGCGTTATCTACTGGGTTGGTATGAAAAGGAATAATTCGATCCGTTTTATCCTTTTTATTATCATTAGATGACTGAGCAGAATGTTTCAGTCTGTGCGCTATTTAAAAGTCATTTCGACCAGGTGTGGAATCCAGTTTCAGGTTCCGAACTTAGACTTGGATTTCACATTCAGTTGCAGGTGTAGGTCCAAAATTTAAATATAGATTCAAAGAAACTTGATCCAAAATTCAGGTCCAGTGATTAGGCACTGAGTTCAAAAACGGAGTTCAATTCAAGATCATAAAACAACACCTTGGTTCAAAATTCAAAATTCAGTTCCAGTAATCAGAATCGTTATTTACATCCAGAGTTTAGGTACTGATCCAAAATCAAAGTGTAAGTCTCGGCCTAAATGGATCAGAATCCTAGGTTCAGAGCCGCGTTCTTGGTCCAGAACTTAGACCTAAAATTTAAGTCAAGAATTCGGGCTCAGATCTAAAATCAAAGTCTAGGTTTAGCTCCAGAATTTAGGTCCAGAATCCAGATATAGAATCCGGTTTCAGAATTCAGCTCCAGAAGCACTATTGCATGACCTTAAAAGTGGAAGTAGATGCTTTTGAAGATATTCCTTGATAAATTTCAATACTATGTTTCCGTTTGTCATAAATTGAATGCTTCGCATTACACATGTGCAAATTGCTTGCCGAATCAAGCGTTTGTTGGCAAACTTTGACATCTTCTGCTTTCTTTCGTATCTCCCGTGGTTTTAGAGCATTAGACTTTCCGTTCACACCATATTTTCCGAAATGTAGCATTGATACATCCAAATAATGAATTATATTGATCAGGAAACTTGTCTCAAGTAATCGATTACAAAGTGAATTTTTAATGCTTAGCTAAATATAAACATACAACATATATGCAAGAAAAACAAGATGTTTACTTGTTATTTTGATTAAAAAATATGTATTGAAACCAATTTGTTTAAACAAATTAAAGGTTCATGCGCTCTTCTGTACAACGTCTTACAAAATAAATGAAAAATAAATTCGAGATCACTAGTACACCTTTTAGGTGTATATTTTGCTATACTCGATATTTACAGGGTGCGCCGTCAAGACCTGAACTTTGTCATTTTTCAGCGGATTTTGGACAATGAACAATATTTATTTAGGGCATGACAAATCTCTTGCAGTACAATACCGATCAGATGAACGTCCTTATTTGACACACAAAGCTGTCCAGTTTTGGGCATTTTGCTTTATATTTCACAACATTTCTGGCATAAAAGCAGCAGATATTACCTTTTAGGTCTTAAATATTCTTCGTCTTGCTAGCATATCTCCTATATCTTTTACGATAAGCACGCAAAGTTTTTACAGATTAACGATTGTTTTCAATGTATATCGCTACAATTTCTGCCCGCTATTTTTGCGTAAATCGACTGAAATGATAAAGAATGACGTTTCCGAATCTGGCAGATTTGTCAAAATCGGATGAAAAATGGCGGAGTTATACAACATTCCAATAGATCGCGTCTACACGGAGAACCCTTCGATCATAAAATTGCGATATCGCAGTTTTTGATTTTTGCGATAATTGATTTAACTAATTTCTTTTTGATTCAACCAATATGGTTTTTTGATTTGCATATATTCAAATGGTTGAAAAATATGTTGTTTTGAATGCTGTCAAATGCCGGAGACAGTTGAAAGCAAAACAATAATCGCAATGCAAAATCAACAACTTTTTTAGTTGAAATCTGTTCGTGTCGCTTCAAAATGTCAATGAAAACAACATCGGTATTTAAAGCGTTTGGTGAAATTGTGTTCATTCGATTTGAGAAATTTATGATAACAAGTGTTTATCTAACAGCGGTGTTGTGATAAAGTTAACCTTGTTTAAGATGAAAAAGATTTGGTGACAAATTAGACAAAATCTCGTAATCTTTCAGGTATGCGCAAAAATTTTATGCTTCAAATTCGATCATTGATTTACTTCCAGCAGACTGTTTTACTCCCAGCTGTTTGATACCGATGATGATGTTCATGCATTAGCAATAAAACGCTTTTTGACATAAATTTAATTTACAATCACTTAGAGATCAGATCAGTTCTGATTTCGCAACGATAATTTATTCCTCGGTTAAGATCACTTGAAATCAGCAGTGATCGGTGGTTTTCCCAGCCCTAATGATATTACATGTCAATATAAAATACTGTTTATATTTTAAGAACGATATTTATTTCATGAATCTCCATACCGAACTTATTTCAAATAGATCATGATGTGTATCAGTAAGTATATTTTGATTATTTTCGCAAATCAATATCATTGTTCGAGTTGATTCAACTATTTGCAATCTCTAAAACAAATAAAATCGATTTATTTTTCAACTAACAAAATTTTGTTTAAATAACTACACCAGTTATTTCAACTAAAATATTTGTTGAAATTGAAAGGTATGTGTCCTCACTAATTGACAGCATTTTTTTTAAAACATTTACATTAGTTGTTTCAACCATCGTTTCTGCTGATCGAAAAACAAAAATGACAGTTTAGTTAAAACAACAATCCAAATTTTAACCAATCGAATTCAGAAAATCAACTAATATTCTGGTTGAAATGGGATCGCGGGTGGTTCCGTGTAGATGGCGCACCTTGTACGTAGTCTTAGGGGTGACTAAAATGCCATTTAGTGATTATATGCTGTTATAATGTGGGATTAACCCGTGTTCATTAGTTACCTGGTTATTGGTTTTAACTAAAGGGTGATTTTTAAGAGGTATAGGAATCGATAGAACGATCAATATAATTTCATGTTTATGTTGGCCGCGGTTTCGCTTTAGATGACTTACGCGCAAGGTCCCCAACATAGCCGATTTTCGCGAACAATGCCACCCGCCCATAATTTACACCAAACAGTTACTTTTTTTATATGCATTGGTAGTTCTTGCAAAGCTTCTGGCTGGTTTTCACTCCAGATGCGCAATTTTGCTTGTTGACATATCCATTCAACCAGAAATGAGCTTCGTCACGGAACACAATTTTTCGTTAAAAAAGTGGATCTTCCCCCAACTTTTCCAGGGCCGATTCATGATTAAATTATAGATCAAATGACAATTTGTGATTAAATTATAGACCAAACAGTGTTGCCAAAAAGATACCAGCAAAGAATCATCCTATAATTGCTATTAAATTTCTCATAGTCCAAAAGTTGTTGTTTTCTCGTGTCGTTAATTGTCCCAGATTCAAAATAGAAAAACGAAAAGTAAAAATCTTTTATGTTGAATCAGCATCGTGTCAAGCTTAATTTTATAAATAATTCATTTCATGCCACTTTCTCGATAGGTGAATGAAAAGAGTTCCAATTGTGCTGACAAAATTGTTTCATCAAATTATAATTCAAGTACTGTATTGATTTGATGCTCATTTGCTGTTGAAGTAAATCGAAAGTAAAATTTTAGTTTTCGGATTTGGAACAATTGCTTCTTGCATCAACATTTAGGTACATTATTGTTTCAATCCAATTAATTGTTGATTTGATTGACGCATGTCATCGCAGAGCTGCCAGCACTGAACATCAAACTAATTTGTTAATGGTTTTGACAACCAGTTTGATAGCTTTTAGAACACAAATGACAGTTAAAAAAGAAAACAACTTCTTATGAGTTGTATCAATTTTAAATCAATTGATTTTAGAGAAACAATTGATATATTAATTGAATTACTACCGTGTGTCGCATCCTTTCAAAGTAATCATGTTAAAAACCTAAGTAATTCTTTAGAATACTTTATACTCTTAAGGCTTGGTTTCACTGCAAACTTCGTTTTTGATTAATAGAACGACACTTTTCTCGAATTATTTAATCTTACTATCTGACATTATGTAAGAAAACATATGTTTTCTGTTCTGGCACGAGAATGGGATGGATGAATTTCCATTTGATTCAACAGCTTCGCCCACATGACATTCTCATCCAAAAGCTGCATTTAATTCAATCAGAAAAAAGCACTAGAAACGTTTAGTGAGCAAACCTTGGGCTAATAGGAGCACGGCGCACGAATCGATTCCCTGCTAAATCTATCGGGCAGGACTTTCGACACAGTCAAATTATCGTGCGGGCGCATGCTGCTGATGAACAGAAACTTAGTCTGTTAACAGAAAATTGGATCTAATTAAGTCTTCTTCCATTCTATCATTTCGTTCGAGCCAATACGGATTGGTATTATATATAGGGAATTCCGACAAGGCTCTAATGAGTCTAGAAGCAGACGAGAAGTCCTGTTTCGTCCACACACCGATTCATTCATCGGTGGTTCCTTTGAAAGCAAACAAAAAAAACAGCGCAAAAACAAACCAGGCAGAACCAAAAGCGTTTTTTTTTGTCGGAAACTGTTTCAAACAATCAAATTAAGTATCTAAACATTGTTGTGGCCGGATGGTTTGGACTTCTGTGATGGTGGCGCGCGTTTTTTTTTTCCTTCGGATACTTTGGAACCGACAAAATCGCTCTGATTGGCTTTGTTTTTGGTAACCAACTGACCGTGACCTGGTGTTCGAATGCAGCACGATTATACGGTTGCATGTCATTACCGTCGTTTTTGCGGTGCCTCGATGACCTTTCAACGAAGGGCGGTTAATTATCCGTTGGCGTTTTTCGTGTATGCTCCTTCTGTTTTGGCGCACTTGTAAGCAAATTAGACGATTCAATTATACTGTCGGTGCGAGACTTTGTGGCAATGTTAGGATGGTTTGATGAGCATTGAGCTAGGATAACGTGATAACCTAGTTTTAATCCCTGTAGTTTTCTTTCCATACCGCAAGAGGTAAAATAATCAATCCACCTGTTCATTTATATTCAAACCCTTGAGGCCATTATTGGTGACACTTCCGCGTTGAAACAAACACCTTCGAAGCGATCGCAACCACGAAGTCGCGTTGCTCATTTTACGGCTTAATAACGATGGCGTCACAGAAACAAGCCGCACCGCACTCGGAACCGATTGTGTTTATTACCTGAAAATAAAAAAAATTACTCCATTACTAACGAGCATCCGTTGACACATTTTACATAATTTTCGTTATTGAATGCAATTGAATTGAATTGAATGGAAGTGAAGAGCCCCCACATCCATCGTGCGATTCCGTGTCTCGCATCGCTAGTGCTTTGCGTTCGGTTTCCCGGTTGTTCCACTTGTTGTTGCGGTGGTTCCAGTTGGCTAAGCGCAAAGGGCGAGGGGAAACTTGACGCGGCAAATTTTCGAAAACCCCGAAAAGCGGGTCCTCAGAACAAAACAACTCAACAAAAATCGATCGTTAAAATGAGGGCTTTGTGGTCCCCGGGCCGCGTAGTCGGCATTTTCATGCAAATAAATGCTGGTCAATATGCGCACCTCCCAACAGCGCGGCAAACCGACGACGCCGGTCGTGACGGCGATGACGATCGTGGCCCCGCTGAAGAGGAAATGTTCAAACTCATTGATAGCTTCATTAGCGGCTTGACGTGAATTGACTGGCTGGCGGCTCTGTCACAATCAATCAATACGACTTTTGGTTGGGTTGTCAAAATATCGTCCGCTGACTGGGCACAAATGGTTGGATTGAAGCAAATCTCTTTCTTGAAAAAGGGGCTCTGAGATAGGAATTGTTGTTCTGCTTATGGCGGTAATGTTCGATTGAACAGTAATTGAATTGTCTTACTTGCAAGTCACGTCTATTCATGTGCATGCGTGTAATTGATCAATTAACGGGCTTGTCATAGCTTCGAAACCGGAAAATCATACTATTTATGGCAAACAAAATAGAATTTGGATGATGATGTAATTCTACTCATACGGCAGCTTACAAAAACCAATCTTGCTCTATTTTTCAATAATAGATAATTTCTTCGAAGCGTCACAGATTTGAACCAGGTCACTGTCACATGTAATGACCGAAAATGCATAATTTGTACCAAGAAGCGCTACATCATTTTTTAAAAATGAAGTAAAGTGCGGATTATTTGTTGCTCCTGCGGATTTTAATGACGGATTCAAACGTTACAGAAATACTTTCGTTCCCTAGCAAATGGCAAGAAATCGACCCACTTTTCGTTTAAATTCTTCATTTCGTATAAACAATTAACATTTTCCGATCTTACCAATACTTCAGTTGGCATCCAATGTTCTATATCTTACAAATCGTATCCAAACCTTCAGTTTTCGGAACTATCTAATTGCACTTTAATGGGCATAATATGATTTGATGTGCGCAAAACACATTTAAATATTAGCCCTATATACGCTTCTAATTGAAACACTGAAAATAAGAATAGAATGATTGTACCCATACAAATACTTTTTCTTATAAGACGTATTTTTTGTACGTCGAACTAATCAAGTATGAGATTAGAAATTGCTACTCTAAGAATAGTTTCAGGCGGTTTAAGAAAACAAGTTGACAAAAAGTCTGTATCAATTGAAGCCAACTTCAAACCCTATCAAAGGGTTTAAATACACTTCAGCAATAGGAAGTCACGCCGAAATAGTTCACCTACTTGTAGGATTGTTAATATTTTTCACAGTTACTACATACAAACCAATTCGCACCCTCTCATTCTGCTACTAACGCAGAAGCCGATTGCACCCAGTCGACGTCGTTCTATTGATTAGATATCATCGTAGACACACGGGGAGACTTGAGATGGGAACTAGGTCATTACACCTTCGGAAAACAAAGTTCTACTGATTTTATACTTCTTGCAAACAATTCCATTATCGATTTCCTGCAACGCTTTTTAGATTTCATTTCTGTACAGATAAAACTTTCTGAATAAAGGACCGGCACTTATCTACACTGGGGTCTCTTTTTACGCGGTTTTTTTAATGCGGTTTCTTTTTACGCGGATTTCCGAAGTTACGCGTTTTTTTACGCGGATTTCCACAATTACGCGGTTTTTTTCCGCATCAAAAAAAAATTTCGTTTTTGGAAGTCTCAAAATTTCTCTATGTCCCAAAGTCGATTTTCACAAAAAAATTTTTTTTGAGATTACATCAGATATGGACGTTTCATGCATTTCTAAGACATTTGGCATCAAACAATTTTTTTTCTTTTGTTTGGAGGTTTTTTTTACGCGTATTTCCGAAGTTACGTGGTTTTTATTCGCGGTTTTATTTACGTGGTACGTATCCCCCGCGTGAAAAAAAACTCAGTGTATTCAGCTTTTTGAAAAATCAGCTCCGAGTCGAGATGGTTTTTGCATGAATGCAAAAAAAAAAGACTTCCATCTCCATCTCCGGATTTCACGAGCAAGCCAAAAGTCCCTAGGAATGATTAGTATTTGATAATTAATAAATTAAGTTGCCATTATTAAATAATTTCATAGAAATCTGAAAAAATATTTTCAAAGTAGGTATTTGTTGAGAAAAAATACTAGAAGTATCAATTGCTGATAGTTTGGGCAGCCGAAAAATTTACTATCATGGTTATCTTTGTCTTGGATTTACTATTTTTTCTGATTTTGTCTAATTTAGGGGTCGGAAACCTGCAATTCGCGAGCCGCATGCGACTTCGTAGACGTATGGCTACAGTAAGGGAAAGCTTCATATGCAAATTTTATTTATTTTATAAGGTTAGGTTTGGAACGACCAGAAAATATCAGTGATTCCCAAAAACGGCCCTTACTGCGCACCTTTGGGCGCTAGATTATTTTGAATAAGCAGTTAATTTTAACTGGTCAACTGTTCAAAGTCTAAAATAGTGGGTTTTCTCATTAGAAAAAGGAAATCGAATAAGAATCAAAACAAATGTAATCATGACATGTTTAAAAAAAAATAATCAAGAAATCTAATGCTAAATCCCATCCAGGATCAAGTCAACATATCAGTTGCAAATTTGATGTTAATAGTGAATCATTTGAATCTGATGAGATTTAAAAGAGAGATAATAAAAGTAAACATTTAAAAATTTAAAGGATCCTATGATCAAAAGTTGATCAAACAAGATTCAAATCAGATCTGTATTCCAAATAGAATTCATACAGAGTAGCGACAAAATGTTCATTCAAACTTTCTTCTTAGCAAGTATTGTACTGCATACTTGGTAACTTACATCACCAAAAGAACTGCATCTGGTCCCACCGAGATGACAAATCCGCCCAAAACAGAATTACTTGAGGATTCGTTACTTAAATGTCGCTTATCACGTTATTTGAACAGATGGTTCGCCACACGCGATATTTCTCTAGTTCAAGGTAAAATACCTAGTGCAAATACCTATTTCAGTAGCCGTTAAATATTCCTGTACAAGTAGCTCTTGAAAATCTCAAAGTCTTGATGTAGGTTTCATCATTCTTTACCATGTAATCAAACTTCATTAGCCGACCAAATTTATTTGCTTATCGCACGATTTGGAGTTTTTCTTATGTAAGTCGACAGTCCTGCTAGTTTTTTTAATTCGAAACACGGTCGTAGAAGGCATTCTCTGCTTGCTTGCGAAATCTTGGATGGAGAAGTTGGGAATCCGCTTGACAGAAATCTGCAATCACTTTGCAAATTTTTTCCAAGAAGTATATACATCTTATTCAGAAACTGACCGTGACCGTGAATACTTCTCTTTCATACCTGCATACTCTTTACACTACTTTAGCAAAGCCTTCGACCGTATTGACATACCATTACTTCTACACAAACTACAAAAATATGGCATAAAACATACTCTTCTGGAATGGCTCAAATCATACTTAACGAATCGTGTACAGGTAGTCCGCTTCCAAAACATTCTGTCTGAACCAATTAATGTAACTTCTGGCGTACCTTAGGGTTCTCACTTAGGGCCTCTCCTTTTCATTTTACATATAAACGACATTTCCTTCATACTCAAAAATCTGAAAGTGCTTATATATGCAGACGACATGAAACTCTTCATGGAAATTAAAAATATCAACGACGCTGTAATATTCCAGAACGAAATCAATCTATTCCACATTTGGTGCTGCAAAAGTCTACTCCAACTCAATGTAAAAAAATGTAACTCAATAACTTTTAGTAGGAAAAATGAAACTATATCCACAAACATACATCTAGGAAATCAACTTGTAGAAAAATGTAAAATTGTAAGAGATTTAGGCGTAATCTTAGACTCCAAGCTCACTTTTGTGGAACACTACAATATCATAATCAAAAAGCTAATACCATGCTGGGCTTTATTAAACGCTTCAGTCATAACTTTCAGGACCCATACACAATTAAATTATTATACACTACATATGTCAGACCTATTTTGGAATATTGCAGCCTAGTATGGAATCCATACAATATTATTCACGAAGAACGCATCTAATCTATTCAAAAACAATTTCTTTTATATGCACTTCGTAAATTAAACTGGACAGCATTTCCTCTACCATCATATGAAGCACGCTGCATGCTCATCAATATACAAACACTTGAAGAACGCTGCGACTTTGCAATGCTTTATTTTATCAGCGACATTATTTCTCAACGCATTCAATCAGCTCCATTATTATCGCAATTAAATTTTTATATACCTAGCCGTCAATTACGTTCCAGGAAATTATTTTTAAAAAAACAAGCTAGAACAAATTATGCAAAATACAGTCCAGTCAATCGAATAATGCGCCATTATTTATTTATTTATTTATTTATTTACTATTATTGTGTCCATCGGATACAAGATCTAAATGGACAATTAGAGTGGGAAAAAGCCCATTTGAGTTGAACTCGTTTGTCATTCTCAAACGGGCGCAAAAACCACTATCTTTTCAAGAACATAAACGAAAGTAATGAAACACAATGTAACTTAAAGCTAGTATCACAAATGTCACTAATAATATAACTTAAAAATTCAAATCACATCGGATCGTTTCAGTTTTTTCGCGAAATGACTAGATGATTCACCAAACTCGAAAAGATCCTCAACAGCGGTGAAAGTTCGAATGGAAGCAGTAATCGGTTCATTAAAGCCAAAACGAGTTCTGTGAAATCTCTGCTGAAGCAGTGATGTATTCCGCAGTGTCCTATTCGGTATCCGAAAATTTACTACAGAGCGTAATTCAGGAGCATCAATTTCCCCATTGATCAGTTTTGCAATTAATAATGCTTGTTGAATTTTTCGGCGCCGATGAAGCGTATCGATTCCTAATAGTTGACATCTATCCTGATACGGGGGCAGATTAGCAGGATTTTGCCAAGGTAAGTTTCGTAATGCCAGACGAACGAATCGTTTTTGAACTCTTTCAATGCGTATGCTCCACGAAAGTTGATAAGGAATCCAAACTACTGAAACATTCTCTAGAATAGGCCGGACAAGTGAACAATACAAAGCTTTCAAACAGTGAGGATCTCTAAAATCCTTGGCGATTTTACTGATAAAGCCTAATTGACGTGATGCTTTTGAGATGATCTGTGATCGTTGTAAATCAAATGATAATTTTTCATCTAGCAGTATTCCCAAATCGCGAACCTGGGTAACTCTAGTCAAGACTGAGCCATCGATGCGATAGTCAAATTTAACAGGTCTCAGAGTACGGTGAAACGTGATCACCTGACCTTTTGCGACGTTGATTATAAGTTTGTTTCGACTACACCAATCTACGAACGATTCAAGTGCATTTTGCAACCGCCAACAATCCTCCACAGTGCGAATAACGAGGTACAATTTCAGGTCGTCTGCATATGTCAGTTTGCAATCAGTTCCCAAAGCAAATGAGACATCGTTGAAATATAACACGAAAAGCAAAGGTCCTAAATTACTGCCTTGAGGAACTCCTGAGTTGTTAGAGAAAAGTGATGATGAACTGTTGCTCAATTTTACTCGTAGAACTCTCCCGGAGAGATATGAGCTCAACCAGGACACAAGATGGGCGGAAAATCCGAGACGAGATAATTTGCTTAGAAGTATTGTGTGGTCAATTTTGTCGAAAGCAGCTTTTAGATCCGTGTAAATGACATCCATCTGAGCTTTAGCTTCCATGCTGGCAATACACTTTGAAGTAAGTGTTAGCAGATTTGTTGCAACTGATCTTCCTGGCATGAATCCATGTTGATCGAATGATATATAATTCCTTGCTCGATCTAATATAGCACTACTCACAATAATCTCGAAAAGTTTCGATGAAGCGGAAAGATTAGTTATGCCACGATAGTTTACAACATTACGACGATCGCCATCTTTGAATATTGGGCAAATGTAGGATTGTTTCCATATCCGTGGGAATTTAGCTTGCTCAAATGATCGAGTGAAAATAACACTTAGTGGTCCAGCTAAAGCGTCAATACAGCGACGTAAAATAACAGCAGGTAAGCCGTCGGGCCCAGGAGAAAATGAACTTTTCAGTTTTTTTGCAGCGCATTGGACCAACTCCGGGGTAACGATGAAAGTGTTTAAGTTTATCATGTCAACTGGAACATCCGAAACAGCAGCTTCCGTATCGCTACTTGAAGTGAAACTGCTCGAAAAAACACTAGCGAAATGCTTGGCAAACAGCTCACACGATTCCGAAACTGACACAGCCGTCTCATCGCCAAGAAATACATTCGAAGGTACAGATGAACTTTTTCTTTTTGAGTTAACAAAACGCCAAAAACTTCTTGGGTTGCGTTTCAGTTTAGTCTGCGTACGGAGTACATATGATTTGTATAAACTTGCATTGAGAGCACGGTAGGCATTAGCCGAGTGATGAAAATTACGAACGTTAACAGCATTTCGTAGACGATGCATTTTTCGCTGATATGAGTTTCGCTTACGTTTTAATTGTCGTAGTTCCCAAGTGCTCCAAGCTGGGGTGACAGATGGTCTGAGGCGAGGTACATTTTGATCAAGCCAGCTATTTATTTCAAAGCAGAAGATTTCTGCCATAACATCAACTTCTCTGGTAGCAAACAATAAATCCCAATCTACATTGCTTAAATAAACGGACAAAGCAGAAAAATCCACCAACCGGTAATTCAATGGGCGCATGGCACCGCTATCATCACTCCTTGTCATATCGGTGTTATCGGCAATTGTGTTGAAATGAATTTCAAGCGGTGGGTGATGGGTGTCCACGGGAAGCAGCGGGGTAGGGCTACGATCGACTACACAATCAACCGTTACAATCAATACTGCGAACATCTTGACCTTACTATGTCAAAAAATCAAATCAAATCTCAGCTTTGTCGTAGAAATAATGCGTAGTATGTAGGTGAACATTGTAAACAATTTATATGTAGTCTACATTTGCTTGACGAAATAAATAAATAAATAAATAAACATAGATAACCACTCTTTTCGACGATATTGCGACTTCCAGTGTGATTTCAACATATCCTGATTCAGTGTTCCTAGTGGTCGAAAAAAGATCTCCGAACACTTTTATTACATTAGTCACAGTAAGTTTTGCCACATTATAAAATTTCGATTATTTTACGTGGGAGTAGTTCGGATTTACGCGATGGACGAGCAAAATTTTGATGCCTTGCTTTGATGCCTTTTTTACAGCCGAAAGGAAAATATTTAAATTATACAGTAAACATGATGTTTGATGAAGTCGAAAGCGACATAGTGTACTCTAAGTTGCGTACTTAGTGAACTTGATATTGAAACGCGATCAAATTAATTAGGATAAAGACTTTTGATCTTCACGTTTCAATAAAAAATCTTCACACACAAATCAGTTCAATTACGTAATCAAAGTTTTTCAACGTTTGCACCAAGGAATTTGCAAGTTAGGTGATTTGCAAATCTTAATTACTGACGGTTGGCTGTTTTTTCGGATGATGTGAAATTAATTGCGAAAACTAATGGGTCGTATGAAACTGTCAGTTATTTTTATCTCAGTCATATACCAAAATCTTTCGTAAAACTACCCCGCACCTTAGAAAAATACACAGTTTTGGCCACATAAGCCAAATATTTAGCACACACAATATTGCTCAACGAAAAATCAGATTAAAAAAATTACTGATAAAATGACAATAATGAAATACGAAACCTAGAGACATCAATTTCAGTAGACAGTTCTTAATTCGCAACCTTCTCTGATCAGGGAAAATCATTCTGCCAATTGAACCATTCTGGATGTGATGAAACACAACTTAGTAGACTCCCCTGTAAAAAAAACTTGGTATATGAGCACGGTTCGTGTGGTTCTATTTTTCATCCCCACAAATTAGATTACAGATAGTTTTAATGATTCAAATCATTTCGTACCGTTTTGCCACAATTCTTACCAAAATTCATAAACACAAACTTATCATAATTCGTAAACGCTAAAAATCATTATATTTAGCGCAACAATCAAATAGTCTTCACTAAGGACTCTAAAGTTTGTTTCAGCATAATTTGTTCAGTACAGTAGGACCTCAAGTTTCAAGAGGTATCGAGGTCTCAGGAAATGTTAAAGGTTTAAGGCATCTTGAGACGCTATACTGTACTGGTTCTTCATTTTTGTGTTTGATTTAACTCTGGTTTAATGCCGTGTTACTGGAAATTTTGGATTTTGGGTTGGTCACTTTTTCGGGACTTGTTACGAAAACTACATACTGGAATGACCACAGTGGTCCGTTAAAACGGTATAATATGATTCGTACGGTAATTGATACCATTTCTCGACGTTTCATGCAATTCTGAGACATTCTCCGATCACATTCACTTAACAAAATCATAACACAAGTATATCAACAGTTGATATGTATAACAATTTGTGTTATTTTGAGATATTCAACAAATGAAAACAGTTGAAAGTTAAAACTTATGATAACAATATTATAATAAAATCAGTTATGATGTTTTATTTTTATTTGCAAGACTCATGATGAAGTTCATTAATTGAAAAAATGAGGTCTTCCGTTGCTTTATATCGAAATATAATGATCAGAATTTCAAAAAAATAAAAGTAGAAATCAGATCACTAAATAAATTATTCATTTAATAACTAAAATCATTCAACAATTTTGGATTGAAACGATGCTAAAAGTTAGCTGTGGTATAGTTTTTCTGTGTTGAATTTGCTATCTAATTTTTTATAGCTATTGTTATAAATTTCTGCTTTCGGAATTCTGTAGTTACATCAAATTCAATAATAATTGTGATACAAACGTTCCAAAATCTGTTACGATTTTGTTCCCGCTAGAGTCTTTTTTATTGTGATTTTTGTTATTTTAACTGCTTACCAGCCAAAAACATTTCAAAATTTGTTACAAAATATTTCTGAAATAAATTACTCCAGTTGTTATAATTTTGTTATTAACATCTGATCGGGTTGGCATCAAAAGACGGCACCACTTACCCATATCCGATATAGCTCAAATTTAGGGACTTTTTTCCTTTTGATCATTACCGCTTTACGAAATTAGAAATGACACTGAAATATTAGCTCCCTCACACACACGTGCACATATGTATGTATGTCCTTTTCTCAATTTTTTATACGCTTTTCGGACCTCGTCGAGCTAAGTCCGGAGCTCCTATCAAAAGTCGGTTTCTCCAGCAATTCCTTTTACAGGAGGATGGCAAAACGTTGAGTTTTTTAACCAATTCTTTCCCAAGCTTTTACCGAAAAACACTTTCCTTCAGTCGAAGCGGGTCAAAAATTAACTTGATCCTTGGTTGAAGGTTTTTGTCTTAGCAAATGTCTTACTTTTCACTGCTTTTTGCCCTTCCGGAATTTTCTTGGAAGCTCAATGCATGGGGCGCTGGTTTTACAAGCCAGTTGTCGTATGTTCGGATCCCGACCTGGAAGGATTCTTAGTGTCAGTAGGATTGTAGTACTAACCATGCAATGATTCTGTACGATTTGAATCGGCTTCCACAAAAGGATTTTAATGCCAAGACTTTCTCGAAAAATGAACTATTGCTCTTTCATTTTCACAAGAACTAGTTCTTTTGAACCGTTCGTGAACGAATTGCCCATCTCTAGTACATATCAGCATCGCAACCATTGCTACAATCAACAATTTAGGAATCTAATTGCTCCCCCATTCATCTTATTTGGCCGATTTGGCTCCTTCGAACTATTATCTGTTTCAAATCCTCAAAATGTTGCTTAACCCTCAGGGTACGGACTGGGTTACCGTAACCCGAGCGAAATTTGAAAGAACCGCCATACGAAGAGAAGTCGGCGAGGGGGGTCCGGACCAGGGGGGGAAAAAACTTATAGGTACACACTATTAGAGGCCTAAGCGGCAGAGTCAGTATCCGCTTTGTGTCCGAGCTAGACACATATAAACATTGTGCTCGGGTGTGGTACACCCAGTCCGTATCGAACGTTACAAAATCCAAAATTTTCAAAAAAATTAAGTTTTAATTTTCGTCTTTTTGCCGCTGAGGAATAAAAAGGTAAGTAAGAATACGTACTCTTTACTTAATTTTGTAGATATTAACCTCAAAATAACGCGTTGTACATGGTGTAAGCGAAGTATTGTAGTAGATCTCAATCACTTGAACGTACGTCTTATATCGAAATCTTTGCTGCTCGTAGTGAATTATAACTCATTAAATTTTGTTTCTTGTAATTTTTTGTTAAAGAACACGCATTAAAAACATGGCAACGCGTCGCTTTTTTACGCTCAAAGTAATTAATTTTAACCTTTATCATCATAAATCAACGAAACAACGTTTTTTCGCTAACTCGAAAAAACGCGTATTTTCATTTTTCAAAAAAAATATAGTTTTTGGAATAAATCAAAAAACCGTTATGGACATTTGTAAGAACTACTTTTTACCTTTCAAATGCGAGTTATACAATGTTAATATTTTTTTTTTTAAAGTTACAGCATTTTGAAAAAAAAAACGTTTTTTACAAAAAAAATTCAAGACCCGTTCACATTTTTCATTATAATTTTTTTTCAATCAGTTAAATGATTAATCTGACAACTCTATTATATTTTTGAGACAATTTCACACAAAATAAAAAAAAATTATTCAAATTGACAAAGTACAGCTCGATATACACCCAATCAAAGTCGCCGGGTTAGGCTAACCCTGTTCGTACTGAACGTAACTTTTTTATAGTCCGTACCCTGAGGGTTAACAATACGAACTTATGCTTGCACGAGCTAATCATGTTCCGCGGACGTTCTGGAAAATAATTTCTCGTATGGGATAGAAAATTTGAATAAGTAGCCTATTCGAAACTAGTATTATAATCCAATAGCCTCGGACCCAGTTGAACATTCATTGCTGCGGACGGTATTGTACGAGTTTAGTAAATAAGCTGCTCACCTTAACGATTTATTGTGCTTTGATATGTTATGCAATATTCGTGATATTTATCATAATATGTAGAGCTTCAAGCTTATTTCCAAATTTATTTTCTATATTCCGGCTTCAAAAAATTAATCTTTTACGCATGTTTGAGAATAACAAATCTGGCTACAAATAGGTCATCTAGCCTATCACTGAAAAAATGATATTTCAAACATTTTACCGAAATTGAATTCCGCGAAAGTTACCTGATATCCCGGCCATTTGTCCAAATAACTTATGATAGCACTAATTTTCATTATTCATAAAATTAGGTGCACCGGGAAAAGAAAATTTATGTGAACTAGCTAGCTAGCAAGCAAAGTGCCGCGTAGTGCCAAAGTCTGCTAATGAAAAATCATGTCGAAAATTAATTTCCATTCCGAAACTTCTGACGGCCGACCGACTGCAGCGGGTCAAACCGTAACCGAAGCCCGAAAATGCGGAAAAAGTTTGGTCCATCGGTCATTGTTCACACCTTGGCAGACTGGCGGCAGACCACTTGGCGACTGGGAGTTGGCCTGATCTCACCATCGTTTGGGGCCCGGGAATCAGTCCCGGAGGACAATCGGTGCGTTTGTGTTCTTTTTTTGTTACTATTATTTTTTGTTGTTGGTACATCAGCTTTTGCCGCCTCGTTGCGCTTGCAAGTATTAAAACAAATTAATGTTGATTTTCGAATCCATTTCACTAATTGAGCACAACCGCAATTGAATCGAAAGGTGTAAAATTTTATTTTGATGTTTTTTGTTGCGACTGGCAGGAGTCTGGTCGGCCATGATTGGAGAAATGCTCTTGCTGCTGCTGACATCGGAAGAGTTTTAATAGCTTCTATCGTGTGGGGAGTATCGAAAAACTGATGGAATGGGCTAATGGCTGGCGAATCTGTTGCTCCGACTAAGACGGGCCGGGCCGCCTGAAATCGACGTCGTACGAACGATTATCACTTGTTCTAGCCGTAGCTGTTGATGGCTGACATAGAAGCTGTGTGGAAGGTTCGAAACGATTTTATGGCAGTTTTGTTGAGAGGATGTCGTCCTGATTCGATGTACGGCAATTAAGGGGTACAACAAACTGCTAGAGCTACCATTCAGTGACAACTATTTGCACGGCAAACACAACACACGGGTCGGAGACATGGGTTTTTATTGATACTCATTAGTGAAACTCAGTGAGCCAAAGCGAATCGCAATGTATGCTTTCGGTTCCATTAGACAGGAGCAGGAACAGTGTATGTTAATGCTGATAAACCTTTGTATTCAGGTATTCGTTCACAAATTAAGTATTCAATAACGAGTTCTTCAAAACCAATTCCACATCAACTGTTTTGGTTTGGCATTTAAAGCCGCTCAAAGAGTATGAAAAATAGATTCGGAATCGGCTTGTTTTTACATTAGTCAAAATTGACTTTGTTCAACCTCACGGAAAAACTCTTCTCATTCATCACGGTCAATGAATGAACGAACGAAAAGTCATTCACCTAGTAAAACCACAAACCGATTCAGAATCACACCACATTTGGCAAGTCATCGCACCAATCCATCGACCAGGCTCGTCCCGAATGATGAATGATCCTCGGTCGGAAACCGAAACCGAAATTTCTCCAATAAGTCAATTAAGGCCTGTCCGTACACAAATTCCTTCTAAATCCCGCTTGCGGCTTTGGGACCACGTTTTTCTGCCGCCTCGCTCCGAGGGTCACTCGTTTGACTCGTTCGCTCTAGTCGGAAAACGTAAAAGATTAACAAGACAAATAGCAGTTGTCCGTTGCGCGTTTGGAACTGGAAATCGATCCCGGCCACGGTTCATTACACGCGCTTAATCAATTTCCATTCATTCAATTACCGAGCACCCGCGAGTCAGTTAGTACAAAGCAGCCCATGGCTTACGGGGGGGTTCATTCTGAAACGTGACTATTTAACACTTTATTTTCATGCTCCATTACCGAAGAAATGCGATTCAAGTTGTTTGGGTGAGAGAATTTTTCAGACTTTCAACATTCCACTGGCATCGCAGAAGCAGGCGAGGAGCTTCCGTTCGGCCGAAAAACGAAGGTGACGAATGATTGATTGATTTCGGTAGAACTCACTGCTCACATTGTTTGGATCTTGATGGGCGACGGAACACGGTCTTACAAGAACTGATAGTATTTTGTATTCGTTACTGGAAAAGTTTGCTGATCCCCGCCGACGATTCGGTTAAGCCGCCGGAAGTGCAAAAATCACTGTCAGTATCACATTTTCCACGTGACGTATGTGAATGTTTTTCCTTAAGTGATTCCGATGTCAAATTTTTCGGGACTTGAGCGTTATGTCTGGTACGCAGCGAAGAATGTTGATTGACAGATGATTTGTGTCAATCTTGTGAACAATTCAGCGCCTATAGGAGTGAATCCAATTGCCAATTTACGGCTGGCATAAACACCTTATAAGACCTGTTATATTGAATTTATCTTCGTTTACTGTTATCATTAGTTGTGTATTTAGACTTATCAGGAGTTGTGTATTTAGACTAATTTTTTACTATTTGATGGTGGTACGAATCAGTTTGAGGTAAGCTGAAAATTTTAATGTAGAACCAAGTGTTACACGAGAGTGGACACAAGGCTCAGGGCTTTATTTTCCGCCGAAACTACCACTGTCTGAAATACGCCTCGATATTCTGTGTTTGCAATATATTTAAAACGAAGGATGCCCATTCTTATACTTTTCCAGGTACAATTCGATTCTTAGGACCGTTTTAGGACCATTCTGATTCGAATTGGGAATAAAAGTTGAACCACTTAATATCTGGATGTACTACTTATTTTTAAAGTGCTCAATTGAAATCGAATGTGAAACACGCTGACGATCTCACTACTGCAGCAAACTTTACACTCTGACACACACAACGTACGGTGACGTACTGAACCGGCAGCCTTCAGTTCCTCAATCGATTGTCTTCAAATCAATCAATGGTTCAAGATAATAGATGAAAGACAAAGTAGAGAGCTAAAATAGCATTTACAGAACATACATAAATTAATAGTCTCCTCCTTCAGTTTTCATTTCTAATAATTTCCTTTATTTCTAATTCTATTCATTCGAACTCGCTCACTACCAACAGCGAAGACAATAAAGCAGCTAGACTACTTGGCATTTGAAACCTAGTGAGCAAAACTTCAAATGACTAAGTACGATTATTCAACTGACGATGGATTCTGGAAGCTTCACTTGAAAATGGTAGCAAAAATCAAATGAATTTGTATCGATATGCTGACGGTCAGTGGTCATAAATTTTCTTTTTCATCTGATATAATTCGATTGAAAATGGGATTTTACCGGACATGGAGCTCATTGTGATTTCTTCTGATGGTATTTTGGGAGTAGATAGTTTGGGATACTCTTTTGTACCAAAAGTGAAACCAGTTTTCTACACTTTTAGGGGTTAGCCAAATTTTGTGCTAGGGCACATAACCTTTTTCATTATTTTTACGTTTCGTCTTTGACTCATCACTGCAGAGCAGTTCAAATTGAACTGCTTAGTGCTAAACTCGGCAGTTCAATTTGAACTGCTAAGCACTGAAGAGTCAAAGACGAAACTTAAAAATAATGAAAAAGGCTATATGCCCTAGCACAAAATTTGGCTAACCCCTAAATGACCAAACCTGCATCGGCCAGAAATAGTCGAAAACACGTTTTCGTTCGGCACGTCAGAAAAGACATTGCACTGCGTTGCAAAACAAAAAGTGTTCTGTAAGTAGCAGAAACTTTACGTCTTCTTAGCGGTTCAAATTGAACTGCCGAGTTTAGCACTAAGCAGTTTTCTACGTTTCTCGTCGTTTTAAGTTATGGTACAAATTATCAACACTTATTACCTTATAATACTAGAATCTGAAGACGGGTCCGGATACAATTTGAGTTCTACAAACTGTGATAATTTTTTTTTTTACGTTTTGCTTTTAGCTCATCAGTGCGTCAGCAGTTTATGTTGAACTGCTAACGCCACCTAACGGTTCAACATAAACCGCTGAGCAGACGTAAACTTGTTAACCAATTTTAAGAAAATCGAATATTTTTACTTGAACACTTATGTCAAAATACTTTTGAATTAACATTATTCCCCTTGTAGTTCCGAAACCAGAAACGGATCCAGATAATTATCAGAAATTTTGTATGAGATCAGACGAACTTCCTTTGAATCTAAATTGGTCTGAGATTTGAGATCGCATATTTTTTAATGCTTAGCAGTTCATCAGACTCGATCTTCTCCGATTTGGATGAAACTTTGCATATGGCTTCATTATGGCAAACCATAAGTTTTGAACCGATAGAGAGGTCAATCCGACTCACGACTGATTTTTATAAAGGGCGTATGTATTTTTGCATTTCAGAAAAGTTGCCTTTTTCAAATCGTTGTAACTCGGAAATCGTTAATTGTACAAAAATGGCGTTCAGAAAGAAGTTGTAGGGAATCAATTGGGCACTCTAAAATAAATGTACACTTGTCGGTTGCGTCACTTTTACGATTATATCTACGGAAACAGAGCTGGCAGCCATTTGATCTTCGAACTTAATCCACAATTCAATAGTAACTTTGAAACTAACCTAAAATGAAAAAAAAATTATTGATCCTCTGAGAAAAGTGAGACAATTTCACAGACAATTTCCGATCGCGTCGAGCTGAGTCGAATAGTATATAACACTATGGATTCGATCAAAAGTCGGTTTCTCCTGCAGCTCTTTTACCTTTCTATAGAGAAAGGCAAAAACCTATCTTGCATATTATGTCCCTGAAACATTTACTGTTATATTGACTAGCATTTTTTCGAAAACGGAGAATTTAGAGCTAATACAATTTACAAGAATTTGCAAAACTAAGTTGTTTTTGAATGAATAATAGTCATTTTAATACTATAATAAAATTTTATGGATCAGGAAGCAAAAATTTCCATTTAACTTCCCTGTTTCAATGTCTCGAGAACGTTTGCTTCTAAGAGAAGAGTCACTCTAAGTTCATTCGCTCTTTCACTCATTGATTTATTCAAGCCTTCTCTCATTAATTTACTCACTCATTCATTTCGTTTCTTCATTCGTTCATTCGCTCATTGATTTATACACTCATTCATTCAAACCTGTGCCAATTGAATACGATACGAAAAGAAGAAAAGCTATTCCGTGCTTTTTTGAGCGAGAGCTGGTGCCACGATCAGCTTAAGAAGACCTTTTTACTTCTCCAATAAACAAATCAATCAATATTACTTTTAACACTTAATTAATATGATGTTATTTTAGCCCCTAAAAAAAAGTCTTACAATCAACGGTGCAGTTTAATAGGTTTATTGCCTTCTTGTCTGGTATAAAAATCATTACATATGATAACATCAGCTTGATAGAATCGCGTTCTTCTTTGTTTTGTTTTGTAAAAAACTTTTTTTCCTAACTGTAACAGTTCGGCTGAAAAGTTCGTATCGTTTAATAGAAACACACATTTTTTGCCAAAATTCGTTTTTATTATTCAACATAATTGCCATCAGAGGCGATACAGCGATTATAGCGATCTTCCAACTTTTCGATACCATTTTTGTAGTACGATTTGTCCTTTGCCCCAAAATAGACCTCACACGAAACGACCGAAATTAGCTCTGCGCCTAATTCGTATTACTGTTTTTGAATTAGTTGATTTTAACAACAAAATTTCCAAAATAACTATAAAATTAGTTAAAATTTAGAATTTACTGTGCTGAAAAAAACTCTTATTTTCAGAGAATGTGTTTAGTTGGCGAATATTCTGGACACAAACCAGAAATATTTTGATCCAACACGAAATTCTCATTGACAACTAATTTCGTTATTAAAATCAGAAACTTTGATTCTATTTATCTATCACCGTCATTACTGAAGGACAGTAGTGTCAAAGCAAAACAATCCATTTAAAAGCTAAAAGGGACAGTCTTGTTGAAACTGCTCGCAAATTGTTTAGATGTTTTTCGCATGTGTTACGATATATCCCTATATAAATTTCTAAACCGATATGTAAAAATGACGTAAACTGTTAGTGGAAAGTGTATTTATTCAGAATTTGTGCGCAGTTGAAGCGATTGTGGGTAATAATGTTTTTACGGGAAACAGTGAAGTGAGTTTCGAATGTTGCACTCTAATTGTATACGTCAAATGATGTTTTTTTGTATCTTCTCATTCCGGGCTACGCCGTCCGGTGTACTACTTACTACTTCCGAGTGCTCAAAGTTTTCAGTGAGAGAGTCGATTTCGCGAAGTCGAATGAAGAAAACAGCGATTTAGAAGTAAAATTTATCAAAAATAAGTTTATGTTTCGCTTATGTCTTTTTCTCCAATACAACATCGTAAAATACCTGCAAATATAGAAAAGATAACCGCGACTGAAATTTTTTTCGGTAGTAGTGTGCCATCTAGTGGCTACCCAAGTAGCAATCCGCAACTAGTTCTAATACGACAAAGTCCAAACTATGTTGCAACAAGAGCACGAATATGTGTTTTATGTTATACTGGTTAAAACATGGTGACAGCAATGTTTCATCATAACAAAAACTAGTTACGAAACAGTTATTTAGGTTTCCAATCATAACATCTTTGTGTCATATTGAATTAAATATAATTCATAAGCTATCGTTACTTAATCCAAACATATTTCTTATCACAACAATGCTTCTAGCCACTAGTTAAAAATAAGTTTATTTGACTTCAATAGTAGCAACCCATAACTAGTTTTGATACCACTTAACCCAACTGTGTTGCAATAAGAACACGAACATGTTTTTTATGTTATACTGGGTAAAACAAGGTGACAGCAGTGTTTCTTTATAACGTAAACATTAAACTAACTATCATTTGTAAGTTATCGTTACTTGATTCTAACATATCTTTAATCACATCTATGTTTTTAGCTACTAGTTGAAAAAAGGTTTATTTTCCGTTGCGAAACCATTATAAATACGTTAACATATATATGAATCGTTACTGTGAATTGACATAGCAATAACTTAGATATTATAAGATTATAACATATAATTTCTTCATTAATTCAGATAGTTATCGGTAAGTTTTCCCAACGTTATGATAACTAAAATGCAAACAAAACAACCTTTGTTGGCTTGAATATGGCGAACACAATATGGAGTCTCAAGAAGTGTATGAAACGTAAATAAAACCAGGATATTACTGTTTTCAAAACTACTTTTTGCCGAAAGTAGTGAAAGGCAGAATAGTCATTTTTGTTCTATTCACTGTCATAAACACGAAGAAAATAATATAGGGATTGAACATCGATTGTGATAATATTATAGTTCTCATGATATATGAGTTTAAAATGATGAGAAATCACTCTACTTGGAATAATTTTGAGCATTCTGAACATAGGGTTATTTTGTTGTTTATTTTTATATCTTTATATACAGATTTTGATTAAAGGCGCATAAAAAACAGTTAAGTAAAATTGAATTCCGCTCGACAGTTTTTGGATCGTTATGAAATTTGTACCTTGTATCAAGTGTGTGACTTAAAGTACTCTTCTGCTTTTTTATTGATGATAGAAAAGTATTCTGGATTCATTCAATGTTTATAATGTCGATGGTGACTAAGTTTCAACTAGTTTACTTGGAAACAAGTTATTTTCAAGTTATGGAAAGATAAGTTATTTCAGTATGGCATTCCAACGTAACCACAACTTATTTTTAGCTGACTTAGCAACTAATAGAAATTGCGCTTTTTGAGTTACGCTAGTGGTTAGATGTTAGTAACAATCACTCAAATTTCTGGTTGCAAACTAGTCACAAATAAGTTAGCGTAACAAAAATTGTTACTTGGGTAGTAGTCATTACGGTGTTGACGAGCGCCATATAGCTGCTAATTGCAAAAACCAATTCAACCATTTATGTTGGTTGAAAACAACGTTTTATTTCTCTAATTCAACTAAAAAATTAGTTGAATGGATATGAAGCGTGCCTTAGCTAAGAAATGACAGCACGTTTAATTGGTGAATTCAACTAAAAAAAATAGCCATTTCAACAAATATTTTATTATTATTAAGAGAATCAGAATTAAAAAATCTAAATTAGCAAAAATAAGATTTTTTTAGTTGTCTCAAAAAATAACTAACTAAAATCAGAAAATCAACTAATTTTTTCGCCAAAATGCTAATTTCGGTCTTTCCGTGCAGTTTCAGCGATTACCTCTTCATTGCTTCTATATTTTTTACCAGCGAGCATTCTCTTGAGGTCACTGGGGGCCAAATCTGGAGAATACGGTGGATGAGGGAGCAATTCGAAGCCCAATTCGTTCAATTTCAGCATGGTTTTTCGTTGTTGTTTTTGATCGATTGTGAGCTCACGCGGCACCCATCTTTGCACAAAGCTTTCTCATATCCAAATATTCGTGAATAAAATGTCCAACACGTTCCTTTGATATCTTTAGGGTGTCAGCTATCTCGATCAACTTCACTTTACGGTCATTGAAAATCATTTTGTGGATTTTTTTCACGTTTTCATCGGTAACAGCCTTTTTTGGACGTCCACTGCGTTCATTGGCTTCGGTGCTCATATGACCAGTACGAAATTTTGCAAACCACTTACGAATTGTTGCTTCGCCCGGTGCAGAGTCTGGATAACACTCATCAAGCCATTTTTTGGTATCGGCGGCACTTTTTTCATCAAAAAGTAGTGTTTCATCAACACACGAAATTCCTTTTTTTCCATTTTTTTCACAATAACAAAAGTAGCTTCACTCAAAATGCAATATCTCACAAACTAATAATCAGACAGCTGTCAAATTTATACACGTATCTTTTGAAGGTTGGTACTAACTGAAAATGGTATGGATTTAATTCTAGTGGCGCCCTCTCATAGAAACGATACGAACTTTTCAGCCGATCTGTTATGTATGAATCTTCGTTTTTGTGAACCTTTTGGTGCGAGAAATGATAAATGCTTAGCAGATCATCAGACTCGACCTTCTCCGATTTTGATGAAACTTTGCACACAGCTTCAGTATGGCAAACCATAAGTTTTGAACCGATGGAGAGGTTATTCCGACTCACTACTGATTTTCAAAAAGGGCGTATGTATTTTTGCATTTCACAAAAATTGTCTTTTTCAAATCGTTGTATCTCGGAAACCGTTCATCGTACAATAATGGCGTCCAGGAAGAAGTTGTAGGGAATCAATACGGCACTCTAAAAGAAAATACAATGATTTTTTTTCTCAATAAGTTCAAAATGAACCAGAAAAATTAAATAAAAAAAATCAGGGTTTCGATTTTTTTTTTAAATTTTTATTTTAAAGCTCTTATTAAAACCTACAGATTGATGGTTATCCCATTCGTGCCTTTTGAAAAATGAAGAAGTTACAGCTAAAACAATTTACCGATATATTCGAAATTTAATGTTCTCGTTGGAAGATAATCATTTAAACAGTAGAATATTATTCTACAGGTTAAAGCAATAAATTTGATCGTGATATCCTTTCCTCTAAAAGTAGCTGTTCTTCTTCATTTTTCAAAAGGCACGGATGGGATAGCCATCAATCTGTAGGATTTAATAACAGCTTTAAAGTGAAAATTATCAAAAAAAACCCTGATTTTTTTTATTTAACTTTTTCGTATTATTTTGTAATTATTGAGAAAAAAATCAAAATAATTTTTCAGTGTATTTTTTTTTTTAGAGAGCTCAATCGATTCCTTACAACTTCTTCCTGAACGCCATTTTTGTACAATTAACGGTTTCCGAATGCAACGATTTGAAAAATGCCATTTTTGTAAAATGCAAGAATACATACGCCCTTTTTAAAAATCAGTCGGATTGACCTCTCCATCGGTTCAAAACTTATGGTTTACCATACTGAAGCCATGTGCAAAGTTTCATCCAAATCGGATAAAGTCGATTCTGATTTTGTCACTTTTTCGTCTACTCATTCCCGGAATTGCTCTGTAACTTTTTTATTTCAACTAATCAAATTAACGTTAGATGTTGGTATAAATAACAGGTTTTGACTTAAATTATTATAAAATATTAGAGATACGATTTTTCGGTTAATATTCAAATTCTTCGATAACGTTCAACTATTTTTCAGTGTATCCAATTTATTTCCTGCAACTTTTTCATGGGCATTAATTTAATAAAACTCACAGTTTTTGTGTTACAACGCTAGTAAGAAAGTGCATGCAAAAATACATCTGCTCTGTTGAAAAATTATTATAAAGTGGAACTGCTTTTTACTTTCATGCAAATAGAATGATTTGCCGTACTAAATACGTATACAAAGTTTCATCCAGATTATAGTTTGTGAAATCTAATGGCTTGCTACTTATTTATTGAACTTCTCATGATGATATGAATTTAAATTGATTTTTCTCGTATCTGCAGGTTGAACTTGAAGGTTGAAGATTCAAAGAAATGATTTCCTTTATTTGGAGTTATCAGGTATGTAGTGAATTTATCATCATAATTGCTTTCAAATTTAAAAGTTTAAAATCTAACACCTGAAACCCGATTCATTCAATTCCAAACGATCGCTTTATCGTACAATTAACGATCCACGAAACAATCCGACTTCGAAACGAAAGCTCTGGTTTGAATTCTCGTGATTAACGGGAAATCCGTACCTCATTAGAAACACTAATAAATTGATTGCCGCATTTCAGAACGGAACAGAACCATGGACTAATAAATAAATATAATGGCAAACGTTCTCAAACCCGGTGGTGCTATCGAAGACTCCTGTAGTTACGATTGTACGATCGCACGCCAGGTTGTATTTCATTCCCGACTTGATGTTGCTATTGCTGCTGCTAAGTGCTGGGAAACAATAGCAAATCACCATTTTTTCTCTGATTTCCTGGCGATTAATA